>NC_137793.1:44372114-44972114 GCF_963383645.1 Muscardinus avellanarius
AGGAAAAGCCTCCACCCAACCTGTTACGGTATCGACCATGGTAAGAAGATATTTAAGTTTTTTATGGGGAGGCATATGTGTGAAGTCGATTTGCCAGTCCTGTCATGGCAGGTGTCCCCTCATTTGGTGGGTGGGGAAGGAGGGGCGAAGGCCTCCCTGAGTAGATACAGTAGCGCAAGTGGAGCAGGAGGCACTGATTTTACCAATCAGCTGTAGTAGGAGGGGAGAATAGAACAAGGGGCTCAGAAAATGTTTCAGTGCCATGGGTCCCACGTGAAGAGAGTTATGTATGAGTCTGATGATCTTTTCAACCTGGGCCTTAGGCAGAGCAATTTTATCCTGTACCATGAGCCAGCCATCTTCCGTGCTGGATGCCCCAAGTTTCGTCAGGTGTTCTCGTTCAGCCAGGCTGTAATTAGGCACCATTGTAGGGAGTGTTAGAAACAGTATAGGTGCTGGTGGGCTTGATTGAGCCTGTTGTGTCAGCTGTCTTGCTGTATAATGAGCTTTATTATTTCCTTTTGCCACTAAGGAAGATTCCGTCCGATGGCCTCTGCAGTGAATGATGGCCAGCTCGGAGGGTAAAGAAAGGGAGTCTAGAAGCTTTTTAATTAGGGTAGCATTGATAATGGGTGATCCCTTGGTGGAGAGAAACCCTCTCTCTCTCCAGATTGAGGCATGGCAATGTGCTATTAAAAAGGAATATTTAGAATTGATGTAAATGTTTGCCTGCTTATTTTTTGCCAGCTGTAAGACTCAAGTTAGGGCAATCAATTCAGCCTTTTGGGAGGTAGTACCGTCCGGTAATCTGGCAGCTTCAACTATTTGAGTTAGAGTGACCACTCTATAAGCTGCTCTTCTCTTTCCTCTGGCGTCAGGAACAGAGCTGCCATCAACAAAATAAGTGACATCTGGATTAAGAAGGGGCGTGTCCTGGAGGTCTGCCCGAGGTTTGGCTAGAGCTTCAATTATATCAACACATGAGTGAATATCGCTAAATGAACCCGAATCAGGGCCCTGACCCTGGCTCACTGGTAACAGAGTGGCTGGGTTAAGAGCTGAGGAATGAGATAGTTTAACACTTGGGTTTTCCATAAACAGCAAATAAAGTTCCTTAATACGGGATGGTGACAAAAGAGGGAGTGCTCATGGAGAGAGCAAATCCTGGAGCCTATGTGGGGAAAAGACCTGCAGGGACATCTGAAGACAAATTTTAAGAGCCTCTTTTGTGAGTGCAGCTGCTGCTGCCAGAGCCCTGAGGCAGGGTGGCCAGCCCTGAGTAGTGGGGTCCAGTTGTTTAGACAAATAGGCCACTGGAGCCTGAGTTGGTCACAGAGGTTGCGTGAGCACTCCTGTAGCTATCCCTTGCCTTTCGTCAGTAAATAACAAGAAGGTCTTAGTGGGGTTGGGGAGTGCCAGTGGAGGAGATTTAAGGAGGGCTTCCCAAAGAGCCAGGAAGGCTTGTTGAATGATCGAAGGCAAAGTGAGAGGGCCAACCAGAGTTTCCTTAATTGCCTCATGTAGTGGCTTAGCTAGAATGGCAAAGTTGGGGATCCAATGTCGGAAAAATCTCACAAAACCCAAAAAAGATTGGATCTGGCCAGCTGTGGTGGGCGGCTTTAAGTCTTGTAAGGCCTTGACCCTGTCCACGGTAAGTCCTCGAGTGTTTGGGGTGAGATGCAGGCCTAGATACCACACCTCAGGCATCGACAACTGGGCTTTATGTGGGGCCACCCTATAGCCCTTGCTCCCAAGGAAATTAAGGAGGAGAGCAGTGTGCCGCTTAGACATTTCTAAGGAGGGGCTACAAAGCAGAAGGTCATCTACATATTGTAGCAGAGAACTAGGCTCTAAGGGGCACTGGAGGAGATCCCGCGCTAGAGCCTGTCCAAAGAGATGTGGGCTGTCTCGAAAACCCTGGGGGAGGACAGTCCAGGTAAGTTGCTGGGCAACCTGGGTGTCGGGGTCCTCCCAAGTGAAGGCAAAAAGGGGATATGATTCTGGATGTAGGGAAATTGTATAAAATATGTCCTTTAAATCAAGGACTGAAAAGTGGGTAGTATTGGGGGGAATCTGAGACAGGAGGGTATAGGGATTAGGGACCACCGGGTGGATTGGTACCACTGCCTCATTGATCAAACGAAGATCTTGGACTAGGCGATATGTCCCATTAGGCTTTTTAACTGGGAGGATAGGGGTATTATAAGGGGAATTAATAGAGATGAGCAGTCCCTGAGCCAGGAGACGAGAAATGATGGGTTTAAGCCCACGCCGATGAAGGAGGGATATGGGAAATTGGGCGCGAGCAGGAAAAATATTGGGGTCACGTAGGGTAACCCGAACCGGGGTGTGGTGAGTTGCCACAACTGGGGTACTGGTGTCCCATACTATGGGGTCCACCACATCTGTTGGAAGAGGTTTTTCATTTTGGTCTTCTACTGTAGCTGTAGCTATTAAAAATATGTTAGAGGCAGCGGAAACTGGGGGAAGATTAAATGAAAGTTCTGCCCCAAGTTTGGTTAAAAATTCTCTACCCAAAAGGGGGGTAGAACATGATGGGATAATCAGGAATGGAAGGTTGACCATAAAACTCTCCAGATGGCATAACAGAGGGCCTGTGGTACGTGGGCAGGAAGGTAGGCCGTCAATCCCTTGGACTGAGATTTGGGAAGGAAAACTAGGCCCAGAGAAGGAAGGGAGGACGGAGTAGGTAGCTACTGTATCAATCAGGAAAGAGATTGGTTTACCCGCTACCTGCAGCATGACCCTGGGCTCAGCCTGAGTAACACGGGTGGCCGAGGCCAGGGAGTGTCAATCTTCAGCCAGACCCAATAGGGCCATTGGCGGGGCCTGGTTGGGAGGGGTGGTTCCCCAGTGTTGAGACACCTGAGACTCACCTCCTCTCCAAGGGCATTCACTTCTCCAGTGTCCCTCTTGGCCACACGCCGGGCATGGTCTCGTTGGTGGACGTGGTTGGGGGCAACTGCGTGCCCAGTGACCAGCACCACCGCACTTGAAACAGGTTCCTGAGGGTGGCTGTCATTGCTGGCGTCCTCCTCTAGGTGGCGCTCGCCGTCCCAAAGGCTGCTTATCCTCAGCTGGCCACAGGTCTGCCGCCAGGGCTTGGGCCTGTATATTCTCCATCTGGCGAAGTTGGAGTGTACGTTCTACTTTCGCCTGTTCGTCTCTGGAATTAAAAACTTTAAATGCCATGTTCACCAAATCTCGGATAGGAGTTTGAGGGCCATCCTCAGCCTTTTTTAGTTTTCTCCGAATATCCGAAGCTGATTGCCCAATAAAATGAGTGGCCAATATGACCGAGCCTGCCTCCGTAGATGGATCTAAGCGGGTATAACGGGTAAAAGCCTCTCGTAACCGATTTAGAAAAACAGCTGGGTTTTCATCCGGACCCTGGGTAATTTCCTTAAGCTTATTGTAGTTAACTGCCTTATGGGAGGCATCTCTCATACCATCAAGAAGGCACTGTATCATATAATTTCTTATTTCTATTCCCTCCTTTATATTATAATCCCAATTGGGTTCCTCAGAGGGAACTGCAGCGTTACCGGTAGGAAGTAATGGGTTGGTTACGTGGGCCTGGTCGGCCCTCTCCCTGGCCGCTTTCAGGATACGGTCACGTTCATCTGGAGTTAAAGAAGAGGTTAGAATGACATGAAGATCCCGCCAAGTTAAATCATATCCTTGTATGATATGTTGGAATTCCTTGATGAAACCACTGGGATTGGCTGAGAAAGAGCCCAGTTTTCTTTCAAGTTGTCCGAGGTCAGGAAGGGAAAAGGAAACATGTACACGGACCATGCCCTCTGCACCGGCCACCTCACGAAGCGGGGCCAGGAGAGAAGGAGGGTTTCTGGAACGAGTTCGGTGACCTATGGGTGTAGGCGAGGGGGAGGTCAGGATCGGCCCCTTGAGGGAGGAAGGTAGGGGAGAAAGAAGTGGGTTAGAGCAAGAGGCCGCCCCAGAAGGGGCTGACGGTCGCAGCGGTAAGGAGAGATCTTGTGGGTCAGGCTCATCAGTAAATGAGGCCTGTGCCTCGGGCGGGTCAGACTCCGGTACCCATGTTTCCTTGTACAATGGCGGCTGTGAGTTAGCAAGATTACAAGCCTGTGTCTGGGAGGAACCACCAGATGGTGCCTGTGAGTCTCCAGGGGGTGTCCAAGATGGCGGCTGTGGCTCGCAGGAATCCCCAGCCAGCATGACTTGGGCAGCAGGGCTGGGAGGGGAGGAAAACAGAAAATGCAGGCGCAGAATGGCTGTAAATACAACAGGTCAGACCATTTCGCAGATCGTGTGCAAAATTCACTGAGAGCCATTAACATCCTAGGATTTAATGTCCCCATTGCCGGCCATCGAAGGTTATTGGTTAAATCATATGTCGGCCAAACCTTAGTACAAAGAGAAATGAGTCTCTCAGGGGACAGTTCCCCAGAGAAACCCAAAGCCTGGAGATTAGCCAGAACACGGCCCAGTGCAGACTGGGAATCAATCTTAATCTTAGATTGCTGATTCCCCCCCATTACTGATAAGCAGGCAAAAACGAAGTCAGAACTCCAGCGTCCTGGGGTTCCACCCTTTGTTCGGAAACAGATTGGTGTGTCAGAGAAAAGACGTCTCTTTTCTCTGCACGCACACCTGCAGCTCAGCCTGATCGGCTGGAGAAGACTCAGACCAAACGTTTGGATTCCTTAACAGCCAGTAACCTGAGTCCAGAGAAGGCTAAAAGCCAGAACCTGCTTATACAAATTAAGGGGAAGCTTACCGCAGTGTGAGCGCAGAGGGGCTGCAGAGTCAGGCCCACGCTGTGGAGATGTGTGTGAAATAATGGCTGTGAATGGTATTTAAGATGGCCGCTGACTTTAACAATTGGCCAGGAGAAAAAATGGGAGGGTTTTAGAATTTTAATTAGCCCTAGGTTTGGTTAAGAGTGAAAATAGGGTGAAGTCTAAGATGGCTGCCGACCTGTAGGTTGGACAAAATGGCCACTCCCAGCATAACCACGTGTCAAGATGGCTGCAGTCACCCTCAGAGAAGAAGGAGGCAAAATGGCCTCCACCAGCATAAGCACGTGTCAAGATGGCTGCAGTCACCCTCAGAGAAGAAGGAGGCAAAATAGCCTCCACCAGCATAAGCACGTGTCAAGATGGCTGCAGTCACCCTCAGAGAAGAAGGAGGCAAAATGGCCTCCACCAGCATAACCACGTGTCAGGGCAAGATGGCTTCCCCCAGCCCAACCACGTGTCAGGGCGGCTGCAGCCTTCCCTTGAAACTCTGAAGGCAATGGCCTCCAGCAGCATAAGCATGTGTCAGGGTGGCTGCAGTCGTCCCCTGAAATCCCGGAGGGCCCATATGGTACTCACGGCAATTCAGAAGGAAAATTGGAGATCGGGTAGGGCCTTTTAGTCCGCCGCCCCAATGTAAGGCCAGTTGTAAGAATCTGCGGGGCGGAGGCAGCGTCCGGCTCCGGGGTGGCACAGGGCTGGGGGCAGTCGCAGCAGGGTCAAGCCAGTCCCGTAGCAATCACCTAGCTGCGAATTGGGACACGCTGAGCCACTGGGCACAGCGCTCCGGCGGGGGGGGGGGGGGGGGGGGGGGGGGGGGTCGCGGCAGAGTCAGCGTCCGGGTGTGGGTGACGCCATTAGCAGCAGCCGCCCCGTTTTCGCCAGCAGCGGCGGGGTGCTGCCTGCGGCCAGAATCCGAGTTGCAGAAGGCCGGGCGGGGCCCAGGCCTTAGTCGTTCTGTGCTGGGCAACTCAGCAGCCGTCCAGATGGAGAGGCGGGCTTTTGCGATCAGATCCCAGCGCAGAAGTTTGCAGCGTGCAGGTCCGGGTCCAGAGGGTTTTTTTTGTTTTGTTTTGTTTTTTCTTGCGGTGCAGCGGTCTAGTTGTTAAATCCAAAGGCCAAAAGAGTTACGTGGGGTTTCGATACCAGATATAAGGTTTGCGAGTTCCACAGACACGCGAGATCATCTATGCAGGTGCCATAAGTCTTTATTAGTTCAGCCCATTTGTCCCGGGCAGCTCCCTCCCCCACCCCCGTGTCGCGGGTGCGGGGTGGGGGTGGGGGAGATGTGTGGAAGAGAGCCTTCCACGAGTGTAGGAATCTCTCTGTCCCACAAGCTTCTCCTGCTCCTGGATCGCGCCGTCCCCCTTTTTATCAAAGGGGAGTGGCTTTCCATGGGAAAATCCTGGGCCTTGCAGGGTAAGGAGGCGGGTCAGCCCCGCCCCTGCCCCGTATGGGGGGGGGTCCAGAACCTAACAACGGGGTTCTGGAATCAATTCTTCAATGACACTGAGGGATGACTGAGTATATAAAATATTATTCATTTTGTTGGAAGTATTTTTGGATAAATTTTTACTTTTTTTGCAGTCTGAATGTGTTTGCCTATAAGAGTTACCTAGATATCAGTAAGAGACAACAAATGGTACAAATGCCATTCTTTTAAAAATCATTGTTTTGGATTATCTCAACATGGAATATTAGCAAATTCCAATTAAAGCATTCTCCACAACACTACACTTGTTTAAACAAAAATGGTGGTTTTTTAAAAAATATTTGTTTGTTTGTTTGTTTGTTGCAGTACTGTAGATTGAAACCAGGGCCATTCTACCTCTGAGCTATGACCCCAGCCCTACTTTTTATTCTTTACTTTGAAGCAAGGTCTCACTGAGTTGTGAAGGGTCTCACTAAATAGCTGAGGCTGGCTGCGAACCTGTGATCCTCCTATCTCAGCCTCCCAAGTACTGGGATTACAGCATGTACCACCATGTGTAGCAAAAACAGCGTTTTGAGTTTATATATTTTCAGCAGATGGTGAAGGGTTCACCTGCTGAGAAAGGCTTCCAGTCTTTGGTCTCACTGCCTGTAATTATTATTCCTCTTGCTACTCTGGTTTTTCCTGAAAGAAAAACAAAATTCTTCTGAAATGCAATTTTTCCTTCTAAGATGAAGTGGTTCTAGAAATAAATTGTTTTTAATTTGACACTTAAGTTCAATAATCTTTTATTGAGCATATATAATGTGCTAGGTATTGCTTCTATATGGAGATTCAAAAATGTTCAATAATTAATAACTTCCTGAAGGGAAGTTGGCCTAATTGGATAAGATAAAGATCTAGAAAAAATAGTGTATTAATTAATGTGTGTTGCAAAGTTATGCACAGGGGCTTCAGGTTCTCAAAGGAAGTAGATGAAGACTTAAATGTAACTGAGCCCTCAGACAAAAAGCCATAGTATACTTGCAGAAGATACATGTAGTAACACATGAGTGAAGTAGTCACCTAGTTCTAATTAGCATGCTGAGGAGGAATGATTTATATTGCCAGCTAGCAGATACTGTGGACCATGAAGGAAAGGTACACAGAGGTGAATTTTGTGCAATGCTATGGGATTCAGGGAGCAGAAGGTTGAGTAATAGAGGCACATTGCAGAGATAAGCTTTTGGTGGCGAGGAGAAAGAGATCAAATGAATAAATAAGACAGTGTGTTTACATGGTAATCCACTGGAGCCATGGGGATGGTCTAAAAAGCAAGAAGCCTAGAATGAAGGAGCAACTTGCCCATGTTCCAGTTTTGCCCGAGGCCAGTTCTGTTTAGTTTAATTTTACTTTTTTTTTTTCATTTAAGTTATGTAATGTTGCTCAAATCATCTTTAGATTTGGGGAAAATATTAATATCTTAATAAAATTACAGCTATTGTGTGTTTAGTATGCATTTTAACAAAGACTGCTTTTAATTAGAATAATGTTTTAGTTCATCAAACAGACATTTAAATTTTTTGCTATTTAGTATTTGTTTGAATTAGTATCAATTGTGAACTCCACTTCCTAGTATATCACAAAATATAATATTTTGTGTTTTAAAATAGAGTGATACTTTAGAATTTATTATCCACAGCAAACCATGTTTTGTCTGTCTTTGTCAGAGCAGATGATTTGCTTTTTTGGTGGGTGGGGAAGTGACTGACATGAGAGAGGTAGGAGATAAGTCTGCATCTCTCAGCACGTGCCTGCACTTTGCTTTTCAAATTCACCTTCATTATTTTTGGCTTCTTTTCCAATTTGTTCTATTTCAAAAATCTTAAAAAAAATCATCATAATACCTTCTCCCAGATTTCCAATTGTTAAAATTTTGAGTATCTTCCTCCCTCTTTCTTCCATATATCACAATTATTATGAGCCCGTATTTTTTTTAATTCAAGTATCCCTTTCTAGCATAGTTTTCTGATGCTTCAAAGAATTATAAACATACTGAGGAGGTTGAGACAGGAGGATCACACAGGTTCAATAACTCAGCAACAAAGTGAGGCTTTCAGCAACTTAGTATTACCCTGTTTCCAAATAAAATATAAAATAGGTCTGGGAGTGTATGTCTAGGAGTATAGCCCCAAGATAGAAAGACCTTGGGTTTCATCCCCAGTACCACACACACACACAAATACAGGTGCTATGTATACACACTCTGCCCAAATATGCACACGTGCACACTGTATCTCTAATTATTTGGGAACTGCACATATCAATATATATATATATATATATATATATATATATATATATATATATATATATTTCCTAAAAATAGTCATTCCCAGATGACTGCAATATACCTATGATACCATGGTCACAGCTATGATAATTAAAATTTATTAAATAATAAGACACTATCATTTAGTATACAATTTCTATTTAAATTAACCTAATTGTTCCCAAAATGTTGTATAGCTGTTATTGGGGGGGTGGGTTACCAAGGCCCAGGATCAAATATTAGTTCACATATGATATTTGTCCATTTTTTATTTTTTATTTTTTGGTGCTATTGGGGATGGAACCCAGGGACATTGTACCTCCAAGCTACTACCCCAGCCCTATATTTTTATTGTTTATTTTGAAACAGGGTCTCACTGCATTGCAAAGGGCCTCACTAAGTAGCTGAGGCTGTCTGCAAACTGTGATCCTCCTGTCTCAGCCTCCCAAATGCTGGGATTAAAAGTGTGCACCACCACGCCCAGCCATTTTATTTCTCTTTAGTTTTCTCTTAGTCAGTTTCCTTGGCTTTCTTTTTCCCACCAAGACTTTTTATAAAAACCTGAGTTGACATATAGAAGGCAATTAGATTTCTTGTTATCTTATCATAATTATATATTTTTTTATTTTTTATTTTTTGAAACTAGGGGTTGACCCCAGGGACATTCTACCTCTGAGTTATATAAAAAATAGTCATATTTTTTATTCTTTATTTTGAAACAGAGTCTCAATAAGTAGCTGAGACTTGCCAAGAACTTGTGATCCTTCTGTCTCACCCTCCCAGTTACCAAGATTACAAGCATGAGCTACCATGCCCGGTTATGATTACATTTAGATTAAACATTTTTGGCAAATACACTATATAGCACTGACCATATCAAAACATCTAACCTCAAACTACAATTAATAAGTAATTTAGTCTATAATTAATAAGTAATCCTACATCTACTTATTAAGAAGTAACCACTATATTCATCGATTTGAAATTAAATGATCTCTGAGCTGATCATCAGCTATTGTGTTAAATTCCTGTTCCTCTAAACAATTCCATACAATAATTTTAGCATTTGATAATGGTCATTAATGAATCACTTATTACACTGAGGGGTTCAAAATTTTATTTATCACTCTTTCTACTGATATTCACTGAAATTATTCTATAATCAAGAGTCTCTACATATACCCATTTTTTTGTACTGGGGTTGAATCCAGGGCATTCTATACCTGAGCTTTGCCCGTAGCCCCTTTTTGAATTTTTAATTTTGAAATAGGGGCTTGTTAATTTGCTGAAGCTGACCTTTCTCAGTTTCCCAACTGGGATTATAGGTGTGCACAGTGGGCCTGGATTTTCCCTCACTTTTTGTTGCTGTTTTGCTCTATCAATATCATTATAGACTGATTTTGAAAAATTCAGTGTGTTATGAATTAGTGTCATAATTATTTATGTGCTCCAAAAAATTATAAATCTGCCCATTAAAATCCTTGTTAAGTTGGCTCTTGTGTTGTTTTTGAACACTTCCTAGAGTGTGGTACAAAGCGCTTTAAGGTTTCCTTATATACATACTGCTCAGACCTGGAATCAGGTAATTCTTCTAGGGATGCTTCACTCCTTTCTTTGTGGGAATGTACTTAGAAAACAAAATACGGACACTTCATTCAGTCATTGCTATGTTATATCTAGGATCTTCCAGGGTATAGAGCAAGCAAACCCACATCCTTTCAAGTCAAATCCAACATTAACAAGTCAGAGAAAAACTTATTATAATACTGATGAGCTCCTTTTAAGGATTTATGCATAACTTTGTATTTCTAGCTTTTATAGTGATACCCTTTAATCACATGGGTTTTAAATTCCACAAAACTGTATCTATCCCTGTGATCCCTACATTCTAACACAGGGTTTTCCTCATATAACACAATTACACATTTATAATCTGCTGTTTTATGGAAAAAATTATTCCCAAATGTTGCAGGAGTGAAGTGTGTGTGGTGTGTGTGTGTGTGGGGAGAAGCAATTCCCCCACCAACACCACACAACAGAAAAACAGAAAAACCGTGGATTCTTGTCCTAAGCTAAGAATAAGTATTCATTGCTTGGACAGCTGCTGAAAATTTAAAGAAGTTTATTAAAAAGATAGAAATATAGAGATAGGTACAGCCCTGTGCCGGAGTGGGGCACAGAGGGGCAATTCGAATGAAAATGCCAAAGAACTCCAGTTTACTGAGTGTTTTTATCCCGCCCAAGTCCTAGGCAGGTCCTTTGATTTTGGAGATAATGCTACCCCTTATCTCCAGCCCTGGCTCTACTTCCACTATCTCTCCAGCCGAATTTAGGGCCGGAGGGGGGAGGCATTTCTGTCTCCAGATACAGGCTTTTACCTTTTGTCTTATCCCCAAAATGTGTGAAATTGTTCTTAGGAATGCAAAGACACATTTTCTCCTGGCTCTAGCCTTCCTTCCTTTACAAATGGAAATTACAAGTCTCTTCTTCCTGTTAGCTAACCCTGGCTTTCTTAGTAAAGAAGATATATTATAAAATTGGAAATCTTTCCCAATACCGACACATTAATACATTTTAAACCCTCTTCCCAATACTAGTACATTAAAAATTATTTGTTTAATCTTACACAAAAATTGTTTTCGGAATTATAACACTAGTAGCAATACCTACAGAAAATCTGCTAAAAAAATTTAACATTATATTGTTTTTCTGCCCTTAGAATATTTTCCACAAAGGATGTATTAGTATGAACTCATTCATTGGCTTACATTGCCACTAGTTGTGACATGGGCTTCAGAGCACCCCTGAAGCTGCACAACCTTGTGGCTATGAAAATCAAAGGTAGCCAAGTTTAGCACCAGCCTGGGTGATCTAGGGATCGCCTTCATCAATGCTATATCAATTTCAGGCAGCAGAATAAAGTGCAAGGTCCCATTTGCTGAGGATAAAAACAGGTAGAAAACATAAGGCTTTGTCCTGGAATTTAGTTGTGTGTCAGTAGAACCTAAAACTGGGAAGATCATAACAGGCTGCACCATTACACTTGCCTACATATGAAGCCTCTGGAACACTTCCAGTGCCAAAGGAAGGCATGCAGCCTCAGCATATTGGACATCTATTTTAGCCAGCATCACGTGTGTCTGGCCTCAGTGTCAGTCATTACTTGACAATGAGCACACCACAGTAGTGTGGGCCTTGCTTCTACTCCAGTATTTTGCTGGTCTTGGTGAGTTGTGAACTTAGGGCATAAAAAAAAAAAATAAGGCAGCGTTGGTGGCTATAAGTGTGACATAGTAGCCTGGGGCTGGTCCATCCACAGTGACACTTCTCAGAGCTAGGCAGAAACTTGCAATTACTGAACACAGGCTCACAGCTATGGACAAGACATCTAGGCCTAATCTGCCCCTAGGAAGAGGATTGTACAGACAGACTATTCTTCACAGGTACTTTTATATCCCTTTTGAAACACACAAGTGTATGAAAGATAAATATGGGCTTGGATTTCCCTCTACTACTGAAACAATGACAACATACCAACAGCAGACTTTCAGCAAATTTGGGCTTGGGTGGCATCCAATACTAAAGTAGTGAAAATAAGATACT
The DNA here is from genome assembly GCF_963383645.1 of Muscardinus avellanarius. Taxonomy (NCBI): domain Eukaryota; kingdom Metazoa; phylum Chordata; class Mammalia; order Rodentia; family Gliridae; genus Muscardinus; species Muscardinus avellanarius. The sequence goes on from NC_137793.1 coordinate 44,384,260, forward strand.
AAAATGAAAGTGTCTTAGGTGGAAATCATGAAACTCCCTCAGAAGCATCTTAAGAAATTTAAAAATCAGGACAGTATCCAACAGAATAATAGAGTAGGCAAGGCACACAGAAATGTCCTGCTGCAATACATAGAAACACTAATTATAATATATAATATAGCAATTAAAATATATAATTGAGCTTGAAAGAAAAAAATTAACGATGTGATGATACATATATTAAAATTTATAGAAGGTTAATTTGTTGGACTGAACTCCTACACTAAGTCACAATAGTCTCCACCAAAATAAAATGAAGTCGCTCATGCTAAATGCCACATACATTGAAACTTTAAGGAACCAGAAAAATTCCCAAACATTCCCATGTTTCTAGAAAACAAGACTCCTGGAAACAGGAGTCAATGTAATAAAAAGGTATTTTAACCTTACAAAAAAAGTAACCTAGCCAATGACCTTTTTTTCTTTATTGTGCTATTTTCTTGTTCCCATCTGATAAAACACACCATTTTATTGTCTAGTTGAGAGCTCTCATCCTACTTTGTAATAATTTATAAATCACAAATAAAATCCAATTTTATTTATTAATACATTTAACTACATTTGTAATTTTGTCTTTTGACCCATGTGAGTGAGTGTTGTGTTACTCAGGTTTTGGTTTTTAAACTTTTTGTCCTACTTCACAGTATATGTTCACATTCTTAAATGCTAGTCTGAATCCATGACTCATAGGTAACATTTGTCTTCTCATACTGTGTCAAAGGGAACTGAAGCCCTGCTGGCCAACTTGGCTAAGTCAAATTGGAAAGAAGTGAGAATTCTCATAAGGGAAATGCTGTGGAGATGGCCCACGCAGAGCTGTCTAAGGAAGGTCAGAGACAGCTGCATGTGTTACAAAAGAATCCCCCTACATTTTAAAGTACTCATGAATCAACAAACCTGTTTCTTTACAAATATCTCTTTGGGCTCTTTGCTGCTTACCTAAGGGAAAAAAAACAAGCTTCTTTTTCTCAAACTGACCAGATTTTAAATTTCTATCTACTTATAATTTTCACTTGCAAATAGTATGCTAATAACCAAAAATAATTATGAAAATTATTCTTTGACATTTTCCAAGTTTTTTTTTTACCTTTATAAAGTCCTACTATGTTTGAAAACAAGTTGTAACAGAGAAAATGGACTTTTTCCCCCTTAAAGATTCTGCAAGAGCAATGGTCACCTTTCTTCCCATAGAGACCTTTTTAAAGAACTAATGACTAGTTGTTAATAACCTTAAAATCTTAGTATCATCAATTTTTCATGTGCTTATTAAATCCTTCCAAATTGTTCAATGCTGAAATAATTATAATCAAAAATAGAATTTTGAAAGCAAAAATAGTGGGATCCAATGAGATTGGGCAAGAAGTCATGGACAGAATTTATAGTGCAAACTATGAAAAAAATGCCAAATATATGCAAAGAATTGGTTGAGATATATATATATATATATATATATATATATATATATATATCAACTGAAATCAAGTAATTGCTGAAATGACAAGAGGAGAGAAACAGAAAATAGCATAGGTCATCCAAAGAAATAATGAGTTGGTACCTCAACACCATTCAGACAGATAGAAACAAAACAAAAAACTCAAAACAATCATGGGAAATATTACTTTAAATATAATCCTGTGGAAATTTCATCTAGGTAAGAATACTGCATTGATTTTTAATATATATGTAATTGATTGTGGTACCTCAAAATACAATCACCCCTGACAAAATAGGCCTATAAAATAGGGAGTAATAAAGAATAATATTTTGAAAAATTTTGCTCCATGAAGCTAAATTTTTGTTAGAACCTCCTTCTGACCCACACAATGGTGAATTAACATGAATGATGTTTGCTTGTGTGCCAAACGCAAAATAAAGTGTATACATGTAGGGTTTAAAATTCAGATGTATTAGATAAAACACAGAATAAATTACACTCTGATTCCATCAAATCTAATCATTATAGTATATCAAAATAAAAATGGTAGCTGGGCATGGTGGCACATGCTTGTAATCCCAGCATTTGGGAAGCTGAGACCAGAGGATCGTGGTTCGAGGACAGCCTCAGCTACTTAAGTGAGGCCCTCCGCAACTTAGTGAAACCCTGTTTCAAAATAAAGAATAAAAAATAGGGCAGGGGGTGTAGCTTGGAGGTCAAATCCCCCTGGGTTCCATTCTCAGACCCGCAAAAAACAAATAAATAAATAAATAAATAAATAAATAAATAAATAATAAAAATGGTAAGTATGCTATTGTTTCTGTAGAAAGCATACCTTATGATGTAGAATGAAATTGCATTGGAATGGAGTCAACATTTTCTGAAATTTGAAAAAATTCTACAGTTGATTTAACTTTCACTGACCCTGTCATTAATAATATGGAAATCGGAGCAGTACATCAGGGTGCATGCTTGAAATCTCAGTACTTAGGAAGCTGAGAAAGAAGGATCATAAATTTGAGGTCAGCTTCAGCAACCTAGCAAGACGCTCTGCAACTATGTGAAACCTTATTTTAAATAAAATAAAAGTGCCAGGATGTAGTGAAGGGATGCAGGAAGAGGAGTCCTCCCCAGCATGAGAGTTTAGTTGGGAAGACTTTCTCTCCTAATGAGAATGAGGTGTGAAATAAGATATTGATAATATTAGTGTGTGGAACCTATTATGAATAAGAAAGTAGGATATTAGAATTAAGGTAGGATCCTTGTAGAAGTAAGAGATTAGAATATAGAATTAAGATATGGAAGTAAGGTAAGATTGGAAACAGAATGAAGATCTGTGAGCCCAGATGCCCAGAAGGCCCCCTCCAGCTTGTCAGACAAGGTCTCTGTCCTCCCCGCGCTGCCCCCCACCCCAGCTGCGAGTAACATGAGCCCCATATCTCTGAGCTAGATCAACACTCTCCCTCCTGCCTCCAGAACAAGGCCATTCTAATTTGCTCCCCAGACAGGTTCCTCAGTGCAGAGATAAGCCTGGCCCAGCCAAGGTAAATGGGAAAGGCAGCCCCTCCTCGGAAGGGGATTTTCCAGTCCAAAGAACATTTTACAAGCACTTCCACTCAGGCCGGGTCTGGTTTATGCGGGGAATTCAGACTGAGCACAGGAGGCCACATGTGTGCCTTCCTCGCCCTCTCTCATCCTTGCAATGTTCTGCAGGTCCCGCGGGAAGGCCAGGGGCTGCAAACAGTCACACCACCGCGCACTGCCCTGTGCAGGGACAGAGCGGCTCCCGGCCGGGCCCAGGGTGGCTGCAGGGCAATGTTTGGAGAGGTCCTCCTCCATCCCCCCCAACCCTGCGGTGACAGGGCCGGTGCTAGGGCCTGAGCGGACCCTCTGGAGGGTTCTGGATGCCGAGGCCTGTGTGGGCAGCAGCATGGATACCGAATATTCCTGGCTCACAGGAACGGAGTCCAGACCCCGGCTGCAGGGCAAGTCTGAGGAGTCAGGAAGAGAAGGGCAGAAGGGAAGGGCCAGGCGGGTCTAGGACAGCGGGCCTGCAGGAGCCCATGGAGTGGAGCAGGCTGCGGGTCAGGACCGCCTGGTCTCACCCTTCCACTACTCCTCTGATGGCACAAGACAGGGACCCCTGCGGTCCACCATGGGCTACAGCTTCAGGTCTGACCCCTGACTTCTGGCCAGGCGTCCCTGGTACTGTTAAGAATGACTTCAGAGAATTAAGACATTGGGATTTAGGATTCAGAATCTAGTTAACCTGTAAGTCCCGGTCTTTCTTTAATAACTGCCTGCTCAAGTTCTGGCTTCTGTATAACTGCTTATGTATAGATTCAACATCTGTTCAGTAATAGTCTTTCTCATTTTAGACTTGCTTGATGTTTAAAAAATATTAGAAATTGCTTTTTAGGAATTGCTTTTAAGTGCTTTAGAATGTAAAAGTAGTTCTTCCTGAGTTACAATCCTGTATCTACCTGGAAACATCTGCATTCCACAAAATTGGCCAGAGGCAGCCCCAGCGAAGGAGCACATACCGTAAGGGAGATAAGCAGTCTTTGGCGGGCTCAGACTTTGGGCGGGCTCTGACTTCTGGCTGGCTCAACATTATTGGTTGTACTTGTTTGTCTTTGTATCTGATTGGGTGTATTCTAAGGTTGGCGGGCTCTGACGGGTATGGATGCATGTTTTAAAATTATTGGTTGTACTTGTTTGTCCTTGTATCTGATTGGTTGTATTCTAAGTTTGGCGCTCTCTAACGTGTGTATCCACTCCCTCCTGGGGCTATAAATCCAGACCCCGAAGTGAGCTGTTGGTCGAATTCTGACCCGCTTTCTTTGCTGTCTACTGAGGCTAACGCTAGCTCGGCCAGAGTCTCACTCTGGTAGCTGCTGGGCAATTCCTCGACTGACAGTCAAGCTAGTGGAGGAATTTGACCACTGGCTAGCCAGTAAAGAGCTGCAGCACAATAACCCTGCCTGTGTTTTACACCCTTGGTGTGTTCTTCATTATTTGGGTAAGGGAGGCGATTCTTGGACCCTAACAGTAGCTTGGAGATAGAATGCATCTGGGTTTAATATCTAGTATGAAAAGGAAAGAAGGGGGGGAGAGAGGGAGAGAGAGAGAGAGAGAGAGAGAGAGAGAGAGAGAGAGAGAGAGAGAGAGAGAATGAATTAATTTGGAAATAAAAATAAGGCTGGGGACATATCTCAATGATAATAGAGTGCTTATTTAGCATGTATAAGGAGCTGGGTTTGATACCCAGCACTATAAACACATATACAAACCCTGAAAATAATCTCATAATGTCAAAAATGTGATTTTTTAAGAACAATATTGCAAAGTTTATTAGACTCCTATTTGATTTGGAATATAATAAAATTGGACCTAGATTTGGAATATAATAAAATTGGACCTAGATTATAAAGGGGTCCAAACAATTGCATGTACAGATTGAATACTGTAATAGATCTCCAAGTCACTCCTTAGCACTTTTGAAAATGATTACCAGCAGAGAATGGTGCATTTGAAATTCTCTCCATGCTGCTCTGGAACACAGTTCTGAGGTGACCGTAAATCTTGTAAGTATGCTTCATATACACACAGGTCTTTAATTTTTATTTTTGGCATCATTTTGGTCCTTTTTAAGTTACCAAATCATACAACAGAGTTGGAAGGGCATCTAGAGACATCAAGTAAATCATTTTTCTGCATCAACTTACCTAGCTTTTGTGTAAACATTTCCAGGAACAAAACATTTTATAGCTACCCCAAGGACATTGTTAAATCATTCCAGTGTTTATAAGCCCTAACAGAACAGCTATGCGTTCTACTTCCATATGGGCATTGTATTTGCCCTTATTTCTCTGTTCCCTTCCCACACCATCCAGATTCTTAATTTGGAAATCCTACATTCTTTTTGCTAAATAATTTTTTCTGTATTTTTATGTTTGTTTTCTTTCTATATCTCCACTGTATTTGTTCCCTAATGTCCAAATGCCATATTTATTTTTCTTGTGTTTCTTCTCTCTGTAACCTCAGATATTTTATATTTTCTCGTTATGTTTATTTGGGGTTGAATGCAAATGAATCAAAATGTTATAAATCAAGCTGAGAGGAAAATGAGTTATTGGAAAGTGTGAATATCTGAAGGGCTATTTTCACCAATTGCAGAATTTAAAGGCATTTTTGCAGGCTTAGAAAAACCTCAGTGAGGATCACTGCCAACATCTCCTTTCAGTTTACTTACCCAGGCAGCAAGATTGCTGAGGATACTTGTTGGCCAATATCCTATTAGTATACAGACTCAATTAGAGTTCAGATTATATATATATATATATATATATATATATATATATATATATATATATATATATATTGGTGGTACTGGGGTTCCTAGAAACCCTTCTACCTCCGGGCTATATTCCCAGACGTATTTTATACTTTTTATTTGGAAACAGAGTCTCTTAAGCCAGCACTGCTGGCTTTGAACCTGCGCGGTCCTCCTGTCTCTGCTTCCCAAGCGCTGGGATTACAAGTGTGCGCCACCACTCCTGGCGAGTTCAGTATATTTTTTAAGAGCACGGTTGGGGGACCCATTTGGTGAATTAAATTTCAAGATGTTTTTGTTCCCATGGAGATTGCCTATAAAATATTAACAGGTGGAATGTTATGACCATAGAGGATTTTGCGCTTAAAAAGACATTCATTCAGGTATTCATTTCTGTGTAGGAGATTACAACATTCATTTGGAGGTTGTAACATATCCCGAGCCTAATTTCATATATATCACAAAACTTTCTAAAAACATTTTTATTTTTTAAAAATCTAAACTATTTAAATCAATTTAAATAAATCCAGTGATTTTTCTTTTGTGAGCTAAATTCTTGATTCATTTATGTTGATGATACTTTAGGCTCCTTCTGAGTCTTCACCACCAAGGCAGTCCCTTGATTTGCTTAGCATAAGTGGCCATATATTTGCTAAGTGAGAAGCACAATTATTCCAAAAGTTTGTGCTCCTTATAGCAGTATATTCTAAAAAGGAATCATGCATATTCATCAATTTTGTGGGTAAAAATAAAAAATAATAATTTTGATTTATAATATTTTTTATTAATAGAACTTATATAGCCTACTTATATTTATGCAGTTACTCTTTCCAAGATGTATTCAGTAAAATACCAATGTTTGTTAGATAAGAATTTTGTGATAGAAATTTTATGATAGAACCAAAGTTTAAAGTCAGAGCTCAAACATCAGAACACGTGTTTTAGGAAACACATAAACAATCAAGGGGCTAGGTGAATAATTCTTTAGAGCTAACAAAAGAACTGTATGATTTAATTGGAGTGTGATGAGGTCATCTACGACAGATAACAGAATAAAACTCAAGCCATTATTTCTAAAGTTCATAGGAATGAGAAAAGGGGTCATAGTAGAATTCTGGATGAAGAAGGAAGAACCGTAGATGAGTAAATAAGGACGCCTAACTGGGTGTGATGGGAGGAGGGAAGAAGGAAATTCCTTGATGTAGATGATGTATATTCACAAAGCATGTTCTATTTTGCACTATGCTATGATAAATATAAAATATAGGTAATGAATGTTATAGTTACACCCATTCTTAAAAAGACAATTGTGTGTGTGCTTTCAAGCTGCAAAGTGTATGAGATCAAATCCCCTGGCTATTGTACCTGCCTCTGACCTTCTAGATCATTTTACATACAACTGTCAAGGTGCAGGCAGGCTTTGTGGACTGTGTAGTCTCCACTGCAACTACTCAACTCAAATTCTGCACAGAAAAGCAGTCATGGATCATGCAGAAAATGACATAACAATGTTTCAAAAATAACTTTATTTTCAAAATCAAGTAGCAGGTAGGATTTTTTCCCCACAGACAGTAGTTGGCCAGCCCTGAACTGTGTTTGTGATGTATGCTTATTACATAGGTCTATCGTTCATAGAGGTACTTAGAAAATTTTACATTCTTCTTTAGGAATATGTTTAGAAACATTTTTCAGTAATCTCAATTCAAGCATCACCCAGAAAAGCCTTACTGCTGCACGAGTCCTCTCAATATCACATTGAGAAGGGATCAAATTGAGAGAATGGGGTACTACTTCTTCTCTGCAAGTGCTAGAATACTCCCAGGAGATATCTGTGATGTGTAGCAGAATGAGCAATGTCAAGAGATTCAGAAAGCTTGAGCTCCAGAGTCTATCTCTATGACCACAGAAGTTTCTCAGCAGTGAAAGAAGATATTAGGACTACAGATTCTACAAACTATACCAGCTCTAGAATTTTATGATGCTAAATTAAGTTTCTTGGCAAAGCCAGTTCTGTCGGCAGCCTTAGACCACTGCATTTCACTGCTGAGCCTTTTCCTCAGACAGAAAAAAAAAATGTAGAGACACCGGTAACTTTAGAAGGGGAACACATTTCTTCTTTCTAGCTTAGAAATTGATGTGAGTGATCACATTTTTGGCAGCTTTGTTGTTCACAATATATTATTTGCTTACATGCCTAAGACTAACATCTCCCCTAAGGATTCTTATGGATAAACTCAGTGATATTTTTCCTTGAAAATGTGTACCAGTAATGTACATTCTTTAGAAACTGACTTACAAATTTAGTATAATATATTTCATAATTTAAAAACAACACCTTTCCTTTTATATTTCAACATGTGTGAAGTCAGAAAGAGTCATACAAACCCTATAATTTAGGCCAATATGATGAGGTAATTGATCATATGTAGGCACAGAAACTTGACATGCATATACACACATACACACATATGTATATAAATTTTCTAGCCAGGTATGGTGGTGTATGCCTGTGATTCCAGTACTTATGAGGCTAACATAGGAAGATTGAAGGTTTATGGCCAGAAACTTTGTGAGGCCCTCTGCAACTTAGTAAGACCCTGTTTTAAAATAAAATGTTAAAAATAGGGCTGGGGGTATGGCTCAGAAGTAGAATGCCCCTGGGTTCTATCACCATTTCACAATCAGTCAATCAATCAATCAATCAATCAATAATTTTCTGCAGTTTGCAAGGGAAACTCAAGAAATAATAATGAAGTATGATATTAGCATTAATAATTTTGTTAATAACTGTAGAACATTATGCTGAGATTAGTCAGTCACAAAAAGTAAGAAATTGAATGCTCTCTCTAATATGTGGAAGCTAGGGAGAAAAAGGGTCATAGGAGGAACTCTGGACAAAGAAGGAAGAACCATAGATGAGCAAATAAGGAGGCCTAATTGGGGGTGTTGGGAGGGGGAAGAGGAAATTCCTTTATGTACATGATGTACATTCACAAACATATCAATGTCAATCAGGAAGCCAAACATGAGAAGGAGGGAGGGGAGAGGGAATGAGATAGGAATTGGGTAAACGATAATTCAGTGATGTGTACATGTATGCCTCTACCATCTTGTACTTCATTAAGTTATATGACTACATTGTACCAATAAGAAATTTAAAAAAGCAATATTAAACTTCAAAAAAATATTTTTAAATAATATTTTACAAAAACTTTTGCTTGTTCAGTGGACTATTCTATATAAAAATTATGAAACTCAAAGGGCTTAATTTATCAGTAATTTAGAATGTGAATGTGAGGAAACAAGAAATATTATTTGTCAGTTTATTTTATTTCTATTTTTATTTTACATACACATTAGTGATACATAAAAAAATTCTAAAGTGTAAAATCAAACATTTAGTAATATAGAATAAAACTGCAAATGAGAACTGTTGTAATATAATTTCCATTTTCTCACTCTTAGTGACACATAAAATAATGGATCTTATAATTGATGTCATTTAAAAATTTTTTTTTGAGGTACAGGGAATTGAACCCAGGGGCATTCTATTTTTTATGTAAATCTCTAGCCCTATATTTTTATTATTTGTTTGTTTGTTTGTTTGTTTGTTTGTTTGTTTATTGGTTGTTCTGGGATTCCTGGAAACCCTTCTACCTCTGGGTTACACTCTCAGACCTATTTTATATACTTTTTATTTGGAAACAGGAGGGTCTCTTAAGCCAGCAAAGATGGCTTTGAACCTACGTGATCCTCCTGTCTTTGCCTCCCAAGCGAGGGGATTACAAGCCATGCCCAGCTACTTTTTATTTTGAAACAGGGTCTCAACAAGTTGCAGGGGGCCTCATTAAATACCTGAAGCTGGCTGCAAACCTGAGATCCTCCTATCTCAGCCTCACATGTACTAGTATTTCAATAATACGCCATCATGCTCAGCTATCATCATAAATTTATATGCATATTTTTATTAAGTTTGGAAGAAACTTTTGGGAAGAAACAAAAGAAATATGAATTTTTAAAGTAGGTAAAAAATTTTAATAAATCTCTTTTATTTTATTATTTATTTATTTATTTATTTATTTATTTATTTACGGGTCTGGGGATGGAACCCACAGGCATTTGACCTCCGAGCTAAACCGCCTGCCCAAGTTTTTATTCTTTATTTTGAAACAGGGTCTCACTGAGTTGCAAAGGGCCTCATTAAGTAGCTGAGGTTGTCCGCGAACTGCGATCCTCAGGTCTCAGCCTCCCAAATGCTGGGATTACAAGCATGCGCCACCACGCCCGGCTAAGAAATTTATTTTCAACTTTGGCATTGGGAGTGGTAAAGAAGTGAAGGGCACATTGAGCCCCGTATGTATACTGCTGCCAATCAGAGATGCATGAACTGAGATTACTAGACATACTCAGTGAAGCCTCCTGGAGAACTCCAACCTTCACTGTTTTTTGCATCCAGAAGAATGCCTGGCACACAGCTGGTTGCCCATGACCTTTTGTTGAGTGTGATTGTGGAACATGAATTTCACTCAATGTGTCTTCAAGTGAGATTATATATAGGAGAAACTAAAGCTATGCAACACTTTATTTTGATATTAAGAGGTGAAGAAAGAGCCCTGGTCATAAATGTGAGTCCAACTTTGGTTCTGAAGCGCTGACAGTGTTTATCAAAGTTACTCAAATGGTGATTTATGAGTTCCCATTAGACAAAGCATGAGTAAACAAACTACACTGATACTCAGAACTGCAGGTGTTTGTATTGAAACTGTGGCCTTGACAAAATAAATTAACCAACTTGAATTAAATGAGAACCAGGCATAAGTTATCGTTTAACTTTCCTTTTTTTTTAACATACTACATCAATTCAGACCTTGGAAAAATGATTTCTAATAGTATTTTGTGGCTAAACAATTCTTTAAGCCTTGGTTTGAGAGAAGAAACAGAAAGTCCAAGGATATCAGTTTCTGCACCAATTTTGATAGAAGCAGATGCCAACCACACAGAATTCTTGCAGAACTTGTTTCCATATGGTCTCCAGTATGTTTTGTTCCTGCAATTTTTAGAGCCTAGAATACTTTGGGAAGTTAGGTGTCATCACCACCCAAGCAAAACCAAATTTTTACAAAACTCTCAAAAGAATCATTTTGGCTAGAAGAACAAATTTATTTAAAAAAGAGATATTAAGGTGTTAGATGAAAGTTTAGCTTGAGTAGTCAAAATTCATTATTACATATATGAATATATGTATAAGTACATGTACATATACAGATATATATTGTGTTTATATTCTATAAATTGTATGTATATATATTATAATATATATGCTTATATTCTATAAATTATATACACATATCATATATATATATATATTTAGCTTCCTCCAATAAAGAATTATCTAATTGTACTTTTTAATTGGTTTCTGACATTGTATGCTTCATGAAATGAATACATATAAATGCTAAATACGTATTTTGAGTTTAATAGAAGAGATAATGATAATACACATTAAAGAATTATATTGTTGTATATAAGTGGAATAAATTTTGTGGGAGAAACCCTAAGTTATGCATAAATATCAAAGTGTAAAAGATTATTAAGAGTGAAAGTTTCCATAAAAGTCTTCTTAAAGGAACTGGATATTAATGAGAATATTGACAGACCAAACAAGAAGGATCAAGTATTCCCATCAAGGAGCTGAATTACTTATCAGAGATGGAAATTGTTTATACTGATACAAATGACCTGGACACAGAGTAGGGTGAAATTCCAGCAGTAAAGAAAATAAATATTTACTGAAAAAATAAACCATTGATAGAATATTCCACTCATAGAATGACGTGTATAGTATGTACCACTTTCTTCTGTGCTTATGATTCAGTGGGGAAAAGATATGTGATCATTTTCTTCTTACAGATTACACCATTTGGGTACAGCAAACAGAAATAGTGAACAAGGAAATAAAGAATAGACAGAAGTAGATAGTAAGTAGTAGTAATAATATAACAAAAGAAATTACCAGATGCTACAGCTGTGGATATTTAGGTAGAATGATATTTTAGGTATGGCTAAGGAAACCATATTTAAGGAATTGAATTTAAAGTCAAGATCTAAAGAAAGAAAAGTAGCCAAATGGTGTGGGGAGAACACTGTTAACAAGAAACTGTTTGCTGGGTTCTGAAAACTAACAGAAAGATAGATCCTGGAGCCAAGAAAGAAAGAAAGGGGTATAGCTCAAGATGACTTAGACAAGTAGGCAGACCAGTTCATGCTAGACATTGAAGATCTGAGTAGACTCTATATTTTGTTCAAAGTGCAATGAATGAGAATTCTCTGAAGAATTTTAAATAAGGACAGTATTATACCTTTCTAATATTTCTTATACCTTTCGAAATGACTGATTTTATTTGTATTTTATAAATTAGGAGAAAACCTTTGTCATTGCCATCATCATCTTCACCAGGCTACCACCTCTAATAGCACTTAGGTGTCACACAATATTCTATGGACTTGGCAAATACCAACTCATTTAATCTTTATCACAGCCTATCAAGTAGATACTATCATTATCCCCATTTTAAACATTAAACTAATATGAAACTATGGGGTCAATTACTTTGGCCAGGTTTACATAATTAATAAATGGCAAGGCTTAGCTTTGAAACGATTCAGTTTGTGCTCTTAATCACTGTGATATTATGTAAGCCAAAAAACTGCAAATAATACAGGCTTGATATAGTTTATGAAAGATATACTAGTAGTATCTTGGACTTGAAAATAGAAAGGATAAAGCCACTTGTGATAGTGTAAATCTGTAATCCCAGTACTTGTGAGATTAAAACAGGAGGAATGCATGCTCAGGAGCACTGTGCAGTAACTTTATGAGGTACTGTTTTTCAAAATTAAAAATAAGATAAAGCTCGGGATATATCTCAGAGGTAGAACACCCCTTGGATTAATCCCCAGTTCCACAAAAAGAGAGAGAGGAAAAAAGCAAAAACAGAACAGACTGGATTCAGTTGGCAGTTGACAATAGAAAAGGAAAGGCTAAGTATGGTGTCTGAATTTAAGCTGGGTTACAGAAAATCCCAAATATGAGATAGAGAAGACATGTTGATGAACAGGAATATCATGAAACACAATAATAAGAAACATGTTGTGATAGAATATATCAAAGATACCTTTGACATTTTCAGTGATAATGAATCAGAAGAACAAGATATGAACATCAAGAGTTTGTTTCAATAACTTAGGTGAGAAGTTTAGGGCTTGCACTATTGGATTTAGGAAAGAAAAGCATGATAATAGGGGTATTTTGAAGGAATACTCTATATTGGAAAAGTTTCCTATAAAAAGAAAAAAAAGAGATAAACAGATTAAAAAGGTATAGCTTTTGTGAGCTTTAGGAAAGCTGGAAACTTTTGTGATCTGGATATAGCTTTTAATCAACAGCTATTTCTAATATGTTCCCAGGAATAGCATAAGCTCAGGACTGAATCAGTGGCTTCCTCAGCCACCTAATTAATACCTACACCTTTGAGAGTGTATTGCTCAGAATTGAATTAAAATAATTGAAACTTAATTTCTTATAGTTTATAAGTAAAAGTATTTTCTATTACTGTCTAATTATTAAATATTCATTGTAAGTCAGTAAAGTACCGAAAGCAAAATTATGACACCGATCTGATGTAATTTGACTCTGAGAAATCCCTTGTGTTTTGTATGTGTGATGTACAGATGCACAATGCAACACAGAAAAACCTGTACAAACATCTTAAAAATAAAATCACTCTCATGTTGTGCTTCATGCATCTCAAAAAGAAAGGTGAATATAGGAGATATATCACTATGTAAAATTTACACAAATTTTTCCTAAGTGTCAAGTCAACAGATTAAAATATCTAACAGCTTCACTTTAGAAGGAGATGATTTTTAAGGTAAATTTTCTAGCAGCCTTTTGAGATTTGTTTCTGCTTGCATTTTGAGCAAAAATATTTCGAAACATGACAAGAAATACTAAATAGCAAAAAAAATGTTTGTTTTCCTTTATTTTACAATATTGAGCGTTAACTTTTTGTGTTTTACACAGGACAAATTATTATGCTTTGTTGTTCTCTCAGGAGTTTTCTGTCTGCAATAGACAGCATTAACATGCTGATTCCATTACTGCATACTTCTAGGCCACAGAAAGCCAGGAGCTTAGAAAACTCCTGATTTCTGCTTTTGGTGGTGGACTTTGTTTTTTTAATGAAGGAGGCAGACAAAGCTATAGACATTAGGTGAGGTGAAATAAAATACATGCGTTTCTATATTAGTTTGTAAAACCTTAAAGTTGAGATAGGGTAAGTATTGAGGAGGAAAGTATATCAATAAGCCATTAGTAAACTAAATGGAAGTGGACAGAATCATACAATTCAATCTTTAGTGGGATACTTTGGGAAAAGAGCCTGAACACCCCAGCTAAAATCACATGAGAAAAGAGTTTTAGTATGCATTAGAAAAGAGGGCAGTATAGCACGAAACTAGACATAGGAGGAAAGAAATGCTCTCTGAGGACTACTGCTGTCAGAAAAATAGGAAATCGTTGTCTGTGGGAGAAGGCCAACTCCTAAGCCAAGGCAGTGGCTGAAAAAAGATTGGAGGAAAGATTTGTCATTGTCAATCTACAGCATTTTAGAGCCAAATAGTTTCATGTTATCATCTTCCAGATGAGAAATTGAGGTGATACCATTTACTATTTGAGCAGCAATGAGCCGATTCCTAATATCAATAACTGCCAGTTTGATTAGTTTGTAGACTAGTGTCCTGGTACTGTTATGTAATTCTGTTGGGAGTACATATGTATGATAGAAAACACAATAGATAGTAACTAGAAGAGGTATAATTATAGGAGACATTTTGAAGAAAGAAGTGAAAAGTTTGGGCAATAGACTCCATGTGAAGAGTTGAAGAGATGACTCAGAGTTTAGTCATTAACACATTCTGTTCTCTTTTGGCCACATGCATTTATGGGACTCTATAAATGAAGATGATTAACATTCATTTGAACACTAAGAGGCATATTGGTAAAACAGTTTTCTATGTTGGCCTTTTGTATTTTAACTCCCAAACATTCCATAGTTGAAAATGCAGTCACTTGTGTTGATATTTTTTGTGTTCTCTCATTTGCTTAGTGCAAACAACAGGTCATCTGTTTCTCTTTTACCTTCTGGTCCACAATATCTGAAGAAAACATTTCATTTTATTTTATGTAAAGGTTTTAGCCTTGCTCTTCCATGCCACCCACAGATTCTCCTGTCACCTTTATCTCTATGGTTTGCTCTTGAATACCTTGTGTAGGCAGTTTGGTTTTTTTTAGCACTATGTTTCATAGAATTATTATGTACATCCTGTTTCAGAAGCATCATTGCAAAGAGTTCTGGTGCTGTGTTTCAGGTATTTCTGTTGTTCAGAAAAATATCAGATACAACTCTTTAGTGAGTAGATAGCTCTAGTCCCTGACCCACAAATCACCTGCTTGTGTAAATATTGATGCCAATGAAGCAAAACTTCCAAATATAAAAAGAAAAAAAACCTCTTTATTGGCTTATAAGCTTGGCTTTGAGAGTTTTCTCTTACTTCTAACAAAGATATATTTAAGATCTACTAATATTAAAATCTATACTTACCCTCACAAAGTACAGCATTTACAAGTATTATCCCTACAACTTCATAATATTTCCTCTGAATAGGCAAAATGGGAATAGAAGTGTACCGTGATGACATTTGCACCCAGATGGATATCCTGCTAAATCTAAGAGGATAATTAGGTTACAAGACGCAGACAAGCTCAAACAAAGCCATTAATGCCTGCTTCCTCAATTAGAAGCAAAGTCAACAGGTTCATGAGCTACCCACAAATCTTAAATAATATTCTGTCTCTGTGGCACTTCGATGAACCCAAGCATTTGGCTTTTCTAATTGCCTTTTTTTTTCTAATCTACTGTGTGTTTATGGAGGGAGAGGTGCTATCAGGAAAAGAAGTAACTTTTCCTGTAGCTTTCTATAAATCTATAAGGGAAGTGAGCTTAAAAGTACTTAACAGTACCTCATAGAAAGTAAATAAATATTTAGATAGTAAAATAGATATTTAAATAAAACAACCAATTGTTCTGGTCCTTCTAAGAACTTCAGACTCAAGACAGATCACAAACTTAAAACCATTTTAAGGGAAAAATTGGTTCTCCTAGCTGTATTCAAGGACCTTTTTTGCCTATCTATCACAGTGTTGTCTGGTAGGTTCATGCTGTTTTTCAGTACCTTAGAAAGGCACTTTTTCTACTTCACCTATCTGTGATAAATTTGTTTGGTCCCATCAGACATGCATGCTCATTTGTTTTCCCAGCAGTCTTCCACCATCAAAGGGATTGTTGTGTTCTTTCTTTTATTCCTTCAACAAAAATATAAGTGTTGCCTCTGTGTGATCTCTATGTTAGATTTGCTTTGTAATTTATAATTGGTTCATAGTTCTGAATAGGTCATGTAATAAACCATTTGCTGTAGTAACAGAGAGAAGAGAGTCCAAGCATATGATAGTGAATTTGTAATTTTGAAAAGGTGAGGTACATTGACGAAATTGTAGCAAGTCCAATATTGGTGAATTATAGGATTAAGGAGCCAAAGATGCATGTGCTGAGTTCTATGTGGGAACCTGATGGTCTGCATCCAGATCCTTGTTTCAACCCAAGACATTATGATAAAGTGTGATCTCGATCCTCTAGGCTACAAAAAAACAGTTATGAATTTTAAGGCACGGGGAGATGTGATCTGATTTACATTTCAGAAAGTTCACCTTCTGTAGTGTGGAGAATATATTGCAGCAGGACAGGACTAGAGGCAAGAACAGTGGGAGGTTGCTGAATTGATATAGGTAGAAAATGACTCTTAGGAGAAGACATATAAAACAGATAATGCTTTATTTCCAACTATGCTGAACAAAGTATTAATTTATACTTAACACAAAATGTGTGTTGAAGGGTATAATGTGATGTTTTGGCAATGATCATAACAACAAAAGTGTTATGGTTTGGATTTAGAATGTCCCCCATGCCTCATGGAGATAAGGCAGCCCTACTGGAGGTGAGACTTGGTTGCTTGAGGAAGGATCCTTAGAGGTTTGACTGGGACAGTGCTTCTGGGGTAGATTGCTGCAGCTTCTTTCTCTTCTTCCCTGCTACCATGGGAAGATCGCAAGCTCTCTTCTCCCTGCTTCCCACCATTATGCCTTAAGGACCTATAGCCTGGAATCCTGCTTGGTGCCAGAATAAATGGACTATAAGATAAGGACCGAAATCTCATGACACATGAAACAATAAATCTTCCCTCCTCTAAGTTGCATTTGTCAGTTGTTTTTATTATACCGTGAATGTGTTGACTAATTAGCACATCAGTTCATTTCATTATACTTATGAAATTTTGGTATGAACACTGAAGTTCAACATTCAGCAAATTTCAATTATGCAGCACAATATTACTAATCATGGTCACTATTGCATTGTTTCAAATGACAAATTACCTATTTATTCAAGGCAGAGTATTATTCCATTATGTAGTAAAGTATATAATGACTGAATAATAATCCATTATATATGAATGAATGACAGACACAGATTGTTTCTACTTATTGACTATTGTGAAAAATGTTGCAATGAACATGTTGTGAAGATATTTTTTACATACTGATTTTATTTATTGATATGTATAAAATATAAATCTGTCATAAAATATAGGATAGATTGCTGGATGATATGGTAATTTTGTTTTAAACTTTTTGAGAAACTTCCATACTGTTTTCCCTAATGGCTGTACCAATTACATTTCCATCAACAATGTACAAAGGATTTCTTTTCTCCAAGACCTCATCAACATATATTTATTTTATAAAACAAAGAGGCTTATTTTGCTCACAGTTTGGGAGGCTATCTGCCTAAAATTAGGCACCCCATCTGTTTGGCCTCTGAAAGATCCCTAGCTATATCACAATATGGAAATAAAGGAAAATAACCACATGCAGAGGGGCCAAGAATGTGGACTGGTCTCCTATTCTAACAACTCAGTCATATAAGAACTAACTGGGATCTCATGAAAATGGCATGAATCCCTTCTGAGTACAGCACTCACAATAATGACTTATCTTCTGCAGGGCTGCACTTCTGAAAGGTCCACCCTAATTCCATATCACCATACTGAAGACCAAGCTCCCAGCCTACCATGCCCGAAGGTATTATTCCTTCCCACGATAACAGCCATTCTAACAGGCATTAAGTAATGCCATTATACAGATCTACCCTTTCCTTATTGATTTTATGTATGGGAAACCAATCTAATAGATAGAATGGGCTAGTGAAGTATCAATATCAGCCTAAGACAATTGTGCCCCTGTTTTGTCCTCCAGGTCTATCAATGTCTGCTTTATGTGTTTCAGGTTTTTTACATTGTCTGCATATGTACTTATAATTGTTATGTATTCTTGTTAAATTGATACTTGGCATTTTCTAAACTTTTTCTGTTTTTTCTTCCTAGTTCCTCTTTCGTTTCTCTTACCTTCCTTTGGAATTTGTGGCTATTTTGTAGTGGTAACGTTTTGATGCCTTGTAAGCACTTAAGAACATACTAGGTCTTACTTTCTCATGAAAACCATGAAGCTAACAGAAAATTTTATACCAGTCCACTTTAAGCTGATAACAAATTGACTTTGCTTATAAAAACTTACATTTTAACATCTCTTCCCACAGCATTTTATGCTATTGTTATAATTGACAGGTTGGGTCCCTCCCCGCAGGGGCGGGACCTTAGAAAAGGAGGAGACTCTGCTGGGCAATATCACTAGGCAGGCTATGTCACAAGAGGGGCGGCATTCCTATGCGTCGCCCCACCCACAAGACATAAACCTTAAAAGGAAGGGCATTTTCTCTCGAGCTGCTGGAGACCTCGGAGGTCTCCAGGAGCAGTCCAGCCCTTATTCCGGAGAGAAGACAACATTAAAATTCTTTATTAAAATTATTTTCGGCGCACCCAGTCTCTCTCACCTTTTTACTGCGCCCAAACCTAACAATCATAATCTATATCCTTTAGTCTTGTGCATTCATTACAAATTATTGTAGCTACAGGCATTTTTAACACCTTTGGATTTTAACTGTCACACTAGAATCAAGAGTGGTTTACACATCACCATCACAAAATTAAGTATTCTAAATTTTATTATATATTTGCCCTTACTCATGGATTTTGTACATTCATGTTTTCTTATTACTAATTGGCATCCTTTTGTTTCAACTTGAAAAAGTGCTGTTGTTATTTCTTGTGAAGCAGGTCTAGTAATGATTAATTCCCTTTGTTTTTTTCTAAAAATCTACCCTCCTTTATTTGCTGCATGTTGTATTGTTGATTAATATTTCTCTCTCTTTATTTTGAACATATTATTTCACTATAACCTGGATAACAAATTTATGATGAAAAGTGTTCTGATAGCCTTATGATGTCTCCCTTATATGTCTGCAATATTTATTTCTTGCTGCTTCCAAAATACCCTGTCTTTGACTTTTGATGATTTAATTTAATTTTCAAGCATATCATTTTATTCTTTGGTTTAATCCTGTTTTAAAATCTCTGTGCATTTTGAATCTAGGTGTCCACATTCTTCTGAAGACCTGGGAAGTTTTCAGCTATTATTTCTTTAAATTGTTTTTCTGTCTTTTTATTTATAATATCATCTGAGACTTCTATAGTGGACATATTTGTTTACTTAAATCCCAGAGGTTTTTTTCACTTTTTTGTTCTTAATTTTTTTCTCTTCTGACTGGAAATTTTACAGTATTTATCTTTGTGCCACATTTTTTGATTGATTAAATCTGCTATTATACTCTCTTTTGCATTACATTGCATTTCATTCACTGTATTCTTCAGCTACAGATTTCCTATTTTTAAAAATGTATTCTATTATTTGTTATCTTTTTAATCTTTCATTGGTGCACTGTAGTCATACATCTTAATAGAGTGCAAGATGGTAGAAGCATACATGCACACATCACTCATTTAGCCCTTCCCCAATTTCTACCCATTCCCCCTTCCCACCTTCTCATGTTTGAGTTAGTGACTGACTTTGATATTTTGAAAATGTACATCATGTACATTAGGAAATTTCCATCTTCCTCCTTCCCATCACCCACAGGTTGCCTTATTTGCTCATTTATGGTTTCTCCTTCTTTGACTAGAATTTCTCCTATGACCCTTTTCCTCCCTAGTTCCCAAATATTGGAGGAGTATCCAATTTCTTATTTTTTGTGAATCACTAATCTCACTTAGCACAATGTTCTCCAGTTCAATCCGTTTCCTTGTACATGATATAATTTTGTTCTTTTTTATGGCTGATTAAAATTCCATTGTGTACATATTCCATAGATTTGTAATCCATTCATCTGTTGATAGATATCTTGGCTGGTACCATAGTTTGGAAGTGGTGAATTGTGCAGCTATGAACATAGATACACATGCATTAGTTTGGTAGTTTTGTTTCCTTTCTTTTGTGTAGATACCCAGTGGTGGTATTCCTAGATCATATGGTAACTTTGTTCTTATTCTTCTGAGGATCCTACATACTGTTTTTCAAAGTGGTTGCACTAATTTGCAATCCCCCAACAACGTATTAGAGTTCCCAATTCTCCACATCCTTGTCAGCTTTTGTTGTTGCTTGTGTTTTTAATGATTGCCATGCTAGTTAGGGTTAGGTGAAATCTCAGGGTAGTTTTGACTTGCATCTCTCTGATTGCTAATGATGTTGAACATTTTTCATACTTTTATTGGCCATTTGAATTTCTTCTTTTGTGAAGTATCAATTTAGTTTACTTGCCAACTTTTTATTGGGTTGTTTGTGTCCTTAGTGGTGAATTTCTTGACTTCTCTATATATTCTAGATATTAGTTCTCTACAGGAGGAATATTTGGCAAAAATTTTCTTCCATTCATTTGGCTCTCAGTTGAGGTTCTTGATACTTTCCTTTTGCTGTACATAGCTCTTCATTTTAATTTATTTCCACATATTGATTCACCTTTTAGTTTCATTTGCCTTTGAAGTCTTTTTGAGAATGATTTTAACTGTTTCTATGTGTTGCAGTGTTGAATTTATGCCCTCTTCAAGGAGCCTCAATGGCTCTGGTCTGATTTCCAAGTCTTTGATCCATCTTGAATTGACTCTTGTGAAGGGTGAGAAAGTGGGGATTATTTCCACTTTCCTAACAGTTTTGCCAACACCATTTATTTTGAAGAGGCTATCTTTATTACATGTATGTTTTAGGGTCCTTTGTCAAAAATCGATTGGCTATAAGTGTGTGGATTTGTTTCTGAGTTTTCTATTCTTCTCCATTGGTCTATATATCTATTTTTGGTGCCAGTACCATGTTGTTTTTATTACTATGGCTTTGTAGTATCGTTTGAAGCCAGGTATTGTGATGCTCCCTGCATGGTTCTTATTCCTTGATTTCTTTTTTTCAATATCTTATCATTTTCTTTGTAAGGGTATTTTCCCTCCTTGGTTAGATTTATTCCTAAGTATTTTACTTTTTGTGGAATATTCTGAGTGAAAGTATTTTCTGGACTTTTTTTCAGTGAATTTTTGGTTGGCATACAGGAAAGCTTCCAATTTTATAAGATTGATTTTGAGCCGGGTTTGGTGGTGCACGCTTTTAATCCCCACACTTGGGAGGCAGAGACAGGAAGATCGCGCAGGTTCAAAGCCAGCCGTGCTGGCTTAAGAGACCGTTTCCAAAAATAAA
Source organism: Muscardinus avellanarius (assembly GCF_963383645.1). NCBI lineage: Eukaryota > Metazoa > Chordata > Mammalia > Rodentia > Gliridae > Muscardinus > Muscardinus avellanarius. The sequence goes on from NC_137793.1 coordinate 44,405,872, forward strand.
GAAGAGGTCTGGGAGTGTAGCCCACAGGTAGAAGGGCTTCCAGAAACCCCAGTACCACCAAAAAAAAAAAAAGATTGATTTTATATCCAGACACTTTGCAGAATTTGTTTATCAGTTCTATAAGCTTTTTGGTTGAGTATGTTCATATCTATGTACTCTTGTGTATTGAAACCTTTGCATTTGAAGTAGCAAACAGGTGTTGCTGTCTTTAAAAATTGTTTAGTAGATACAGACTGTATGCTGTTAGAGCCTTGCAATGACAGGACTACCTTCAGAATTACAGTTAAATTGGGCTAAATCTCTGTTGTCTAATTTCTCCTGGGTCTTCATGTGGTTATTTAGTTGGGAGGTCTATTCTTATGGGTAAATGTGGTTCTATCCAAATATCCAAATTAAGAGGAATCCTTCCATGATATTAGATCATGAGACTATTTCTAGTGCCTGCATTAAATCATAAGTCAGGGTTATGGACATCTGTGACTCGTGCAAGTCCTCTTGGAAGGCTACTTCTCAGCCCCTTGGTGGGTATCTTGGAAAACAAGATACCTTCAGTACTCTGGTAGAGTGAAGGTAGGGAATAGTAGGGCCATTGGGCTGCTTCATGGTCCACAGTTGGGTTTGAGGCTGGCAGGCTCTTTTATTTGGGATGCTGATTTGTATAGAACCTGTCAAGTTCCAGTAGGCAGGAGTGCTTCCAGACTGAAGTAGCTCAAAGCTGGAGACAGTTTCTAAACTCCTTTAAGGAATCCATTGGACCTAAAATCAGTGGACTTGGTTACAAAGAACTTAGTTTGGTATATTTTCTTTCTGAATCCCTATATTCAGATACTTAATAATATCTTTCTGAATATCCCCAGATACTGACAATGGGCCATGTTAGAAGGGATCAGAGATAAAATCACAGAGATCTATAGTGATTTCAATATCTACATGCTAATTACTGAACCCATAAATAGGAATGCTTCCAAATAGGTTTCTAGGTGATCAGAACTGACTGTGAACTGAGGAAGTATGAACCTGGATATGGGTTACAAGGCCACTGTAGAATTCTCAATTGGATCAACAGTTGGTAGGCATGTTACCAGGGGACATCAATTGGCATTACTCCTTCTAAGTCTCTTGGCTATTGTGAATAGTGTTGCAATAAACATGGGAGTTCAGAAATCTCCTTAATGTATTGAATTTATTTCCCATGAATACATATCTTGCTAAAGTTTGTTTGATTCCTTACTCTTTTCAAAAACAATTTATTATCAATCTTTTATATTAAAACTTTAGTTTGTTTCAAATATTTTATTCTGATCTATTAACTTGGGCTCAATTTTTATCTTGCATTTCCAATTTCTTAAGAAACTTTGTTAGATGTTTGATATAGGTGTTTATCTTGCCAGTATCAACATGCTGTGTTTTTATTTTCATCAGTTTCAAGAAAAGTTAGTAGTATCATTTTATTTTGATGTTTCTTTGCTGATTTTTAAAATAATCTTTCTATTGATAAAACTGGGTGGTTAATTCCACAACAATTATTGTAATAAAGTATATTTCTCCTTTTAGAGTTAATAATGTGTTCTTTATTATAACTGAGTGTGCTAGCCATGAATTCACATATGTATTTGATATATCAGGTCTCTCCCTTTTTCCACGTGACCCCACAACTGGGACAGGAGATGAAACCCCAAAAGCCAGAAGTGGAGGTGTTATGAGACTCCAGGTGTCACGAGACTCCAGGTTTTGAGACTCCAGACATCATGAGGCAGACTCCCGATGTTGCAAGACTCTGGATGTCGTGAGAGGATCAGTGTTCCCATGCTGGGAGCTGAACCCCAATACCCCCTGCTATAAATACCCTTACTTCCTCTCTGCCAGATAATTCTGCAGGTTGATCGCAATATCTGTCTCCAGATGTCAACTTGGAATGACAATTCCTTCTAATAAAGAGGCCTAATCCCACACTCCTTTGCTGGATTTATCTCCTTTGCAGCCCCCAACTCACTTTCGATGTTATATCTGGTGCATAAAACCTGGGAGGATTTTTTTTAATTTATTTTCTCTTTTTTTTTTTTTTTTTTTTTTTGCTTTTTGTTGCTATAGTCTCCTTGTTCCCCAGACTCTCCAACAACCCTCAATTGGACCAACCACTTTCTTTTAGACAGGGTAAACTCCCTCCATTTCACTTGGTGAGCAGGTTCTGGCTTTCTGCCTTCTGGATTCTTTCCTTCAGCTTCTCTGTTATCGAAACACATGGCCATGTCAGAGTTGCCCCCTGGATGACCAGGTCATCTAATCTTGAGAAGGGAGTGAGACTTCTTTCCCATCCCCTTAGCCCCTGTCTCTGATCATTGATCAGGAAAATAGGAATGCCTGTTTCCTTTTTGCCCTGGGACAAATTATAGGAAGCCAAACCTCCAAAATAGATTCCCAGTCCCCGCTGGATTGTCTCCTCACTAATTTCCAGACTCTGGGTCTAAAAGAAGACTTATGCCCAGATCATCTATGTTCTATTGCAATAGGGTATGGCCTCAGTATGATTTGGATAATGGGTGTGGTAACCTAAAAATGGTACTTTAGATTTCAATACCTTGACTGATCTCAGAAATTTTTGTAAGCGGTCCAGTGAATGGTCAGAAGTTTTTATCCAAGCCTTCTTTTGTATGCATTCTTGCCTTTCCCTCCCCCCTTCCCACTCCACCACCCAAGTCCTGCAGGCCAGGGATTCCTGACAGCCACCATCTTCCTGGCAGCCACCACTTTCTAACCTGCAGTCACCATCTTGGTTGCCTCGTGGCAGTGTGCAGGTGCCATCTTGTCATCTTGCTGAGTTACAGGCACAGTCATTGTTTTGTGGCAACATGCGGTTGCCATCTTATGACTCTGCTGGGTTAAACACACTGCTTTCTGAGGACCCTGATCCCCAGGATCTCTCCTCTCTGCCCCAACCACCACCCTACCCTAGGACATCCTCCCACTCTAACCCGCTCCCCCTATTCTCCCTAAAGGGACCAACCCTTGCCTCCCCCTCATTTTCCCCTGTATGTTAACATACCCACTCCAAGGACCCTCTTGCTTTCTCTTGGCCCTGCTCTGTGATGTGGCCAATGCAGAAGGCATAGTCACGTCCATGTATCTTTCTCCCTCCCTGACCTTGTTCAAATTGAAAGATGACTGGGTTCTTTTTTCTGCCAATCCATCTGGTTTTACTAAAGTATTCTAATGTGCTGGGCATGGTGGCACACACTTGTAATCTCCATGCTTTGGGAGGCTGAGACAGGAGGATCTTGCAGGTTTGAAGCCAGCCTCAGCTACTTAGTGAGGCTCTCGGAAACTTAGTGAGAGCCTGTTTCCAAATAAAATATAAAGTGGGTCTGGGAGTATAGCCTGGAGGTAAAAAGCCTCTGGGTTCCACCCCCAGTACCACCAAAAAGAAAAAAGAAAAAAAGTATTCTAATGCATTGTACAAGCATATGATCTCAAATGCCAGGATCTTTATGTTATTTTAACCTCTGCCTTAACTCCAAATGAATGGGATCTCATTTTAAAGGCTGCCCTAGAATAGCCAACCAGGCTTATTTAACAAACCCAACACTCCCTATGGGAGTAGCTGTGGTACCTTTGGAGGATCCCCACTGGGATTATCAGCCAGCTCCAAATTGTCGGGGTGAGGGAATAAAAATGTGAGACAATATGATGCTATGCTTTCTTGATGACATGCAGGCTGCTTCCCATAACACAGTTAATTGTGTTAAACTTAAGAAAATCACTGAACATCAAGATGAAAATCCAGCCATTTTTCTTAATTGGCTTCAGAAGGCATTTACCCTCTACACCCTCTTAGATCCTAAGGCAGGATATGTGGTGTTGGCAACTATTTCATTGGGCAATCACGGGGGTCAGTTGGGGTTTCCTTGGTTGCCTCATGTAGTGGCTTAGGTAAAATGGCAAAATTGGGAATCCAGTGTCAGGAAAATCCCACAAAGCCCAAGAAAGATTGGATTTGATCAGCCAAGGTGGGTGGATGCAAGTCTCGTAAGGCCTCAACCCTGTCAACAGTTAGTTCCCAGGTATTTAGGGTGTGATATAGGCCCTGATATGTCACCTCTGGCAATTGATAACTGAGCTTTATGAGGGGTCACCCTGTAACCCCTGCTTTCAAGAAAATTAAGAAGAAGGGAAGTGTGTCATTTAGACATTTTAAGGAAGGGACTACAAAGTAGAAGATCATCTACATATTTTAAAAGGGAACTAGGATCCAAAGGGCACTGGAGGAGGTTCTGCACTAGAGCCTGGCCAAAAAAGTGTGAGCTATCTCGAAAACCCTGGGGAAGAAAGGTCCAAGTTAATTGTTGAGCAACCTGCCTGTCAGGGTCCTCGCATGTAAAGGCAAAAAAAAGGGATATGACTCAGGATGCAGAGGCATAGTGTAGAAGACATCCTTGAGATCAATAACTGAAAAATGAGTGGTAGTAAGGGGAATCTGAGATAAGAGGGTATAGGGATTAGGGACAACTGGGTGGATTACGACCACTGCATCATAAATCAAGCAGAGATCTTGGACTAAACAATAAGTCCCATTAGGGTTCTTAATTGGGAGAATTGGGGGGTATTGTAAAAAGAATTGATGGGATGAGTAATTACTGGGCCAGGAAATGAGAAATTTTGGTGAAGGAGGGACATGGGAAACTTGGAGACAGAGGGAAAGTAGTGGGGTCACAGAGAACAATTTGTTTTGTTTTGTTTTGTTTTGTTATTTTTTTAAGGGAGGAAGGCAGGGGAACAGAGAGGATTAGAGTGGGAGGCTGTCCTGGGATAGGATGGTGACCCGGGTGGTGAGGAGGGAACCTGTAAATCAGTGTCCGTAGAAAGTGATGCCTACAAGCCAGCCCATTCAGACTCTGGCATCCACTTATCACCACAATATATTGACTGTGCCTGTGACTCAGCAAAATTGCAGGCTGGAGCAGGCCAAGATGGCGACTGCACAACGTCATGGTTGCGACTGTGTAATGTCATAAGATGGTGACCAAGATGGGGACTGTGATGTCATCAGGCAGCGACTACTTGCCATCACAAAATGGCGGCTGGTGGGAAAATGATGGGGAAGAGCATTTGGAGGGAAGAAATGCAGGGGGATAAACCTGGACATAAAGACTTTCGACCACTTACCAGACCGCTTACAAAAGTTCTCAACCATTCTTGGGCCACCACAACCCATTTTCCAACTCGTATCAAGGCCAGATAGGAACTTAGGGCATCTGCTAGTTTAAAGGTTCAACTTCCCATACTTGGTTTGTGGGTGAAAATGAGGAACAGGAAACAGGTGTCCCCATTTTCTTGATCAATCGTTCAGAAACGGGGGTTAAGAGATAGGGAAAGACGTCTCCATCCCTTCTCAAAAACCGGAGGATGACCTGGTCATCTGGAGGGTGGTCCCAGTGGACCGGTGGACAATGGGTCACCAAGCACTTGGATTTTGGGGCCCCAGTGGACCGAAGACCCAAGTCCAGAACCTGCTAATCAAGGGAAGTGGAGATAGCTTACCAGTGTGAAGTGTTGCTGGCCAGCGCCAGCTGCAGCAGAAGTGCTGAGAAGCTGCTGGGGGCGCGGTGGAGCCGGGGTGGTGCCGATGCCTGTGCATGGTGTGGGCACTGGCGGCTAGCATGGGCGGAATCAAACGATGGTGCACGAGTGGTGGCACGGCTTGCAATGCCCGCGGTGTGTAAACAAAATGGCTTCCAGGCACATGGCAGATGCTGAGGCTGGGCCCTGAGGAGCACTGCCAGTGAGCCTGGCTTGGGGCGGGTGGAACGGAGCAGCAGTAGTGAGTGGAGCTACACCTGCAAGTCAAGCCTGGCATGGGTGGCTATAGTGAACGCAGAGGCCGGGCCATGCGCCAGAGTTTCCGCGGTGGATGTGGGAGGTCCAAGCAGAGGGTGGAGGTCCTGGCCTGTACAGTCTGTTGGCAGGCTGAGCAGGCACCAGTGGCAGCGGGGCGTGCATCCCCAATGAGCCTGGCACAGGGCGGGTACAACTTGCGGCCTAAAGGCTGGCAGAGCCTTCACACCACGGTGGTGGCAGCAGTGATGGGAGCAACGCCTGCAAGCCAAGCGCCAGTGCAGGACCTCGCGTTTGAGCTGCTGGTGTGTGTCGGAGAGTCCGGGGCTCAAAAAGAGAGGGAAAAAAAAAGAAAAGAGAAAAGAAAAAAAAAGGGGGGGGAACCAAAAGTCCTCCTGGGGTTGGCACCAGAATATTAGGTTGAAAATAGAGTTAGGGGGTTTAGGACCTACTGGGTTATCAGAGACTACAGATTTGGACCCGGCACTCTCCAGAGAGTCAGCCAGCCGTGGGGGAAGGGACCAACGGCCACGCATCTGGAGAGTTGCGCATAGTCCTGATCAGCCGGCTGAGTCACTGGAGAACAATTTGAACTGGAGTAGTGGTGTCCCATACTATAGGGTCAACCAAATCTATAGGAGGGGAGGTTTGGCCACCTGGTCATCATCTGTAAAAATAGCCATTAAAAGTATATTGGGGGAAATGAAAGCTGTGGGGAAACAAAAAATGAAAAGACCTCTCTGCCACATGACTCTGCAGACTGATAGCAATATCTGTCTCCAGACCTCGACTAGGAATGACATTTACTTTTAATAAAGAGGCCTAATCCCACACTCCTTTGCTGAATTTATCTCCTTTGCGACCATTGACTCAATTTCAACGTTAAACAGTAGTGAAAGTTGTTATCTCCTTTTGTTTTATTGATTCTTTTATCATTTTACAGTGATCTAGACCAGGACATAAAATATAAAACCCTCCTATGTTGAAGACTTCATCCCATATATAGCAATTTTCAGAGGTGAGACTTTTTGGGAAGTGATGGTATAAGGAGACCACAAACCAATTAATTTATGAATCCATGAGTTCATAGCTGAATGAGCTATCAGAAAATAGGGTGCAGCAAGAGGAAGTCAATGATAAGAAAATGCTTTTGAAGGTTATATCTTATACCTTGTCCCTTCTCCTTTTTTTTTTTTCCTCTATCTCTCTGATTTTTGTCTGCCACAAGGTAAGAAGCTTTTCTCTCTCACACTCTACTGCCATGATGTTTCTGATTTGCCACAGATCTAAAAGCAATGATGCTATCTAACCATGGACTGAAACATTAAAACTCATAAGTCAAATATACTTTTCTTCCTCTGAGTCAGTTTTTCCTGGTATTTTGTCACACCAATAAAATACTAACATAAGTTCACATAAGTTTTTCTCTTTTTATGTACTGTGTTTTATTTTTCATCTCTTTCTTTTTTGTCTTTAAGGTCTTTAATGGTAAAATAAATTTCTCATAGGCAGTATTTGACTGAATATTGTTAGCCACTCAATAAGTCTATGTATTTTTATTTGGAAATTTAATCCACTTATATTCAATCTATTATTGATATATAAGAACTTGCTCACTTTATTGTTTTCTAGAAGCTTATATTTTGCTTCATTCTGTTCCTCTTATGTTTTTATAGTTTTAAAGTTTGATTTTTTTTCTTTTCAATTGTGTATTTTTTGTGTTCATATGTTGATATCTGAGCACCTGAAATAGTTATTACCTCTTAAAATTACCTGAAATAGTTATTATCTCAAAAATTTTATATGGTTATTTTCACTATATAAGGCTTTCTTTTATAGATGAGTTGTAGTCTACCAGGCAAGGTATGCTGGATTTGGTTCTGAGTAAGAACAGAATTATATTCTCTGTGTAGTTTCTTCAACAGTAATCAACTTCTACAATTTCTGGAAAAGCTTCAATGTCCTCAGCTCAGGGATTTATTGGTCTGTTCTGTCATCGGGGACATGGTATTCCTAAGAATGAGTGTGTTTGTCACCTAGATTGAGCTGTCTGGATGAATAGCAATGAGACTTAGGCTGGTTTTATATAAAAAGAGCACACAACATCCCCCATCCCACTTCCCCAGTTGGGATCAACTGGAAACAAAGAGGGACATCTCATGATGAAGAAGGAATAGGCAGTCACCCCAGGTATCCACTCCCACCATCACGAATATTTGGAGTATTCATAAATACCCCGGATAAATAGCTATGGGTAAATGGGACTGTCTTCTTTGCCAGGTTGTGAATAAGTGGATGACATAGCTTGGTGAGATATTGAGAAGGTAGAAAAAAGTAGGCACGTAGGGCCAGTGAACCACAGCAGAAAAACTTCTTTTCCTGAGAGGCAATAAATACCAACTTCCAAAACTCCTGAAAAGACCAAGCCTCTAAAATGTCAAGTGATAACAAATCAGAAGTCTCCTGAGAGTGACCAGTGCTTTACAAACTCCAATTGTTCCTTCTGATAAGCAATCCCAGTAGATCCCCTGGAGAATTCAGGAAATACCATCTGAAACTCCAATTGAGAGGAGATTAAAAAAAAAAAAGAAATTGCAAATACACTGCACAAATCCCAGGAAACTGCCTCTAAGACCCTAATTGGAAAGGAGACGCAAATAAGTCTATAAACGCCTAGACCAGCTACTCTATATGGTTTTTCCCACTCTGGGGCCCTTCTCTTTTGGGAGCTATTCTCTCTCATTCAGGTTGTGTTGGGTTGGAAGGGAAATTGGTATGTGACTGATGATACTCGGCCAGGGCAACTCACAGGTAGTGAAGAGTAGACACCTAGTAGTCATCAAGGATGAACAAGGTTCTTAGGGGTGGCCTGCACCTTTGTAGATCATGCAATTGATGGCACATGGTTTGGGTCACTCCTGAGTAGTGTCCAGTGGCAGCTGTCAAAATCCAGCATCCCCTTGCCTGCAGAGATTTCTGCCTCTTTTTCTCTTCCCCTTTACAGTACACTCCCTGCTCACTTCTCTGCTGCCTGGGAGTGTCATTCTTTGCACTCCACATACAAGAACCCCAGTAAGGATAATATTCATTTCAGTACCAGGTGCTGTGCACTGCCATAATATTTGAGGGGCTATGGGTGTATGGGGAGGGCCACTCTGCTGCTTCTCTGAGCCACTGATGGCCAAGACAATGGAGTCAGGCTGCCTGGCAGCTTTATAGGTAGATAGGGTCCCAACATAGAGCTGTGTGCCATTCGCCTGACTGAGGAGGGCACACCATTAGTTTGGCTCTAAGGTATAACACAAAGATTTGGATTTCCTGAAAGCTCCTCAAACTGAGCACAAAGCCTCTAAGAGCTACAGGATTTTGCAGCAGCAGGACCCAAAAACAACTGGTACTGCTGAGGACTTCCTGAACACCTCTTTCCTGTCTGGGGTTATCTTGACTGGGGAGATGGGATGATAGTTGCTATGTTTTACTCTCTTCTTTATAAGGCTATCTTGAATCTCTGACATTGCACTCTGGCTCTCTCTTTCAAAAACCCTAGAAGAATAGCAGCTATTTTGTTTTGTTTTGTTTGGCCTTTGTCTGGAGGGAAGTAAACCAGGCATCTATAGTAAATCACCTTGCTAACTTTACCTAATAATCAAGCCTACACCCTCTAACTCCTGTTTACCTTCATTTACCATCATTTTGATTCAGTACTTCACCCTCAAAATTTTGGTATGTTTGTGTTTGTTTTCAGGCTTCACTTCATGTAAAATGAGGAATGATTAGTGCTAGAGCAGAGTCCTAATATGCTGAAAATCCTCCCTGCCTTCCCAGCAGAATGTGATATTTAGCTTCTCTTCCCAATAATTTACAAGCTGGTCAATTGAAGATCATGGTTTTCTTCGAGAGATTATTCCCATGAAGTACTTAGTGTCTTTCCAAACTATGTAAAACAATTCTAGATTGCTAAGGTAATATGCCGCCATTTTCTACACTTGCATTTACAAAATTACATTGCATTTTATTTACTGTTTATTTACTTTGGGGACTATTGCCTGAAATTTGAGTAAACTGCTATAATAAAATTTGAATAAGTCTGTTTTGGTCTCACTATGTCTTACTGCTTTAAGCAGCTGTACTTATCATCTGGTTGGAAGGAAAGGAAACTGCAGCTCAATCATTTCTATACGGACTCCATCTCAGTATGGATTCTATACCAATGTGCCACTGCTGGGTAGGTTTCAAGTGGAGTGTCAACAGTTAATATGTTTTCTAAAACACATTATATATGTTTTATCTTTCAAAACTGAACTATAAATAGGCAAGAATAAAAACTGATATTTAAAGGGCTAAATGAGTATGTGTGTATGTTTGCCTCTATCATCTTGTACTCCATTAAGATGTATGACTACAATCACCAATTAAAAATAAAAAATTAATTACACATTTTAAAGAGTAGTTTATGCTTTAAATTTTTCAACTGCTCTTTAACCACTACTTAATCTAACCATGGATTTTCAAGGGTTTGAGTATATTTGATTTCTTTTGAAATTTTCTTAAAGTTTACTTAGAAATTTTTGTATCTCACAAACAAAAAATATCTGTCAGGTACTTTTTGTGGTTTTGATTTATTTATAAAATTCTCCATTGTGTTTAGATATTGAAAAACTTTGTTTTTTGCCAAAACACCCAATCATATTTTTCTATTGTTTTAACTGAAAACAATAGAAAACAATATATGGTTCTCAATTGGATTTTTTCTGGTACAAAAATAATAAATGACTTGCATTTATTAACCCAATTCTCCTGTGACAATGATCATCTTCAGTTTATTTAAGCTATCTCAAAATTCCAGTGAAAAAACCTTTCAGTCTATAAAATAAATAAGCTAAGCAAACAAACTATGTATAAGATCATCTATATGCATATATATATATATATATATGCATATATATATATATATGCATATATATATATATATATATATATACACACATATGTAGGCTAAAATTATTTCAGATGGGAGAATAAATCTGGTTCATTTTATTTCATCTTGTCTAGAATTGAAAATCTATATTTGATTTTAATTTAATTAAAGTATTTCTCTATTAGTGTACTAAAATTGTTTTCAAAGATTCAGTGAGCCTTACTATGCCAAATTCAATGATCAGTTTTTAGTATCATATAATTTTATCCATTGGTAAATTTCTCAGTCCTTATCTAATGTGACCTATAACAAATTTCATTTTCTTCTTTCTTTCTTTCTTTCTTTCTTTCTTTCTTTCTTTCTTTCTTTCTTTCTTTCTTTCTTTCTTTCTTTTTGTGGTACTGGGGTTCCTGGAAGCCCTTCTACCTCCGGGCTACACTCCCAGACCTATTTTATTTTTAGAAACAGGGTCTCTTATGCCAGAGCGGCTGGCTTCGAACCTGCGCCTTCATCCTGTCTCCGCCTCCCAAGCCCAGGGATTACAAGTAGGAGCCACCGCCTGGCCATTTTCTTCTTCTTAAAAATGTTATTTGGCCCCGCGTGGTGGTGCACACATGTAATCTCTGAGCTTGGGCAGCGGAGACAGGAAGATCGCGCTGGTTTAAAGCCAGCCTCGCTGGCTTAAGAGACCCTGTTTCCAATATATATATATATATATATATATATATATATATATATATATATATTATATATTACACACACACACAACACACACACACACACACACACACACATGTCTGGTAGTGTATATAAATAGGTCTGGTAGTGTATCCCCAAGGTAAAAAAGGTTTCCAGGATCCCCAGTACCACCAAAAAAAAAAAAGTTATTTGCTTGGTTTTTAGAATATCATATTTTATTATTTTACTCATAGCTCAGTGGGTACTCCTCATTAAGTTGTTTATCTCCCTGATCTCTAAATTTTGGATTTCCTCAGAATTTTCCTTGGTTTTCTAATCTCTACTTAATCTATGGGTTTACTTTTTTAGACTATATCCTCATTTCCTGACTTTCCCTCTAACATCCTGAAAGTAAATTAATAAATAATTTGATTTACCTACACATATACTTTAGAAAATGCTGACTCTTGAATGAAGTTGAAAAATATGATGTATAAAAAGATAATGTGATTCAGTTGTAAATTCACATGTATAACTATAGTAAAAGACATTATAAATTATGCAGATGCTTGTACACATCTCATGTTAATGCAAGCTGATAAAGAATTTCTTGTTTTCTTAACTCAAAAACATATGATTTATTGCCATCAATGACATGGTTTCCCTAAATTGTGATCAGTGGTAATTTACTGAACAAAAATATTTAAGCTTTGGTTGACATATGCTCCTGTAAGAAAATAAAAATATAATAAAATTATACAAAAACATTGTGTGTGTGTAATTATAGATAAAATATAAAAATATATAACTACAAATAGGTTTTCTGCCTATATGACAATAGAAGTTTGGTAATCTTAATTCACATGTACCAAGTTTCAGGAGTACCCTTTAACTACTAAGAGTACTTAAACTCTGACGTGTTTCTAGATTCCCTTTAGGTATATAACTACTCTAATTAAAACAAAAACAAAAACAAAAATATTGTCCTCTATGTACTGATGAATCCAAAATGTATATTTTCAGCTTTCATCTGTTCCTTTAATTCCAGAATACAATATCCAACTGGACACTGACTGAAAATAATTGATTTCTAATTGGCATTTTTAAGAGTAACAATTCCAAGCCTGGCATGGTGCTGCACACTTGCAATCCCAGAATTCAGGAAGCGGAGACTGGAGGACTGCAGTTCACAGACAGCCTCAGCTACTTGGTGAGGCCCTTCACAACTCAGTGAGACCCTGTTTCAAAAAATAAAAAGAATAAAAAATGAAAAAAATGGGACTGGTGGTGTAGCTCAAAGGTAGATGCCCCTGGTTTCCATCCCCAGTACCAGAAAAAAAAAAAAAAGTAACAAATCCAAAACCCAACTCTTCTTTAAACATTCCCTTTCACTAGAGTTTCTTCTTTCTGAAATTAAACCAATATATATCAGTTACTGGAGGCAAATCCATGAAATCAACCTTTACTCATCTATTTCTCTCACATTTTACCTTAGCAAAATGTGAATTTTCTCTGTCACAGATTAAGTCACCAATAGTTTTGTGCACGCTTCTGCCCTTTCTCCTACTTGCACTCTTATTTCCATCTCTGTAGTACTCCTACATATCTTTCATGGTACAGCCAGCAGATTTTTCCTTTCAGTGCTTCACTTTCTGCCTCTGAGTGAATACACCTGGAATAAAACCCCACTATGCCCTTTGTAAACTCTCTTTTGGGAATCACTGTGAACTCCATTCCCACTACTTTTGAAACCTCAGGTCACTAGGAACTGGTCGTATTGGTTTCCCTGATATCAGTGCTAACATATCAAGTCCATTCCTGTCTCAGGGCCTTTGCCTTTTCCATCTTCATTCATGGAAATATCCTTTCAAGAAGTATTCCTATCGCTCTTCCCCTCATTGTTTCAGGTCTATATTTAATTGTCACCCCTACAGAGCATCTTCCAACTACCCTGTTAAAATGGAACTTCATTATTTTATATAGCTGTTATGGTTTACATATAGAATGTCCACTGAAAAAGCTCATGCACTGGCATCATGAAAATATTCACACATGAAGTAGTCACATCATGAGATTTCTAATTTCATCTATGGATAAATTCACTGATGGAATGGTAATTTGAATGGATTAATTGGGTAGTAATAGGCAGGTAGCCTGTGGCTAGAGGAGGTAGATCTCTGAAGGTGTGGCATTAGGGACTGTATATGCTCACCCCCTTGTTCTCTTTCTCTGCTTTCAGCTCCTTGTCCTGAGAACCACTGTGAGGTGAGAGCCTTGTCCTTCCCATGGGCCCTGCCACCACCACTGTATGGTTTATGCCTCAGTCAGTCCCATGAACCAAAACCTCTGATAGCATAAACCTCAACAAATTTTTTTCTTCCTCTATGTGAAACTTGTCAAGTGTTTAGAACACAGAGGTGAGAATACTTACTGAAACAATACCTTAATCCAACTTTATTTTTTTTCTTCATATGAAGTTATCTACTTACTGATCAATTTGTGTTTTTTTTTTTTTCTGACACTAGATATAAGCTCCAAAAGAGAAAAATTCTTTTTGTTTATTGACTTATTCTGAAACCTATAGCTTCATGTGGCCTGGAACAGGTACTTAATATTTGTTGAATAAATGAGTGAAGGATGCATGGATTGGAATAAAAACAACACTATCAAAAAACTAATGACAATACATGATGCTTATTTCTCTTTGTCACAAATGTGAAAGTATTTCAATGTATATCTCTGGGAGTGGTTCTCTCCAAGGTGATAGCTGAACCCACACCCCTAATTTGTAGCTTCACTGTCTTCCACAGACAGCTTGGGAGGCCAGATGATCACCTCTGTCCTATTGACTGAAGAAACTCTGTTTATATGAGTGAGGCCTGGAAGTGACCCTAACCTTCCCCTTATATCCTGTTGTCTAGAACTCAGTCACCTGGACACACTTGACTGCAAGAGAAATTTGGAAACATAATCTCTTGCTGAACAGCTGCTTCCCAGTAACAATTCTACTTTAAAGAATGAGATGTTACATATGTGTGTATATATACATATACATACATATATACATATATATATATATATACACACACACATATATATATATATATATATACACATACATATATACACACTATATATATACACACTATATATATATATATACATATATATATACACATATATAGTAGAGGGAGGTACTTCTACAGTGAATGAATAAAAGGATTTATAAAATTAATTCTAAGAATAACTTCTGTTTTATATATAAAAGACATAATATTGTTGCTTGAAAAATTTCATTTAAATGCCTTGTTAACATTTTATGTAATTATGTCAGAACATAATTGTTTTTAGGCAATTACATTATACCTATTAATTAGGTTTGGATGTGATTATACTAATAATCTTTAGTCTTTATAATTTATTTGAGATACAATTGTAAACAAGATAATGGTCTTTGTGTATTATTCCTAGAGGTAATATAAATGAAAACAGGTAATATGAATTCTCCTCTTGTCTCAGCACCAAGCTTTTTCCCTGTAATTTTTAACCGATTTTAAATTCTAGAAACACATTCCTAAACTCACAGCCTCTCCTTGATCAGCAAAGCCTGCTGCACAGAATCTTCAAGCTTCTCTTCACCTTCAACACATCCTCTGTAGTCAAATATCCTTCTGTCTCTGATACTTGGATACTTATAGGATATTTGTAATTCCATTTGTGGCCCATATAAATATTCAGAATTTTCTGCCAATACCAAAATTCTTGATCTAATTATATCCATAAAGTCTCTGTTGCCATATGAACTAGAAATAATAGTTTCCAGGATGGGCATTGTGATATGTGCCTGTCATCACAGTACAGACAGAAGGATCACAAGTTTGGGGCAAGCCTCAGCAACTTAGACCCCATTTCACAATTAAAAATTTAAAAAGGACTGGGGATATATCTTAGAGGCAGACTGTCTCTGAGTTTAATACTCAGTTCAAAACAGAAATAATAGTTTCCTGAGATTAGGTCCTAGATATATCTGGGAGTTACTGTTCAATTTATCATAGTTCTTTTTCTCAGTTCATTCCTATAGACTACAGTTTTTCTTAATCACAAATTCTGTCTAGATAACTTAAACTTTACTTGCAATATGAGTTTTTTTTAATTTACTGAACAATTATTTAAGTCAAAAAAATAAACTTCATATTTAGAGTTACAAGGAATATTTTATTGAAGATCTTTACAAACAATGGCACAAACACCATTGATTTTCATATGGTAGATGGAACTTTGGTTATAAATTATATATGAGTCTGAATACTGCTTCATCCACTGATTAACCTTATAAACTTAGAAAAACTACTGTGCTAATCTAAGCCCACTTACTATAGCTAAAAAAAGTTTAAAATACTTCAGAGAATTCTTTCAATTAATTGAACCACTAATATATGTAAAAGAGATTTAAAATAATATATTAGACAAATGTGGTCTGTCCTATTTATTGCAAAAGCAGAATTAAAGGCACTGTCCACTAAGATATTTTAGCTCCTTTATCCATCAGAGAACAATGATGTAGAGAAAGAATGGCCCTCCATGTTTGATGAGTTCCCAACAGGGGTAACTAGAGAAGTTTCAGCCGCTGCTAACAACAAATGTAAGTCTGAAAGCACTTCTCTGGTTTGCTCCTTGCGGATTTGTGGGTCTTCAGAGAGCAGGGTTTGTTAGTTTCCTCTTTTATAAATTCAAGTTTGTAAAATATTTGAATCGTGTGCAGTGTTGAGTGGGTCTAAGTGGTGTTGTTTTAGCTTTAGCTTGTCCTGTAACATCTGGCTCTAAAAGCAGCAGTTTTAGGATTCTCTTACTCATATCTAAGCCTCTTAGTTTCAGAATATATATCAACACAGACATCAAAATAGAAGGTATGGGCACTGTTCCACCAGGCTGTTCACAAGGGCGTTACAGCACCTGGACTTCTATATTTGTGATGGTCAGTGGGACCTGGCGTTTTGGTTGTTGTTGTTTGTTTGTTTTTTTGTCTTTGTCTTCCTTTGTCAGTGCTAAGGACTGTCAGTGCTAAGGATTCATAGCCTTGTACATGCTGGAGAAGTGCTCTACCACTGAGTTAACCCTAGTCCTGTGTCTATTCTTCACAGAAGAAAATATTGGGAGTTAGAACAATTAGATATGAGTCACTGCTTTGGGCCAGAGGAAGAAAAGCAGACTCATTAACATGTATGTGTTTATGTATTTGCTTTATAAAATTTCATAAAATGTTACTACTAGACTCAGTGGTAGAATGCCCCTGGGTTCAATCCCCATACACAAACACACATTCAGAATTGCTACAAGATATATAGATATAAAGTTCCTGTGAGCAAGAGAAAAAAAAGTTAGCTCTGCTGTCCTCTGTTTATTATGGATTTCCTTGCTCAGGACCTAGCTCAGAGGTGTATCAGTGAACAAGTCAGTAAATACATGTTGAATAGGTAAAGTAATACTGTGTTATACTGGTCCTCTATTTCATGGAAATAAAGAGACAGTGATTGAATGATGATTCCATTAAGAGAAGTAGTAAATGTGGCAGTATCTCCTGCAGTCTCTGTGGGAGTGTGAACAGTCTGGACTTATGGCTATGATATGATTATATTAATATTTTCTCTGAGATAGCATACTGCTAAGTTTTGTATTTTTTACTGACTATAAATTTAGAGATATTTACTCTGGACTATTCTTTTATATTTTTATGGCTCATAATCAGATTGAGTGCTTTACAATACATTTATGATAGTCCATCAAATGGCTGGTATAAATTTGTGCAGCTAACCATAGGTCATAACATAATGCACTCATTAGGCCATGGTTGGACTCTCTGTATTGCACAATTGTGAAACTTTTATGGAAATATAAAAATGGCCATACATTATAGGCTTAGTTTTCTTGAGATAAAAGGAAAACACATGATTTTTCCAGGACGGACCTTTTGTGATCAGGTTAAGGAAAATCTTCAAAGTACAGATATGAGGTAGTGATAAGTGGGAAGTAAAGCAAAATCAAATAAAATAAAATTCCAACTCAAAATATAGAACTTTGTCTATTATAAGCCCTAGGTGCTATTTAGCTAGTGATAGTCACCGCATAAGAACAACTGTGGGGGAGATGTTCTCTATTGCTCTGAACAACTTAAATCTACTCATGAATTTCTATTCCTTTGAAAAGTGCTACAGTATGGAATTCATACTTCTTATAAAAATACATCCATCCATATACACATCCTATTAAAATTGTTAAAAATAAAATTTTGAAGGCAGCCAGAGAGAAAAGATGCATTCTAGTCAAAGGCAAAATATACAAAAAAAAAAAAAAAATCTCTTCTAATCAGAAGCCATATAATCCAGAAGAAAATGGAAGAAACTTTAAAGGGCTAAAAATAAAACTAATTATGCCTGTCAAAAATACCTGTCAAAGGCAAAAGAGAAATCCATGAGTCTACCTAATTGATAGCATTACATAGAAATTCATAACACATATAAACACACACACAGATTACAAATAAATACAAATAAAACTTGGGAAATGTGAATAAGAGCAGTGCATAGTTTTAATGTCAATATCCTTATCATGATATGTACTATAGTTTGCAAAATATTAACACTGGAAAAACTGGACAATGTTCAAGGAATCTCTCTGTATTATTAAAATTGTATATGCATCCATAGTTATCACAATCAAAATTTCATGAAAATTAACAAAACAAAACAAAAACTCTTAAATGACTCCAAACTCAAACCCCATAAAAATGAAAGAAAATAAAGAACAATACCAAATTAGAGAGGATTTATTTCTAGTCAGACTTAGCACAAGAAATATGAGGATTCTTCAGGAAGAAAGGCTAGCATGCCAGCCAGAAAATAGAAGGTATATGAAGTGTACACAAAAAAATTAGCAGATAAAAGAGGGAAAACTGTAACAAGAAATATAGTAAGGGATATTATAATAGTATGAATAAAAATTACAAAGCTACAATAATTACAACAGTCATTTTTTCCAAAGTAATTGAATATAAATTTTATATTATATTAATATTCTGTATATGTAAAACAGATTACAACAATATGTACATAGAGGAGATAACATATTTGTAAAAATATATGTGTATAGAAAGAGAACTATATATATATATACACACACATATATATATATACATAGCTATACATGTATATAGACATTTATTTTTCTATATATGTGTATGAGTGATTATATATCACATAGTATGATAAATATATATCATATAGTATGATAAAAATATCATGTCAAGTGACAAAAATCAATTATTCATTAAATGTTCTTGAATAATTGGCTACTTCTGAAATAAAATTTGACCCATATTGCATATTAGAATAAATTTCAGGGATATCAAAATTGAAATTCAAATGATGAAACCATAGAACAACTAGATAAAATGCATGTATACCTCTACCATCTTGTACCCGATTAATATGTATATTACAATGCACCAAAATTTTTAAAAAATATTTTAAAGTTTAAATATGACCTCAGAATATAAGTGTCTCTCAATGTAGCATATAAACACTAAGATTTTTTTCCATCTTAAATGAGAATTCATATCTAGAGAAAACCTATTTTATTTAGGAAAACACAATGGTATGGCTGTGACAGCTTGCTAATGTCCACCACTGTTTATGTTTCTTCTTTCTCCTCACCACATATTTGCAGGTGTCTTACATCTAGATGAAGTGATGTGACAATTTCTTGTCAATCAAATAAGTATAACAGTGATGTGTACTACTTTAAGACCAAGGTAGGTAATTCATAGTAATTATACCTTTCCTAAGCATTTTTTCTCTTTTTTGACCTCTGCTCTTTTAAAGCAAAGGATAAGCCCTTAAAAAATAAAGGAAACAGTCCAACATTCCTATCAATTGTACATCACTTTCCCTTTACCCATACCTGGATATCTTCTAAAAGTACTGCTGCATTAATCCTGAGGAAACAGAAAATAAACTTTTTTGCTGGTTTTATTTAGATTTGAAGAGCTATAGTAATGTCAGCTAACATTTGGTTTGAATGAAGATAAGAAAAATGAAAAACTATAAGAATAGATTTCATTTATTCTACATTTTAAGTAGCATGTTACATCAACTAAACTAAAAAAAAAAGAGTGCTTAGGGTGTCATCTACTCTAAAACCCATGATGGAATTTAATTACCATTATGATGTTAAGAGGTAAAACTTTTAAACAAATACGAAAATGAACTTACCATATTATCCAACAATACCACTTCTGAGTATCTACCCAAAAGAATGAAAATCAATCTCCCAAATGAATGCATGAGTATCTATATTCATAGCTGCACAATTTGCCAAAGTATGGAACCAGCCAAGATGTCCATCATCAGATGAGTGAATTACAAAACTGGATATGTACACAATGAAATTATTCTCAGCCATAAAGGAGAACAAAATTATGTCATTTACAGAGAAACGTATGGAACTGCAAAACATGCTAAGTGAGATTAGTCACATAAAGAAAGCCAGTGCTCTTCCTATTATGCAAAAACAAGGGAGAAAATAGGTCATAGGAGGAACTCTAGATGAAGAAGGAGAAACTATAGATGAGCAAATAAGGCGATGGGGGTGAGGGGAAAGGAAGATTCCCTAATGTACATGGAGTACATTAACAAGCATATCAAAGTTAATCACTAAGCTAAATATGGGAAGGAGGGTAGAGGGAGAGAGTGGGGTGGGAATTGGGTAAGGGCTAAATAAGTGATGTGTGCATGTATGCCTCCACCATCTTGTTCTGCATTAAGATGTATGATTATAATGCACCAATAAAAATTAAAAAATAAAAGATCTCAGAGACCTCTTGGTGAGTTAAGGCTCTTATTGCAGGAGTGTGTTAGATGTTGTGAGAGGGGTCTCGCTATCAAAAGCAAGTTCTTATTCACATGCTCTTTCACCAAGTGATGCTCATCCAGACATAACCAGGTGCCAACACCTTCCACTGACTTCCATGCTTCCAGAACTGAGAGAGATTATTTTCTTATAAATTACCCAGTTTTTGATATTCTGAAAAAATGGGCCAAGACAAATCTGTTGCTTTTGGCAGAAGTATTATGTAATGCTAACATGATTATTTATATTAAACCATGATATTACAAATAAACAAATACTTATAAAATATTTTCAAAAGCAATTCATAAAAGACAAAGTGCAAATGGATAACAAACATTGCAATTTTTCAGTCTTATTAGAAATAAAAAATACAGGCCAAGCGTGG
The DNA here is from genome assembly GCF_963383645.1 of Muscardinus avellanarius. Lineage (NCBI taxonomy): Eukaryota > Metazoa > Chordata > Mammalia > Rodentia > Gliridae > Muscardinus > Muscardinus avellanarius. Next base: position 44,426,586 of record NC_137793.1, read on the forward strand.
TGGCACATGCTTATAATCCCCGTGCTTGGGAGGTGGAGACAGGGGGATCGCGCAGGTTTGAAGCCAGCCTCACTGGCTTAAGAGCCCCTGTTTCCAAATAAAAATATAAAATAGGTCTGGGAGTGTAGCCCAGAGGTAGAAGGGTTTCCAGGAATCCCAGTACCACCAAAAATAAAAAATACAAATTAAGATTATAATTTAATGCCACTACTACCTATTTGATGAAGATTTAAATAGGATAATACACAAACGTTGGACAAAATAGAAAATCGTTCACAATGGTATAAGATTATGAATTAGTATTATTCTTTCTTTTTTGAGGTACTGGGGATGTAAGCCAGGGGCATTCTACCTCCAAGCTACAACCTCATCTCTATATTTTTATTATTTTGAAACAGTATGTGACTGAGTTGCAGAAGGCCTCACTAAGTAGCTGAGGATGGCTGAGAACCCGGATCCTCCTGTCTCAGTCTCCCAAATGCTGGGATTACAAGCATGCACCACCACGCCCAGCTAAGATTATGAATTAGTATGCTTCTTAAGGGTGTAAATGTTTGTGTCAGCTTCTATCTTGATATCATAATTGGATCACCTGAAAAGCTTAAGAAACAATAAAAGTTTCCATTTCATTCAAAGAAAACAAAATTAAGAGTATTAGTTGTAGACCTCAGGTGCCAATATCTTTAAAAACCTCAAATAATTCTAATGTGCATCCAAAATAGAGAAATAATAATACATATCAAAAATATTAAACATACATTGATCCATTTTTTCTAATTTTTTATTATGAAAGTATAACAATAGTACACAAAGGCTTATGTATAAGAATGCTCATTAATGTTATAATTGTGCAATAGGAAAATGAAATAATGCCCAGTAAATAAATATAAAATATTATAGTGTTTAAAATTATGTTAAAAGCATCACATGAGAAAACATTAATTATTCATTCACAGTAAATATAAAACTACATAGAAAGCATTATTCAAAATCTGTGAACCTTTGCACACATATTATATTTATTAGTAGAATAAATATAATATGACAATAGTCAGATATCAAATATATACTATTATCTGAGTAAACACCAAATAATTTTGCAATGTTATAATATTATGAATAGTATGTATGAACACAGACACATCTAAAGTCTTTCATTAGGATCTATTATAAATGAGTGTTCAACTTAGGCTAAAGGGAAAGAGAAAAGGGATGAAAAAGAATAGTTCATTTCTTCCGTCCTGTTTAAATATTCTTCCAGATGCAGTGACACATGCCTGTAATCCCAGTATTTAGGAGGCTGAGGCAGTAGGACTGCAGATTCGAGGACAGCATCAGAAAGTAGTAAGACTTTCATCAAAATAGGGAAACCCTATTTCTAAATAAATAAATGGATTAATAAATAAATAAATAAATAAATAAATAAATAAATAAATATGGCTGAGTATGTAGCTCAGATGTAGAGTGACTTTGGGTTCAATCCCCAGTACCAAAAATTAAAATAAAATACAACACTGTTCCATTGTGGCCACAGTCTCAAAGCTTATTAGCACTTATCAGGTCTTGCTACTCTTCATCTTCCTAGCCTATGTCCACTTTATTTCTCACCTCTCTGGACTCTGTCCAAAAGATATTTTTTAATTATCCTGGTTTTCTATTATTTTTACTAGGTTAGGGAAGTGGAGAAGGAATAAAATGTTTCTGGTTGCCCAAGATAAAAAATTTTAATATAGTTTCCACAGAGAAACATCCTTACAAATGAAGGATCTTGCAGACCATTATTCCTGATAGATATACGTACATGGTGGTTCAAGAAGGTTTGTATTAATGGATTAGGGACCTAATCATTCATAGTGTTTATTTAATAGAGTAATACTTTTACAAATATATACTTGTGGCATATAGTCTGCTTCAAAATTGGGAATCAATGTTAATCTCTAATTTTTTGTTAAAACATTGAATAAGACACTGAATCACTGCAGCTAATAGTGACCTGTGATTTTGACTTTATAAATCTGGTTGTCTGTAAGCAGTAGAGAGCTAAATAAGTTCTCTTTCAATCACCTCACTCTCCTCTTTATTCTCTGAGGAAAGAGGAGGGTCATTTCCACTTTAGGCCTGGATACTTTCTGCAGTTCTAAGATGAAAGGGAAAGATTTGTTCCAAAATCATTTTTGGTTCACCTAATATCACGTTATTAGACATCTGGAAGTTAATCAAGGAACTGAGAAAAAAATATCTTTATGTCACCTATTGTCCTTATTCACATTGTCTCCAAATTTTAATTGTGTGTTTGGGTAAGGCCAGTGACATTCATAGTCCCCAGAAAATTTAGTGAGGGGTATTATCACTTTCCACACAATTTGGAATCTCTGAGTAGAGAAAAAAATGAAGCAATATCTTCTTGTTCGATATTGTAGGAGTCATTACTAGTGAAGCGAAAACACATTCCTAGAACTCTCCTCTTGGGATTTCCATTTTACATAGGAACATGGTGATAACAGTTTTCTCTGGTGTTTTCTTCATTAGAAATTTATCTCTAGAAGAGGGATTAGGCAAACAGTTTTTCTAAATTACATTATGTTTAAATATCACAACATCTGTGCTAATCTTAAATTTACATCTCTTTATAATCACTAATAAATTTTTCTTTTAAATAATTTTTTTTATTGGTGCACTGTATTCATACATCATAGTAGATACAAACTTTTGTAGGCATACATGCACACATCGCCCAGTCAGCCCCCACCCGATCCCCACCCCATTCTCTCCCCATTCCTCCTTCCCATGCTTGGCTTAGTGGTTGACATCTAGTATTATAGCAATTTATCCAAAATTAAAAATGATAATCTCACATAACAGTTGTATTTGTCTGATAACAAGCTTTTGATGACTTAAAGATAACATTTCAATATTTCTTTTTACTTTCTTTCTTACCAGAGAATATTTTTTTTCTATTTTTTAAGGTGAAACTTTCATATATTTACATATTTATTTTTCAGAAAAAAATATATCCTAATATGGAATATGGACTCTAGATACCCAAAACAATCTTGAAAAATAACAAAGCTAGAAGATATATATTTTCTGATTTCAAACCATATAAGCTACAATAATTGAAACAGTGTAGTACTGTTCTAAAGGCAGATAAACCATTGGAGTTAAAAGCTTAGAGCTAAATTCTTCCCTATATTGTCAAGTTATTTTTGACAAGGTTTCCACGAACATTTGGTGGTGGAAATAATAATCTTTTAACTAAATATTGTTGAAAAATAATAATTACATGGAAAAGAATAAAATCGGACCCTTACCTAATCCCATATACAAATATTAACTCAAAATAGATAAAAGACCTAAATATAAATCTTAAGACTATAAACTTTTAGAAGAAAATATGGGTCATAAAACCTCACAACATTGAAATTGGCAGTTATTTCTTGGATATGATTTCAATGGCACAGGCGACAGAAGGGTAAACAAACTCCCTAAAATATAAAAATTATTGTATATCCAAAGACAATGTAAACAGGGTTAAAAGTTACTGATAGAATGAGATAAAATATTTCCAAATGCTATATCTGAAGGTATATTAATATTCCAACTAGAAATCCTAAAAATTAACAACAATAAAGGCAAACAATACAATTTAGAGATAGGTAAAAGACTAACATAAATAATGAATCTCCACAGATAACCAATCTTAGTTGTCTGTTGGATGGAAAATCTTGTTTCTCTGATTCTGGTGTGTGTTACCTATTTCTTCTTTGTAGTTAATCTCTTTGAGTATTTTCTCTAGTGCTGGTTTTGAAGACATAAATTCCTTCAGTTTCTGTTTGTCATGGAAGCTTCTTATTTTACCATCTAATTTGATAGAAAGTTTTGCTGGGTAGGAAATTTTTGGCTGGAAGTTGTTTTCTTTCAGAGTTTGGAATATGTTACTCCAAGCCCTTCTGGCTCTCATGACTTGGTTTGGGAAGTCTGGAGTGATTCTAATTGGTTTGCCTCTGAATGTCACTTGGCCCTTTATTTTTGTTGCCTTTAAGATTCTCTGCTTGGCTTCCACATTGGTCATTTTGACAATTATGTGGCGTTGGGATCCTCTTCTCCGATCCTGTCTAAAGGGAGTTCTATAAGTTTCCTGGATCTGTGTATCAACCTCTTGCTCTATGTTTGGAAAATTTTCTGCTATTACTTCCTTGACGAGATTGTTGATCCCTTTGGTTTCACTTTCTTTTCCCTCCTCTATTCCAATTATTCTTAGGTTAGCTCTCTTAAAATGGGCCCATATTTCTTCAATGTCAGATTCCTGCTGTCGGATATTTTTTTCTAGATTAGAAACTATGCATTTATTTTTTGAATGATCATCTTCTAAGAGCGAGATTCTGTTCTCCATGTGGTCTAATCGGTTATTTATGCTTTGAATTGAGGCCTTTACTTCATTAATTGCATCCTTTATCTCTTTTTGGCTCACTCTGAATTCTTTTCGAAGCACCTCTATTATTTCTACAGTTATTTTCCTGATTTGATCTTCTAGAAATCTCTGATTTTCTGTTTTTTCGGGTTCTGATGTTGTGGGATTGTGGGCATTCATTGCTCCAGTGTTATTCCTCTTTCCCATGATTTTGGAAGTTTGTGCCTTCTCTGGGTTCTTCCCTTGGGTCACTATGACTTCCCTTAAGGTGTTCTGGATCTCGAGTCTGTAGTATCTCAGACCCCACTACTCCTTTACTGGGTTGTATCACAGAGTCTCTGATCCAGGGAGTCGATAGAGGCTGCTTTAAACTATGGGGGGGTGCCAAGTTGCACGTTCTCCTATGCTGTGATATCTCTGCCACCGCCACTCCCCCACTGGGTCAAGTTCCAGGGAGTACAGTACTGGGATTTCTCCTCTGTGGCCCGCAATTTGACTCACTGTTTTGAGTACGCAGATGTAGCTGAACTGGCCTCGGTGAATTCGCTGCTGCTGCCGCCGGTGGCAATATGGCGCCGCTGCTACGCCCTCGGCCGTGAGGCTGGCGTATTTCTTCTTGGTTTTGAGTTCCACTCTGAGTCCCTACAGCGTGTGCTGAGCTCAGCCACTGGGAGCTTTAGATGCTCCCTGCGCCGAATAATCCCGCCTGGCTGTTTCGCAGCGGCTCACCTCGGATTGCTGTAGCCGTCCGGTGAACTCGCCGCTGCCGCCGGCAGTAAAGCGCTGCTGCCGCGTCCTCAGGCGTGAGGCCGGTGTATCTCCTCTGTGGCTCTGAGCTCTGTTCTCAGTCTGCTTTCTCTCTGGAGCCCGGTGATTTTTTTGTTTCTCTGGTGATGGTGTTTTCTGGCTATGAAAGGCACTGATTTTGTGGTAATGGAGATTGGTTGTTAGTGGGGCTCTTAAGCCCCGCTTTTCTTGGTCGCCATCTCCCGGAAGTCTTAATTAATTTTTATTGGTACACTGTTGAACATCATAGTGAGATCTGTAGTGATACATTCAAACATGCACACATCATTTGGTCTGTTTCTCTTCCCACGCCTCCTTCCCCCCCACTTCTTTCTCCCATGTTAGTGTGATTGGTAGTAATGCATTCCTATATTCATATAATATTTCCTTCTCTGAGCCCTCTTTCACTTCCTCTCCTCCCTCCTCCAATCCCCTTTCACTTCTCTTCTTGTTTCTTTCCTTCTTTTTGTGCACCCTAATTTTTTTCTCCTATTTTTCTCTCTAAAATTTACATATAGGAAAAAATGTCATAGGGACCAGGAATACTAAATATCATTACAGAGGCCATTCTATGTATGAGGAATTATTCCTTGTCCAGTGTAACTTTTCAATATGTTACTAAACTGTCATGTGAGTCAATCAAACTATGAACCCACTTAGAATTATTTGAGCTTAAAATTGACCTGGATTTTACAAATCATATGCTATTTTCCAGCAAGGCAGGTAAATAGAAAAGACTGGCCTTTATTCTATGTCAAACTTTACCAAGAGTAGTTCATCATTTGAGATAAATAACATAATTGATGGTAATACAATCTAGGCATTTGAGGTATCAACAACTTAAATTAGATCTTAGGCTGAGTACATGAGAACATTAATTTTAATAGTTAATTTGGCTTTCACACATGCACATAAAACAAGAAAAAATTCTAAATATTAGGTGGCATATACTTTCCTAATTTCAATTTTTGGCACTATGGGGATGGAATAAATGCTCCAATTCTTTGTGTGTGGTGGGGGTTGCAGAAAAAGAGAATTACTTCTCCTTCTAGGGTGACTATCCAAGGAGGAAGAATTAAAACAAAGCAAACTATGTATAACACATGTGTTCTTAATTTTTCAGAGAAAAAAAGAGGTTAGAAGTAAGCTGGTTTAATAGAAAACCAACACTAAAATCTGTGGTCAGAGAACAAAATACATACGACCTATCTTAGGTCAACTGGGAATAAATGTAGGGAAAATGGTAGAGAAAATTACAGGTGATCTCACATTGAAAGCAAACACTCTGTCAAGTTTCCTCAGGTTGATCAATGTCTCTGTAGGTGAGTATTTAGGGAGATATGGACAATGATTGATACAGATTGCAACTTTCAGTCTAAAAGGGTAATGCCAGAATTTAAAGACACACAGTATTAAATACTGAGATATCTAGATAGGTTAAAGTTTATTTTCCTTCTTAATGGATGACATTTTTTTAATTTTAAAAATATTTTAAAATAAGCTAAACTTATCTCACTAGATTTAACTAGTTACTACTGATACTTTGGTATGTATTCTTATATATTTACTTATATTCCATAAGACACATACATATTCAATATATGCTACTATTATTTTAAACCAAATTTAAAATGCACCATTTGTGAAGTTTTCATCCCCTTATAACGAACATTTTAGCAATTAATTCAACATTAACTGATGAAACATTTAATAAGCAAATATATCATCTTTAAACATCATAATTTATGAGTTATTTTAGTATCAGTATTATAAAATAATTTTTTGGGTGGTACTGGGGATTCTGGAAACCTTTCTACCTCCGGGCTACACTCCCAGAGACCTATTTTTATATTTTTTATTTGGAAACAGGGTTTCTTAAGCCAGCGACTCTGGCTTCGAACCTTCACGATCCCCCTGTCTCCACCTCCCAAGCGCAGGGATTACAAGCATGTGCCATCACACCCAGCATAAAATAAAATTTTCAAGTAAAAATTTGTCATAGTTTTAGTATCAATTTCTAGAGACGGATGCACATGCAGCATTTAGAGTTTATTAGTATATTGAGAAATCGTCTTCTAAAAAATTATTTGTATTTCACACTTCTACCATTAGTTTTTTTTTGAAGCATTTTAAATATAGGTAGTACATTAAATTAATCACTCTTAGATACATCTTAATATAAAATCAAAAACAATTTCTCAACTAACTCAATGGATGCTCAACTCCTCCATAGACACTAATAGTATATTTTGTGCTATAAGTTCATTTATCTTGTGGAGTTCAATAGGATACTTTGAGATTTTGTTTAGACCTCCCATATTAAAGTTAATAAGTGGACTATAATGATAAGAACATAAAAGTCTCCATATAGAACAGTCTGTTAAGTCAGTAGAGTAAGATGCATTGGAAGGTGTCTTGGAATATTATGAATATTAGAGACAGTCTATTTCAGTCTAAGATCTAATAGAAGTACTGTGTATATATAAATTCTTTCCAAGAAATTACCAAGAAATTTGGAAATTACCAAGAAATTACCAAGAAAATTGGAAAGAAATTTCCAAGAAATTCTTTCCAAGAAATTCTTATTGAATCCTCCTTTTTAAAAAATTAGACATTCTGAATCTTTTATAATCATGTTTTATTAATTGTATTAAAAAATTGCGGGTCTGGGGATGGAACCCAAGGGCATTTGACCTCCAAGCTACACCCCCTGCCCTATTTTTTATTTATTTTTTATTTATTTTGAAACAGAGTCTCACTAAATTACAGAGTGCCTCACTTAAGTAGCTGAGGCTGTCCTTGAACCGTGATCTTCTGGTCTCAGCCTCCCATATGCTGGGATTACAAGTGTGTACCACCACTCCCGGCTTAAAATTTTAAATAACATAAAAATTATAAGATAGCATTGATCATATGACTGACTTATGTATTTGCAATATGTTCAGATAAATATGTTCTGGTTAATAGTGGTGCACAGACTTCTTTAGGGCTGTATTTGTAGTTTGCTTATGATTTAACTTTAACATAATATTAAAGAACATAAAATAATTTCTAATGTTTATATTAAAGATAAACTCTACTAGTTTTTGGTTTAATGAGGAAGATGTGGAAAGGAGATTAAACATACATTACTACAAGTGTTGTAATTCAAATTTTGAATATTTTTAAAGAAAGGTTCATTATTTATGAAATGAAAAAATGAAACAAATATGACACTAAACAAAACATTAGGAAAATAGTGCCATCAGTGGAAAGCTCCTCAAGTTAGTTTGTGAGGCCAGTTTTCTTGGTTTCCACTTCACTCCTACATCTATCATGGGCTTTCTGGATTCCCTTGCATGTGGTATAAACACTCAAAAAAGATATTTTATTGTGAATTATTTTTAGAAATAATTAAAAAATACATTGTTAACATGTATTTGACATAATTAATAACATAATATTGAAGATCCACTATTGAACAATGAGAAATTAATTTTAGCACATACAAATGTTAAGATCCTAATGGAAAATTCAGGACTTTATATAATAGAAGGTTTTATACAAACTAATATCTAGTACGTGTTTTCTTTCTGTATATACAGAAACATTGAGAAAGTATTTTACCCTTGAACAATACTACTATATTTTCAACAACATTAAAATGTTAATAATATGTACATTAAAAATAGCAGAATTTAGCCAGGCGTGGTGGTGCACGCTTGTAATCCCAGCATTGGGGAGGCTGAGACTGGAGGATTGTGGTTCGCGGACAGGCTCAGCTACACTTGAGGCCCTCTACAACTTAGTGAGACCCTGTTTCAAAATAAAGAATAAAAACTAGGGAAGGGGGTGTAGCTCAGAGGTCGAATGCCCCTGGGTTCCATCCCCAGACACACACACACACACACACACACACACACACACACACACACAGCAGAATTTCATAAGACTTCTTGCATGTGTTGTACAAATATTCTTCGTTCTTGTGGTGCTTATTCCTTCAAGCCATCTCTGCAGGCCCACTGCCTCCACATCTGCTTTCCTCTGGTGGCAAAGACTTTATTTTTGCTTTGAGGTTCCCAAGGGTGAGCAGGTCTTTTCATTTGCACAGTTTTGTAGCATGGCTCAAACATTGGCTCGGTAGGCTAATGTGTATAGAGAAAAATATCTAAAGCAGGTGAGCTTTAAAGAAAAAATGTACATTTTCTCTTGAGTTTGAGTAGTATATGGGTCAGTGCGTGTGTGAGTGTGTATGTGTATGTGTGTGTGTTAATAGAAGAACATAAGTCCAGTTCACAAATATGAATCAGTTTAAAAATATGATACTAATATGGACAGGTACAAATGTAAAATTTAGAAAAATAACCAGGGTAGGGCTTAAAACCATGAGAAAAATGTTCACTGGCAGGTTTATTTGTAATTTTGGACCTGCAAAATAAAACTTGGTTTTATTTTGTAATAGTGATAAGAATATTGAGGTCTGGAAGATGCTGTCAATTTTAGTTTAAAATGAGAACCTGGTGTTTCTGTATTTTATTGTTTTCAATAAAACTTAAGCATTTTGAAGAAAAAGAAGAGGGATCTGAGACCTTTTTCAATTCCCAGGACAAAGGAAAGACATAAGAGGAAATCTACAGGAAGAAGGAGAAACTACAGATGAGCAAATAAGGTGACCCAGATGAGGGAGATGAGAGGAGAGAAGAGGAAAATTCCTTAATGTACATAATGTGCATTCACAAACATATCAAAGTCAATCACTAAGCAAAACATGAGAAGGAGGGAGTGGGGAGGGAATGGGATGGGACTTGGGGAAGGGCTAATTGGATGATGAGTGGATATATGCCTCTACCATCTTGTACTCCATTAAGATTACAATGCACCAATACAAAGAAAAGAATAAAAAACACCAAAATCAGAAACAAACAAAAACATTCCTATGGTCTGGGAGGGGTGGGCTAAAGAATGAAATGAAGGACTCATGACTTTCACACACACACACACACACACACACACACACACACACACAAAAGATGAGTTTATTGGGTCTTCTAAGTATAGTGTCATGTAATCTACAAAGAAGTTTGAGTTCTTCTTTTTTCTATTTGTATTCCCTTTATTTTATTTTCTTTCCTTATTGCTCTGGCTAGAGTCTTAAGTACTATATTGAAGAGAATTAGTGATAGTAGACATCCTTGTCTTGTTCCTGTTTTTAGAAGGAATTCTCAAAGTTTTTTCACATTTAATATGATGCTGGCTGTGGGTTTATTGTAGATTGCCTTTATGATATTGAGGTATGTTTCTTCCATTCCCATTCTCTGCAGTGCTTTTAGCATAAATGGATGTTGAATTTTATCAAATGCCTTTTCTGCATCTATTGAAATTATCATGTGATTTTTGTCCTTTGTTCTGTTTATATGATAAATTATGTGGATTGATTTTCATATGTTGAACCAGCCTTGCATCCCTGAAATGAACCCTACCTGCTCATGGTATATGATTTTCTTGATGTGGTTTTGAATGTGTGTAGCTAGTATTTTGTTTAGCAGTTTTGCATTCAAGTTCATCAAAGATATAGGCCTATAGTTTTTCTTTCTTGGAATAGCTTTATTTGGTTTTGTTGTTAATGCAATGTTGACTTCATAGAATGTATTTGAGAGAGTCCCATTTTTTTTCGGTTTAACGAAATAGCTTAAGGAGTATCGGGACAAGCTCTTCTATAAGGTTTTTAAAAATTCACTTGGGAAACCATCTGGTCCTGGGTTTTTCTTTGATGGTAAGCTCTTTATTTCTGTTTCAATATCTTTGACTGCTATTGGTTAGTTTAAAATTTTTATATCTTCTTGACTTATTTTAGGCAGGTTTTATTTATCTAGAAAATTGTCAATTTCTTCCAGATTTTCCATTTTCTTGGAGTATAGTTTTTCAAAGTAGTTTCTGATAATTCTCTACATTTCTACACTGTCAGTAGTGATCTCTCCTTTTTCATCTCTTATCTTCATAATTTGGGTTGATTCTCTCTTTTATTTCTTTATTTTTTTGTTTGGTCGGCTAGGGGTTTATCTATCTTGTTAATTTTTTCAACAAACCAACTTTTGGTTTTTTGATTTTCTGAAAAATTTTTTAATACTCTACTTTGTTGATTTCTGCTATAATTTAAATAATTTCCTGTCTTCTACTGGCTTTGGGGTTAGATTGATCCTGTTTTTCAAGGGCTTTGAGGTGCATCCTTAGGTTAATTATTTGATGATTTTCTATTTTTCTTATGTGAGCATTAAGTGTATTTGAATTTTCCTCTTAATATTGCCTTCTCAGCCAAAAATAAAAACATAATTAGATCATTTATAGGGAAATGGAGGGAACTGAAGGACATTATGCTAAGGGAGATTAGTCAGTCACAAAAAATGAGAAATCGGATGCTTTCCCTAATGTGCTAAAGCTAGGGAGAAACGGGTCATAAGAAGAACTCTAGACAAAGAAAAAGATTCTATAAATGAGCAAATAAGGTGACCTAACTGAAGGTATGGAATGAAGGAAGAGGGATACTCTCTAAAGCACATGATATACTTAAACAAATATATCAAAGCCAATCACTAAGCCAAGCATGGGAAGGAGGGTTGGTGAGGGAATAGGGTGAGAACTGAGTAAGAGCTAATTGGGTTATGTGTGCATGTATGTCTACACAAGTCTTTTATCCCATTAAGATGTATGACTACGGTGCATCAACAAAATTTTTAAAAATTACAACAAAGATGAAGAGAATAAAGGATATAGATATAATATTATATACATTATCAACAAAAATATCCCCTATTTTTCACTAAGTGGATATAAAGCTGAGTGTGGTGGCACATGCTTGTAATCCCAGCATTTGGGAGGTGGAGACTGGAGTATCGAGATTCATGGACAGCCTCAGCTACTTAGTGAGGCCCCTTGCAACTTAGTGAGACTCAGTTTCAAAAAATAAAAAAATAAAAAATTAGGGCTGGGGTTATCTCTCAGAGGTAGAATGCCCCTGGATTCCACCTCCAGTACTGCAAAAAAAATAAAATGGATACACAAAATTAGCTTTACTTATTTTATTTCCTTTAATATTTTGAAACTTTTGCTTCAGTTTTTATTCACACCATTGTACAAATGAACTACCAGATTATTACATTTCAGAATGCTCTTCCTTGATTATGTATTATGCCTGTAAGCCTTTAAAATTTTGTTGATCTCATCTGAAAACGAAATTGTAATACTTACCTAATGGAGGTTGTATAAAAATTTAGTGAACTAATACATTTTAAAGCACAAAACCAACACAATCAAGTATGATAAACAAATATAAGGTAAAATAAAAACAATAATTATTCTTTTCAGAGCCAACTTCTAAAATGACTCACAGTAAACTCCATCCTCTGGTCTTCACACTCTTGAGTGGCCTCCTCTTACAGGCACATGCTGCTTGGTTGTGTGATTAGCAGCATTCTGCCAGTGATGAGATGTACTTTTTGAGATTATGACTATAAGAAATTGTAGCATTTGACTTGCTGGTTCACTCATTGGTTGGATCATCTTCTCTGGGACAAACAAGTTGTCATGAAGTGAACAACTTTTTGGGTGTTCTACATGAAGGGAACTGAAGCATCTGGCCAAAGCCATCCAGGATGGTGTTCTGCCAACAGTGACTAGTGTGAGCTTGGGAGTGGCTTCTCCAGCCCCAGACAGGCCATGAGAAATTTGCTACCTCATAAGAGACTGAAAACTGAGAAATATTTCTTTAAATTGTTAATTATTGAGATAATATGTTCTAAGATCACACATATGCTATGGGAACTATAAATATTACAATTTCAACAAAATAAAATAACAATTTTTATAGCAAGGATAAAAGTGAACATTGAACAATCACCTACTGTCTCAGGTACTATGCAGCATATTTTCTTAAATTATTCCACAGTAACCCTCCCACCAAAAGAATATCAAAACTTAAGTTGCTCTACAAATTTTATGGGTGAAGAGAGGGATATATCTAAAACATACTCATCATTAAGTTACACAAGTAACATCTTCTTTGGTCTTCATCTCAGCACAAAGCAAAGATAACCCCAATTTATTGTTTTCTCTCTTTAGCAGAGCACTGCTTTGCAGAGCCTTTAATAATAGAATGAAAGTGTATCCCAAGAGCTATTGCTTAGAAACTAAAAGGTGAAGAAAGATTTTTCCTAGACACAAAAAGAAGTGAGTTTACAAAGAAATCTGCACTTGGGAAAATAATCAAAGTTACATCATTTTTAAAGACAACTGTGTTCTATTTTTTCACTTTAATAGTTGTCAGGCACTGAGGAGTTAGAATGGCAGAAGAGACTCCTTCAGGGCTCCAAGGGTTGTGAATAATTTTGTATAATCAGTATTTAGGGTTTGTAGGTGATAAAAAAAAAAACAGTAAAAGTGACAAGAATTGAAATCTCTTTGTAAAATTGTGCTCTTTAAATTAGTAAAATTAGTATTCAAGATGTTCTTATATCTATTTAATGTTATCACTCCAAATCACTACCCAGTAAAATCAGCAGTTCTTTGTTTTAATTGATTATATTTGAATTTAAAGCAGTTTATTCAAGTAATTTGTACCAATTTCACATGCCAGCCAGTAAATTAAAAAAATCTGAGTTGCCTGAAATTCTAGGTGACACTTGGTTTTGTCTAATTTATATTTCTTTGTAAGCTATTTGATTATTTCTTCATTTCTTTAATGCCACTTGGTTATTTTTCCTATCTGGGGTGCTTGTTCAAAACTTTTATAAGTTTTTTCTAGCTTGATAATATATTTCCCTATTGATTTGTAGAAAATATTTATGTATTTTGAACATGAGTTCTTTGTCAGATACAGAAACATATATATATATATATATATATATATATATATATATATATACATACAGATATCTTTGAATGAAGAGAATATTTTAATTGTAGTATTAAAATATTATCTTTATCATATATAATAATGTCTGCCCTAAAATATATCAGATATTTTATAATTATACTACCATTCTTTTGGTTACTGTTCTAAAATATACCTTTATTATTTTTTCTTTTTAAAATTATATTATATTACTTACTAATTTATTTGCTTTGGTACTGAGCATTGAATCCAGAAGCATCTACCTCTTGGTTATACCCCCTCCCTTTTTTATTTTTTTATTTTGAAACAGGGCCTTTCTAAATTGCTGAGGCTGACATCAAACCTGATATTCTCCTTTCTCTGCCTCCCTACTACTGAAATTACAGGTATATGTCACTGTGCCCCTCTAGCTTTACTCTTTTTAACTATTTCAATTTTATATTTTAAGTATGTCTCTTTTAAGCAATACTTGTTGGGCTTCTTTATGCATCCTGTGATTCTTAGTCTTTTAAGAGAGATATGTTCTCTTCTTGATTTGCATATTTTAGTCTGTATTCATGGACTGGGGTAAATCATGTTTTCTAATCATTCTCCCTTGTTCATTTCTCCTCTTTTATCTTTTCTTTTTGTCATAATTGTTTAATCAGTGGCTAAAATCTATCAAATTGCATACTAAATTTAATTTATAATATTTTTTACTTCTAATGTTTCTATTGGATTTTTCTAAAGCACACAATTATCTGATTAACATAATAAATTTTAATATATTCTCTATATTTTTGTTGGTATAGTCTTTTAATTTTAATTTTGTCTTTAATTTGTTAGTTTATTGTAGTTATAGATAAGTGTGTCATTCATTGTGATATATTTTGCATGCATAAAACATAATTTGATCAATTTGATGCCTCAGTAGCTCCACTTTTCTACCCCACTCTTCATACCTCAAATCTTCCTTCTGTTCCTTATTGGTTTCTCTTATATTTTCTTGAGGTCCCTTTTTATTTCTTTATTCTCTTTAGCTCCTTAGATCACATATAGGAGGAAAAAATATTTGACCCTTGACTTTCTGAGTCTGGCTTATTTCATTTGACATGATGTTGTCCAGTTCCCTCCATTTACAAGCAAATGATAATTCCATTTTTCTTGATAGCTGAGTAAAACTCCTACACTCACACACACACACACACACACACACACACACACACACCCTACAATTTCTTTTTCTTTATGTTCTTAAACATACTAGTCATAGTTATTGTAGAGTCATTTTGCCTAATCCTGTACTATAATCATCATGCCTCTTTTTTTTCTCTTACTTTTGGATGTTGTGGTTGTGTTTTATACTATTCTGGTAATTTGGATAGAATGAAAGATGTTATGTTATATGCCAAAAAAATCATAAAGGTCACAGATTATATTATCCTCCTCTACAAATGTTTATTCTCCCTCTATAGAGAAGACAGTGTGGCTGTTATAACACTAAACAAATCAGGGATAGACTGTGCTAAAAAGAAGTTGGGTTGCAGCCTGGGAAAGTTCATCTACTTTTGGTTTAACCTTTCGTTTGTCTTGGTTTTTCCTAAGAATTGGTTTTATTTTCTGAAGCTTTCAGTACTCTAGAGTGTTTATAATTCTCCATTTTGTTTCATGCTTTTAGAGGCATATTACTTGGCCTTCTGTGAACTCTATATTCAGTAGTAACCTTAAAAAGAACCTTATCATGCCACAAGTGTTTACCAAAGGCTGCTAGTTTCTTTGTTTCCTAACAGTAGGCTACTTTGGGGAATGGCTCTGGATTCTTAACTTTTTTCTCATGCTCAGAACTAGCAAATATCTTCAGAGAAAAACTGGCTGTAAAAGTGAGTTAGCTTCTTTTTCTGTCTATATTGTTTGCTCTGTAGTTTCATTGCTTCAATAGCTTTCTGCTGCCTTACATAAATATCTATCTCATCTGACTCATAGTTGTTGTATGTGGTACATTGCACTGCTACTAGCTATTCCATAGAAAGTTGAAACAGAAAACTACTATCATATTCCCTTGGAAAGTGTTGTCCTAAGTATAAATGCAACCCTTTCCTTCACATTAATCAATGTGATCACTAAATCAATAAATTTTAGTAACCACTGTAAATTATTTTTCCAATGTCATAATTTATATTTCCTTCAAATTGTCTACCCTTGATGGGTTCATCCTAAACTCAGACAATAAGAACTTAGGGTAGAATGCACAGATGGATTTCATGTACTTGATAAATCCCCTGTTGTACAATCCTCTTTCACAGACCAAAGAAGGGTATTGGTTTATAAAATTTTTGTAGTACTGGGGATGAAATCCAGGGGCATTCTACCTCTGAGCTACAATCCCAGCCCTAATTTTTATTTTAAAAGAGTCTCACTGAGTTGCAAAAGGCCTGGCTAAGTAGTAGCTGAGGCTGTCCTTGAACCTCAATCCTCCTGTCTCAGCCTCCCAAATGATGGGATCAGAAGCATGCACCACCATGCCCAGCTTATAATATAAATTTAAAGAGAAAAACTAATGTATAATGGAATTTATTATTAGAAAAATTTTTTATCATTTCTCCCCTTTTTAAAAATATAATTTTTTCACAAAAAACATTATGAGGAGAGGAGAATGAAATATTGTTTTGAATTTAGGAAATAGAATAAACAGAAAAATTACCACAAACTCTAACCCCTCAAATCATTATCAAGTTAATTTAAAATCCATACATAAGGAAAACAAAATATTAGTTATAAAGAAAGTGTAGGATGCTATATTTGTGACCTGATATAGGAGAAAAGACAAGGAATATATTACTATGCAGTTCAGTTTCAATTTTTTTTTTTTTTTTTTTTTTGGTGGTACTAGAGATGGAACCCAGGGGATTCTACCTCTGAGCTATACCCCCAACCCTAATTTTTATTTGTTATTTTGAAACAGGGTCTCCTTGAGTTGCAAAGGGCCTCACTAAGTAGCTGAGGCTGTTCGTGAACTGTGACCCTCCTGTCTTAGCCTCCCGAATGCTGGGATTACAAGCATGTGCCACCAGGCCTGGCTGCAATTTCAAATTTTAACCCTGAAAATGTAATAAACATGATTAGAATTTAAAATCTAAATTTGGTATATCAGAGTCAGGTGTGGTGGCTCACGCCTGTGGCCTTAGGGCTTGGGAGGCTGAAACAGAAGGCTTCGGGGTTTAAGGACAGCCAAAGTTAACATAGCGAGACTCTCAGCAACTTAGCAAGACTTTGTTTCAAAACGAAGCTTATAATTAAAAAAGGTTCTGGGGGTGAATTCGAATATGCAAAACTTATAAAATAAAACAAAGTGTATGAAAAGATCTTCTAACATCCAACAAGAAAAAATGACAAACCAATGGAAAAATGAGTAGATTTTAAGCAATTAACTTATGAGAGAGAATATTAATGTCAAACCTATGTAGAGATACTTAACATTAGAAGCATTTAAGAAAGTAGGATTAGCCAGGAGTGGTAACAGAAGCTTGTAATCCCAGTACTTGAGAAGCTGAGACAGAAGGATTACAGGTTCGAAGCCAGCCTTGACAATTCAGTGAGGCCCTCTTCAACTTAGTGAGACTGTTTTCAAATAAGAAATAAAATTGCGCTGGGGGTTTGGCTCAGAGGTAGAATGCCTCTGGGTTCAATCCTCAGTGCCACGAAAGAAAGAACAAAAGAAAATGTAAGAAAGAAAGAAAAGAAAAGAAAGAAAGAAAGAAAGAAAGAAAGAAAGAAAGAAAGGAGAGAAAAAGAAAGAAAGAAAGAATTGATTGATTAAACAATAAGACATATCTAAACTACATAGGGTTAAAATACATACCAGTTTGCAAAAGGCAGTCCAGCTTTATGTCTGCTGCCTTAGTCTTATCCTCTTTTGGTCTCAAATGGGTCCCAACATTCTAAGTATGGACAAAATATGCAAATACGTAACAAGTATCAGAAAGAGACATTAGCAAGCCTGAGTGCTTATGGTGAATTGAAGAGTGTATGGCCTACCAAAGAAGATTTTAAATGAGTTTTAACACTGTGTATATGTCTCAATTTGCATAGCCAAATGTATAATAGGTTGAATGATGTCATCTTCTACTTTTCTTGAAACAGTTAAAAGAATAGAAATTTCCAGGTTACAAATAGTATTTATATAACTGTACAACAGAAAACTAGGATAGAGAAAGTAAAATTGAATCTCAACTCCAAATATATATATACACATACACATATATGTATATAAGAATATAAGGAACTACAATATTACATATAATATATATTTACGAAATTTACTCAAAAGAAAAAACACAGTGACTGAGGAAGAAAAAACTAAAAAAGATGAAAATAAAACAAAACAAAAACTATGTAGAAAAAAAGGCACTGTAATTACATATAGTTTAGATTTGTACTACATAAATTACTTTATTCATGCTATATGCATGGAACAATAAACAGACTGAATATGAAGCTAAATTTATAATTTTTCATAAATAAAAGGCACTGATACACAACTGATATAACACATTTTATTATAAAAAATAAGATTGTTTAATATAGATACTATCATAATAAAGCTCATATTATACTTATAAATACATAAAACTAAGTATAGTTGTTTACATTTAATTTTATATTAATATAATATGAACTTAATGTTAAAGACTAATTTCATGCAGTTGGTACTTTTTATAAAACATATTTTCTAACTCTTTGATTTCAATGCCGTTACCAAAAAGCCCTTGAAATTCATGCCATAATATGACAGTGAGACTGTCATTTCTTTTCAGTGGTTGTCACTGAGACATGTAAAATTTTTTTTTCCTAGGGAAGGAGATTTGAATTAATAGTAATTTTTATTTATTAATCACTCAGTGTATATCCTTATAATCACAAAGAGATATATATTCTACCTCATTTTTATGAAGTTGATCCCTTATGGTAATCAGTCTGTTGGTAAAACACATTTTAAAAGGTATTATTTGTAGCATTACCTGGTAATCTGATCCCAGGGTAATACTGACTGACCAGGGTAATACTGACTGAGGAAAGAAGATGAGGACAGATATAGAAAATAACAAGGCTATATTTTTTCTATTTTTCCTGTAAATCTTAGTAGGCACATGTTCTTTTTTGTGGTTAACATAATGGAACATACCTTTTGATTAAAGGGACACTTAATTTCACCACTAGGGACAGGCAGACATTTGTGTGGGTTTCCTGTATCTATGTACAAAGTATTGGATTTAATTGACTTTTCTATTCATCTGTGCTGTTTCATCCTTGCCATGTTATTTCCTTAAGTAGAAACATCTGATAGGAAACTGTCATTTTTGAGATCCTGGGAATTTAGAAAATCTCTATAATTCAATATAACAAGTTGCCATTTTGTCGAAATTTCCTATCTCTTATCATTTGACTTTGAATCAGTTGGAGATAAAGGTTTTTCTGGCTGTGATGATGTTATGATTTATTAGAATCCTCACTGCAAGTCTTTTCTTAATAACCATGTGACTTGAGGCAGGAATAGGCACTTTTCATGAAGCTTGAAAGGGTCAATTCTGAGGACCTGCACCTATTTCTCACAATGACAGTTCTGAGATTGTGGGATTTGCCTCTGGCAAACAAATCAAAATTTTACTTTAGGCATCTTTCTCCACAAAGCAGAAATACAAACACTTTCAGAGGTTTACTGATTACTGATATTTCTCTCTTTCTCTCTCTTTTTCTTTTGGTACTAAGAATTGACCAAGGGTATTACACCTCCAAGCTACATGCCCAACTCTTTTTGTTTTGAAAGAGATTTGCTAAATTGCAGAAGCTGGCTGCAAACATGCAATCCTGTCTCAGCTTCCCAAGTACTGGAATTATGGGCATGCACCACTATGCCAGCCACTGATACTACTCTTAACTTTGTAATAGAATAGATTGAAACTGGGAAGTGGGTCATTGACACACAACAGTTACAGTTTCCTGTTAGAAAGCACAAGGTGATGTTTTAAATGTCTCTTTACATAGAAATATATCATTTATAACCCTTTAACCAACAATAAATAATCTTTATCCCTGTATTCTAAGACAATAATAAAATTTGAGATAGTATACAATTTATAATCCTTCTTAGAAAATTTATTTTGGAGCAGAATATAAGACAAACATTTTTAACACCATGAGGTTAACCAAGCTCCTCACAGCCTTCTATGTAGAGAGAACAAAGGAAGAAGACAGTCTAAATTCTAAGGGTTCATCCAAAAGATTCTGGAAGAAACCCTCACAACTGAAGAAGTCTGTAATAATTTAAGTTGCTCAGCAAACTTTAAGGCCCCCTGAGGAAAGAAGATGAGGACAGATATAGAAAATAACAAGGCTATATTTTTCTATTTTTCCTGTAAATCTTAGTAGGCACATGTTTTTTGCATTTAACATAATGGAAGATAACTTTTGATTAAAGGGACACTTAATTTCACCACTAGGGACAGGCAGACATTTGTGTGGGTTTCCTGTATCTATGTACAAAGTATTGGATTTAAAATAAGTGTCCTAGACTTCAAAGTGGGATTCAAGGCATACTTAAGATTAAAGGGGCCGAGCGTGGTGGCACACACTTGTAATCGCAGCATTCGGGAGGCTAAGACAGGAGGATTGCGGTTCACAGACAGCCTCAGTGAGGCCCTTTGCAACTCAAGTTAAACTGCATGCATCTTGGCCAACACTTCCATTCCTCAAGCTCTTTGGACTTTTATCTTCTGCTAGTCAACTCAGACACTACTCATACTTTTTAATTATTATTTTGGATATATTGAGGGAAATAAATTATATTTGTATTAATGTTCTCCTTTACATTCTTCATTTTCTTCTTCCTTGCTTCTTCTAAGTATTATCACTGTTTCTGTTCTTCCTTTTAAGAGAACTATAAATATGCCTTGGATTTCAGGAAAAAAACTAAAGACTCATATCTTCAGTGCAGTACAAGCTTATTGGAGCATATTTTAATCAAGATAGGAATATGAAAATATAAAAATGTTAAATTTTCTAAAAGTTTTCAAGGTTAGTGAAATAGTAGGTTATATAAAATAAATTATGTTGGAGATTTTTCAAATACATGACATTTGACAAAATTTGTGAAACTGTTAGAATTTCAAATTCTATAGAACTGAATTTGCATCTTCAAACTAATTAATTTTAAAGCAATATTATTCAAATTAAGACTATTATACATTTCCTATTGATGCTACTCATATTTATAGACTTCAACGAGTAGGTCTTTGTACTGCCAAAATTAATCTCAGAGTAATATGAGAAAAATGATCATGTTTTTATATCAGTCCCAAGAATAATAAGGTATTTTAAGCAATGAGAAAGGCCAGTTGGGACAAATGAAATATGAGCTTCTGTTCCTAGATATCCTGTCAAAGAAATAAGGCTGAATATGGCAATAGCTAGTTTCTTTTATCTTTGTTTAAAATTAACACAAGATAATAACAAAGGTTAATAACATAGGCAGTCCTTAGTTATTTTTCCAAATTTCCTATGTCTCTTTATTTATAATACTCTTGTAACTTTAGTTTACATTCTTATGTGCAAACAAACATACAATGACTGATAAATTTAAAGGAATTTACAATATTACCCAAAGATTACAATGTATTCAAAAGGGTGTTTTCCTCGCAGCCAATTGATTTTTGACAAAAGGGCCAAAAACATACACCAGAAAAAACATAGCCTCTTCAACAAATAATGTTTACACAACTGGTTGTTCATAGCAAAAAAGAAATTGTAAATAAACTTCACTTTCTCACTTTGCACAAGAACCATTTCAAGAGGAGTCAAAAACTTGAAAATTATACCAGAGACCTTATAGCGGGCATAGGACCAACAATCCAACACATGGGCATGGGCAAAACTTCTTTAATAAAACCCAAAAGGTACAAGAAAATAAAATGTGGATCAATATATGGGATTTCATTAAACTGAAAAGCCTATGTGCCACAAAGGAAACTATCAAGAACTTCAACAGAAAATTGACAGAATGAGAGAAGATTTTTGCTAGCTACTCCTCCATTACAGGACTAATATCTAGAACATATAGAGAAGTCGAAAAACTTACCACCAAAAAAGCCCAAATAACCCAAGCAAAAATGGGCAAGTGAACTAGACAATTCACCAGAATAAAAAGAAATACAAGCCGGGCGTGGTGGCACACGCTTGTAATCTCTGCGCTTGGGAGGCGGAGACAGGAGGATCGCGCAGGTTTGAAGCCAGCCGTGCTGGCGTAAGAGACCCTGTTTCAAAAATATAAAATAGGTCTGGGAGTGTAGCCCGGAGGTAGAAGGGCTTCCAGGAACCCCAGTACCACCAAAAAAAAAAAAAAGAAAGAAATACAAATAGCCAATAAATGTATGACAAAATGTTCAATAGCATTAGCAATCAGAGATGCAAAACAAAACTACCCTGAGATTTCACTTAACCCCCAATTAGAATGGTAATCATTAAAACAAAAACAACAACAAATGGTGGCAAAGATGTGGGAAAATAGGAACTCTAATACATTGTGAGACTGCAAACTAGTGCAACTAATTTGACAAATAGTGTGTAGAAGAATGGGAATGAATCTACCTTATGTCCCAGTTATACTACCCAAAAGGATGTAAACCAAACTACCAGAGTAATGCATGCAATATCTATGTTTATATCTGCACAATTCGCAATTACTGAACTATGGAGCCAGCCAGCCAGGATGCAAATCAACAGATGAATGAATTACAATACTATGGAATATATACACAATGGAATTTTACTCAGTCATAAAAAAAGAACAAAATTATGTTATTTTCAGAAAAATGGATGGAACTGGAGAACATTATGCTAAGTGAGATTAGTCACAGAAAATAAAAAATCAAATGTTCTTCCTCTTATGTAAAAGCTAGGGAGAAAACTGGACATAGATGAGGCTCCAGACAGTAGAAGAAACCTTACATGACTGGAGAAGCAAACCTAACTGAGGTGTGTGGGAGGAGGGAAGAGACAAACATCTCAATGGACATGGATGCACATACACAAATGAATCAAAGCCAATCTGACTATGCTGAGCAAGGGAAGGAGGGAAGGAGGAAGGAATAGGATGGGAGGTGGGAAAGGGCTCAACAAGTGCTATGTGCATGTGTGCCTCTAGCATCCTGAACGTCATCAAAATGTATGATTGCAATGTACCAATAAAATAAAAAATAAAAGTATCTTATCAATTTGTATCATAGTTGAATATAACCCAGAAATATGTGTGAATGTTATGGAGCACATGTTAATGCCACAAACTTTTTTTTTTTTTTGCAGTATTTGGGATTGAACACAGGGGCATTCGACCTCCAAGCTACACCCCAGCCCTATTTTTTATTCTTTATTTTGAGACAGAGTCTAAGTTGCTGAGGGGCCTCATTATGTAGCTGAGGCTGGCCACGAACCCTCAATCATCCTGTCTCTTCCTCCCAAGTACTGAGATTATAAACTTGTGCCACCATGCTGGGCTCCTCACACACTTTTTAAGTACCAACAGTTTGAGTTTTAGTTCTGGTGTTATCTATATTTCCAAGTAAACTGAAGTAGTATTTCATTAATTTATTCATCATGATACTCAAAGCAAAGTTTCTTGGAAATAGTATGCAGAGGAGAGGTTAAGATATACTAATTTATTCCAGAACTTGATAAATACTACCCAGGTCATAAGATAATGCTATTTTTCAACTTAATTTAAGTTTCAGAATTGTTAAATTGAACCTTACTTAGGTTATGATTAGAAAATTCTAATGAATACACACAAATCTTTACTCATTTGAAAATTTGTCATCTATTTTTCCTCTACTTTTATTGGCTTACATTACTAGAAATTAGCAAAATAGACACTACTGGAATGGCTGTGTAAATTTTGTACTAGATGCTGTTCATTTCCTGAGTTTCCAAAGTCATAGCTCTGCTTTTGTTCCTCAAATCTTATTTATGAATTTCATAAAATTACAAGAATATCAGAGCACAATGTTTGTGATCATTTTATTCAATAATGTTTGAACCTCCAATCTATTAAATGATCAAAACATGTAAGTTCCCCATATATCTGTAAAGCTTATCATATGTGTAAAAGAAAACGAGTATCATGCTATACACTTGAGTACATATTCACTATTGTAGCTTAGAAAATCAAACTCTCTTAAATTGAATTAAAATCTGTTAGGAGATTAGTACATATTTTTAAAGCAGGAAAATCAAAACCAATTATAGGAAAAAGGAGAATATTTTTATTTTCTATTATTCTTTGTGTGTGTGAGTGTTGAGTGTGTGTGTTTGCGTATTTGTGTGTATGTAGTATTGTGGATTCAACTTCTGAGTTATAATTCCAACCCCTTTTGTTTTTTATTTTAAAACAAAATCTTAGAACGTTATCTGCACTAGCCTTCAACCTGTGGGCCTCCTGTCTCAGCCTTCAAAAATACTGGGATTGTATACATGTGCCACCACACCAGACCATTTTCCATTATTCCTAAGGGACAAATGGTGACAAACAAGTAGTTGCTTTAACCATATTTTCTCATACAGATAATAATCATTGAACACCTCAAAATTTATATTAGTATACTTATATACAAATACACATCTACAAATATTGTATCGTGTCTATGGCACACTATATAATTTGTGGAGCCAGTGCAAACTGAAAATGTGGATTACGTACTTAAAAAATAATTCAACATTTAATGATGTCAGTAGCAGAACATTGTGCTAAGGACAGGGGAAATCTCTACAGGTTCTCATGAGACTGTACAGATTCAAGCTCATGAAATACCCTTGATTATTCCCACTAGCCTTCAGGGATCAAAGGGGATAAAGAGAAAGTAGGAGGGTTTCTAGTGGCACGTACTTTCATACCACAAGAAAGCAGTGTCTAGTAACACATACTTGAGTGGAAAGCTATTACAGTATAATTTAAAACAATAGTAGAAATTTGGAGAGTAAAGGACTAAGTATGAGAAGTTCTATGTAGTCTGGGAAATGTCATTGATTTTTTGTGGGATGGGATGTCAAGTGACTTACCATCACTGACTTTCATTAGTCATAAAGTGAGAATAATGACATACTACAGAAATATCATGACAACAAATAGAGTTGTGTAAGCAATTTGTAGAAAAATCGGCTCTCTTTTGCTTAAAATATATGAAGATATATTTCATTTGGATAAACTGTATACCCTAACTCTTATCCCCAACAATGTATTTTCATTCATTTTTAAAACACCTGTATTTTATTCAACAAATGCCTTAGGATAAATAAGAAATGAATTAATTTTAAAATTAGTTTATCTTTTTTGTGTGTGGTACTAGGGATGGAACCCAGGGGTATTCTACCTCCAAGCTACACCCCACCCCTATTTTTTATTCTTTGTTTTTAAATAGGGTCTCACTGAGTTGCAAAGGGCCTCACTAAGTAGCTGATGCTGTCCATGAAACTGTGATCCCAGTCAGCCTCCCAAATGCTAAGATTGCAAGCATGCACCACCATGCCCAGCTTAAAATTAGTTTATCATTTTACAGTTATTTATATGTGAATAATTTTTTCTCTTGAATCTATTTTTGCTTGTTAGGTTTTTATACTTGTCTCTTGAATCTATTTTTGTTTGTTAGATTTTTATACTTGTCTTGATGGATTGTAGTCTCACATCATCATATAGTTAGAAGTGATAGATATGCATACAGCATTAGATGAGCTTCCCCTAGCTCCCTCCCCACTTTCTCCCTTTTCCCATACATGATAATGAGATTGGCATTGATAATTTCACATATGTACATGACATTAATGGAAATGTTTCCATCATTATCCCCCACCCCCACACACATACTACCATCCTCTCTTAAACCCCTCTATGGCTCCACAGGGATTTCTTCTCCATCAGCTAAAGACCCTATTATATCCAGGTTACTCTCTATACTCCATATATGTTAAAAAACATATGACCTTTCACTTTCTGTGAAAGGATATTCTCTCTTAACACGATATTCTCCAGGTTCATCCATTTTCCAGGACATTACATAGTTCTGTTCTTAATTGCTGAGTAGAATTCCATTGTGTGTATATCCCATAATTTTTTAATCCATTCATCTGTTGATGGACACTTAGATCAGTTCCTTAATTTGGTTGTTGTGAATTATGCTGTTATAAACATAGATGTGCATGTATCACTATACTATTCCGATTTCAATTCCTTTGGAAAGATACCCAGGAATGATTATAGCTGCATTAATTTGCCACCCAACCAAATGAGTAAGAGTTCCTATTTACCCACATCCTTGCTAGCATTTATTGTTTGTGTTCTTGATGATTGCCATTTTAATGGAACCTCCGTGTAGTTTTGACTTGCATCTGTCTGATGGCTAATGATATTGAACATTTTTATGTATTTATTGGCCACTTATATTTCTACTTTTGTTAATTGTCTATTTAGCTCAGTTGTCCATTTCTTGATTTTTTTTTGCTGTTAAGTCTTTTAAGTTCTTTGTGTAGCCTAGATAATAGTCCTCTATCAGAGTAGATGACAAAGACTTTTTCCTGTTCTGTAGGCTCTCTCAATTGATTCTTGATGATTTCCTTTGCTACATATAAACTTTTTAATTTAACTACATCCCACTTATTAATTCTTGTTTTAATTTCAAGCTCGGATGATCTTATTGAGGAAGTGTCTACAAGTTTCTATATGTCAGAGTGTGAGTACTATGCCTTCCTCTAGGAATTTCAAAGTTACTCTTCTAATTTCCAGGTCTTTGATCCATCTGGAGTTGAGTCTTGTGCAGAATGAGAAGTCAAGGTTTAAAGATTTGTTCTGTATTTTCTATTCTGTTCCACTGGTCTACATTTGGTAAGTTTTCTTTTTGTTTGTATTAGACCCGACAGTTCATGGCAAGCTGAAAGGGGCTATCAAATTTTAAAAATCCATGCCATATATTTTATTACATTTTGGCTCATAAATTTCTCTTATGAGTGGAAAATGGCTTTTAGAATCTGGACAATATAGTTTTTCCCTATACCTACACAATTTTGCACAAAATTTCAAATTGTTCATAGATTTCCTAAGACCCATTATCCAATAACTATACTGTGCATTTGGTTTCTATAACAAAGATCCCTAATACTAGGTAGCATATAAAAACAGAAATTTATTTTTCATAATTCTGGAGGCTGGACATTCAAAATGACTTCTCACTGTATCCTCATGTGACAAAAAGAAAGCAAGACAGTTCTTCTATTTATAATGGAATTAATTGTATTCATAAAGTTTCTACCTTCATACAGTAATTATCCCAAAGGCCCCACTTTTTAATACCATCTTGTTTAAAATTAGAGCTTTAACATATAAATTTTAGGAGATATGCTTATAGTCCATAATATTTATAGAAAGAATCCCTGTAATACCTAAATATAAATATTTTGTTTTGAAATAAGTCTTTCTGAGTTGCTGCGGCTGGCCTTGAACCTACAGACCTTCTGTCTCAGCCTTCCAAGTACTAAAATTACAGTACTGTGTCACCAAGTTTTTCTCAGTATAGTTCTGAGATTTTTGTTCTCTGTTTTTTCTAGACTGTTACCTTCAAAAGTAACCTAATGTTTTTCCATGTGTAGTACATTCTAAATTATTTTAGTTTTATCTTACTTTCCAGACAACGATCTGAAGTAGAACAATGGTCAGACCCGTTGATTTTAGATTCCAAACTCAGCATCACCAAAGTTAAAACAATTCATAACAGAGAACATTCAGCTTAGATTTTCTCATAAGTATTGCCTTTTCCAAGATAGAGAAATTCAAACTCACTGTGACTAAATGACCTTCTCAATTCTATTTCAATTTTCTAAGTTCCACTTATTAAAAATTAAAGTTTCACATACCTGTTAAGTTGCTGAATATATCTAAAACTGAATATGATAGGTAAAGATAAACTTCAAAGTAAATATAAAACGTTCTGCTCAGTAAACAATGCAAAATTGGAGAAACCTGTACTTGTTTTATGCTGGGGAAAAACTTTGCATATTTTGACCAAAAACAAATTTTACTGAAAATATAAACATACATGGGCACAGAGTAAACAAGAATAAAAATATATTGGCAAAGGGAGGGCTTACACTATAATAAAAAGCTTAGTAGAGCAAGAATGAGGTCCATTTTGGACTTTGTTGACTAGAGAAAGAAAGGCTCTGAGGCTTACCTAAATCAGGAGAGCACACACTATTCTTATTGCCATCAGGTTTGTTGAGAAGGGGAGCCCAGGCCAGGTGTGAGTTGCATTTCTACATGGCTCCTGTTTGTCTGCCTTCCTCATAACTCCTGGACTTTCTTCCACCCAGAGCAGAGGGCACTAGGAAAATTTTCTAACTAGTTCTGTCAGAATATGGAAGAACTACTATAAGTGTTAGTAAAATAAAAGGCAGCCAATGTCTGGGCTCTGTAAGTACTCAGGATGTTATTTTTTTAAATTTTCAATCCTTCCTCGTTTTGGCCTTGTCCTTCTTTCTTCTTCTTCACAACATTTAGCATCTAAAAACTACAGCCAAGAATAAAAATAAAAAAACATAATCTAGTAAAAATATAAGTAATGAATATGAATTAGTCTAAAATAGGAAAAAAAACTATCCCTAAGTTTAAAACACAACGATTCTTCAAAGCTGCTTCTCGAAAGGAGGGGTATAAGAGAACACTCTGCAAATGCTACATTGCGTTGGAAAAGATTGACATTTTGAGGAAACATTAATTTAGAACTTTGAAGTGGGAATTGGATAAGGGCTAAAGTGATGTGTGCATATATGCCTCTAACATCTTGTACTCTATTAAGATGTATGGCTACAATGCACAAATTTAAAATGTTACTAACAACAATAGACTGTAAAAAATAGAAAAGGCTTTTAAAACTCAAAAAACTTTGTATTATACATTGACCAGTATCAATTTTATATAGATTAAATTAATTTGATATACTCTTTGTTTTCCTGAGAATCTATAATTGCATTTTTGCTTTCTAGCTTAATTAAGTGGTTATCTAGGACATTCTTGTAATGTATTATTTTTACCATACACTTTATATAATTTGGCAGTTCATTAATCAATCTGGTTCATAGTTTTGTTTTTATGTACAAGGAGTGTGTTTTTGTGGTTGTGTTTACTATTGGATACTGAGGTTGATTCCCAACACTGGTTTTCCCCATTTTGCTTGTATGACTCATGCTCTTTAAACACTGATCCCAGCTCTAGCAGTAAGTCCTAATTAGTATACACCAGCAGGTCTGAGTCTCAGCTGCAAGTTAGAATCACCTGAAGAGAATTTGCAGGTGTCTGAGAACCACTCAGAGGTATGAGGCCTAATTGTTGGAAAAGGTTTCAAAACTCCACAGGTGAATCTAAAGCAGCCCCCGTTGAGAGCAACCACCCTAGTACCCGAGAGTAGTCACTACATCATTGGTTATACTTAGTTTTATGATCAAGTATTGTTTTTATTAAAAACTCATTTTTCTTGAGCATATGCCTTCTGTACATCTTTATAACAATTGATCACAACAGTTCTCCATGTTTGAGACCAAACCTAGCAATGATTAGGAGCTGAGATCTTAGAAATGGCTGCTTTTATCTATCTCCATATCTGTTGTCCTACAGCATGCAGCTTTTCAAATATTGATACTTTTGTATCTTTGGAAATGTCTTTATATATCTTCTAATAATATAAATTGAAAAAGAAATGCATTATTGCTTATTACTTTACTGTTCTTCCTGTATCATTTCAAACAAATACAATACAATAGGCAATGGGATTTGATGTTTTTGCCATTTACTATTACAAAACCCCCAATGTTTAGTCTGTGAAAATTATATTACTTAAGATATTTTCCAGCCATCTTGAGATGTACTTGACAAGACTGTTTATATCTAAGTGTACAACATGATGCTTACACACACACACACACACACACACACACACACACACACACACGAGAGTATTCCTTCTATCAAGTCCAGAAACAACCATTACCTCATAGTTATTTTTGTGTGTATGGTGAGAATGCTTGAGATAAACCCTCTTAGAAAATTTTAAGTATATGAAAAAGCACAGTAGTATCCCTTTATCTGTGGTTTTGTTTTCCATGATTTTAATTACCTAAAGTCAATGGCCTTTCAAAAATATTAATTAAGCCAGGCGTGATGGCACAGGCTTGTAATTCCAGCATTCGGGAAGCTGAGACCAGAGGATCACGGTTTGCAAACAGCCTCAGCTACTTAGTGAGGCCCTCTGCAATTCAGTGACACCCGGTTTCAAAATAAAGAATAAAAAATTAGGGCAAGGGGTGTAGCTCGGAGGTCAAATGCCCCTGAGTTCCATCCCCAAACCTGCAAAAAAAAGGAAAAAATGTTAATGGGAAATTTCTGAAATAGTCCAAAAGTTTAAAATCACATGCATTCTGAGCAGTATGGAGAAAATTGGCACCCTCCTGCTCCAGCTAACATGAATCATTCCTTGGTCCAGTAAGCCCAAGCTGTGTATGCTACATGCCTCTGATAGATACTGATGAGATGGACTATGGCAGTATAACAGTGCTTATCTGCAAGGAACCCTGATTTCCCTAACAGTGTCCCCAAAGTATAAATGCAGTGACGCCGGCAATTTTTCTATGCCAAATAAATGAAAAGATGAAAATATGTTAAGATATTTTAAGATACATTATCATAGTATAATTGTTCTATTTTATTATGATTGTTAATCTTTGTTCTATTTTATTATGATTGTTAATCTTTCACTGTGCCTAATTTGTAAATTAAATTTTATCATAGATCAGTATGTATAGAAGAAAAAGGTAGTATACATAGGTTTTGTAACTCTCTGTGGCTTCTGGCATCTCTTGGAGATCTTGGGATATATTTCCCCTGGTTGAGGGTGGATTAGGGTATTGTTATCTATAATCACTATGTTATATGTTAGATCTCCAGAACATATTCATTCCAAATAATTGAAACTTTCTACCATTTGACCATTCTCTTCTCATTCCCCCGTCCCTCCCCCATCATACAATCCAACAATCCTATATTTATGCATGTAACCACAGGAAGCGAAATCAGTATAATTAAAAGATTGCTTTACCTTTGTGTCCATTAAGTGTTATTCACAATACCTAAATATGCAATAAACCTAAATGTTCATCTAAAGATTAATAGGGAAATTATGGTACACATGCATAGAAATGTACTCATATGGGCATCCAATATTATTAAACCTTTGAAAATAAGAAAGTCCTGCCATTTTGGACATTGTAGATTAACCTGGAAGATATTATAATAAGTGAAATCAGACACAGAAAGATAAATGTGGAATGATCACACAGATGGAAACTAAAAAGTCAAACTCAAAAAGTAGACATTGGAATGGTGGTTTCCAAAGTAAGTTTCTAAATATAATAATAAGGTCAAGTTTTATAGAATACTGCTTCAGACCATTAGAGTTACCCAACGTAGATGCTAATGAAGGGGGCATAGTTTATGTAAAGGAGTAAAACCTGTTGAGTCTCCATGTCCCAGAGAGAAAGGAGTCCATGATTTATCTGTTGTAGCCTATTACTGCAATACAAAATTATGATCAATCTAATTTTTCATGGAAACTCCTAACGTTTAACTTTATGTTAAACCAGCCAAAAATAAAAATACAAATAAACTTTCTATGAGCCAAACAAAACCTATGTGACCTCTTGAATATCTTAAACAATTACAACTATCAATCTGAGTCAGGCTGGGAGCCCCTCTTTGCCCAGCCCCCCCACTCCTGATGCTGCTAATTCTTTCTCTTTTCATACAGTTGTGACCTACCTGTGACCACACGGACTGATTCTACCTTCTTGCCTCATTGTTTGCTGGTCATTACCACATGTGAGTAGTTATCAAAAAATTTTTTTACTACTTTCTTAAGTATGTATATTAAACAATTTGTTTCCCTTTATTAGCTTCATAGACAACCTGGATTAGAATTATTACCCTAAATACTTTTTGTATTTAAGTATTTAAGGCTTCTTCCTAAATCTTTTTAATTATTAGGGCTTATTGGTCATTAATTACACATATGTGACTTGACTTTTGATAGGGATATGTCTCAATAAACCTATCTTAATTTGAAAATATCATAAGTCAAAATGCATTTAATACACCTTACTAACTGAATGTCATACCTTGCTTAGTGTGTCTTAAACATTCAGAACATTTACATTTGCTTATGTTTGGACAAAATTGTCAACAAAGATGGTGTTAGAGCAAAAGATTGAATATTCTGGGTAATTTATTGAAAATTTGTATCCAAAAGCACTGGTGACACAGTGCACTATAGAGCATTGATTGTTCATCCTTGTAATTGCATGGCTGACTGGCTGACCATGAGCTGTGGGATGGCTGTTCTGCTCAGCATCACAGGAGTGTGTCATTTCACTAATGACCAGCCTAGGAAAAGATCAAAATTTAAAATTCAAAGTATGGTTT
Organism: Muscardinus avellanarius; assembly: GCF_963383645.1. Taxonomy (NCBI): domain Eukaryota; kingdom Metazoa; phylum Chordata; class Mammalia; order Rodentia; family Gliridae; genus Muscardinus; species Muscardinus avellanarius. The sequence continues at coordinate 44,459,187 of NC_137793.1, forward strand.
CTATTGAGTGTGTATTATTTTTGTGTCATCAAAAAGTCAAAATTCTCAAATTGAAACATCATAAGTAGGGAGCTGTCTATAATGCCCAATATTGAAAAGTGAAAATTCTATCATAGAACTTTTTCACTATGTGTGTGTGTGTGTGTGTGTGTGTGTGTGTGTGTGTGTGTATGTGTGAACATTCTTAAATAGTATGACTTGGTCTAAATAATTTTTCTTTATGGTATAGGAATATAAATAAATGAAATATTTGATTTCCTTAATGTAGTTGATGAAAATTCTTATTTTGGTGTAAAAATTATATAATATTCCAAATTTCAAAGTAAAATTCAGAGTGTTTTTGAGCTGGAAAGTCAGTCATATGGGCTATTCAAATTTGTTGACGGCCTAAAGGGTAGTTTGAGATTTTTCTTGGCACCAGACAATGGAATTGTAGTTACTTCTTTGACAATTGTTAGTGTCATTTATTTTATTATTCTGTGGCCTGGCACTGTTGGTAGAAGGGAATGAAAACAATAAACAATTACCTTCAGAAACTGTGAACTGCTTTGGCAGGGATGGAGAATGCAGTTGTCAGATTTTCTGGAAGACAGACTCTCCAGTGCCTCTTCTGATGCTTTCCACAATTCTATAAGACAGCAATGGTATTTTGCAGTCACCACCACAGTTTAATGCCCAGCTGGGGAGAAAACTCTGCAATTAAATAGAGCCTTAGATACAGCAGTGATTTTTCAAATGCTTAATTTCTCTGACTATAAATGACCAAGGACATTACTTACAACACAGTAAAAGGTAGTTCCAGTGAAATTCTAATTTCCTTTATGAAAAGAAAAAATTAAAAAAAAATTGGCACCTGCACATAATTAAAGCATTAAACAGGATAAAACTGTTTACAATGAGTATCATTCATCTTCATCCTAGATTCTGATCCCCTCCCCAAATCATTTTACTTATAACAGCTTTTTGACACAAACATGCACCATAGGGCAAGCCAGAACTACTACCACTGGGTGTAGGAAGATGTGTGAGTTTACCGCAAGTCAAATGGGTAATACAGCAGGTAACTTACCTTGAAGTATCTTGATTAAAGCCTCTACCCCAAATCAGCTGGGCATGGTGATTTGATTAATAATGGCAGACTTTGGAGTATATCAGCAGTGGCAGCAAATGAGACAGTTCACAAAAGATCAGCTGAAGGGACAGGCCTACATCAGGGATTATATACTGTGGTAGTTTGCTTAGAAGAGTCACAATTTGTCCCAAATTATATCCAGCACTTGGCTGCTGGCTCAGCAGACAATTGTGGTCATGGAGCATTATTTGTACTTACCTGCACTGACAGTGGAAGATTCCCTGCAGCAGGAGCAGCAGAGTGAGAGGAGGTGGAGGGGAGTTCTGATGGAGTGGAGGAGGGGTGGAAGAGGCTGTGGCACTCCATCCCCAGAGCATGTTTCTAAGCCATCACCCATGTCAGAGCTGGGGGATGGGAAAGAAGTATTGCCTTGCATATGGTTTAGATTTAGAATGGACTAGATGTCTTAGTACCTGATATTTAGTCTAAATTGTTAAGGCTATTTTCATGCATTGAAAGTGGACCAAAGCTAAGAAATCTTTTCTTTGGTGGGAAAGGGTGCTATAAAATCAGAAACACAAAGAAGATTCATATTTTATCAAATTTTAAACTTTTAAGAAAATGTATGTGTACTTTTTAAGCACAAATGTGAACATTCTACTTATGATGTTCTATACTTTTTATTTATCCTCTAATATGTGTTGTTATCTCTTAAAGTACACTATTTTATTTAGGGTAATTTTAGCTATTGCAATAGATAAATCCTGAAATCTTAGGGACTTAACTCATTGGAAGCATATTCTTTGCTCATATGATTATCTACAGAATTTTCTCCAAGTGACTATTTCAAGACCCTGAGTCTAGCCAGGCATGGTGGCACATGCCTGTAATCCCAGTACTTGGCAAGCTGAGGCAGGAGGATTGCAGGTTCCAGGCCAGTCTCAGCAACTAAGCAAGAACCTCAGTAACTTAGTGACACTTTGTTTTAAAATAAAAACAAAAATTAAAAATAGTTGAGGGTGTAGTTTGGAAGTAGAATACCCCTGAGTACAGAAAGAAAAGAAAGAAAGAAAAAAGAAAGAAAAGAAAGGAAGAAAGAAATAAAGAAAGAAAGAGAAAATCAGGCAAGCCCCAAGCCTAATCTATAGAAATTTTGCATCTTAGCTGGGTGTGGTGGCACATGCTTGTAACACCAGTACTTGGAAGGCTGAGATAGGAGGATTGCAGGTTCGTGACCAGCCTCAACTACTTAGTGAGGCCTCCACAACTTAGTGAGACCCTGTTTCAAAATAAAGAATAAAAAATAGGGCTGGGGTGCCACTTAAAGGTAGAATGCCCCTGAGTTCAAACCCTAGTTCTGCAAGATAAATAAATAAGTAAATAAATAAATTTATGTATTTTGCATCTTAACCAAGTCTTTAGTTTTTCAATAAAGAAAAAAATCCATAAAAAAGAAATGGAGCTTTATATACAATGTCCAGTGTATAGTGTATGTGAGTGTGAGTGAGTGTGTGTGTGTATGTGTGTGTGTGTGTGAAGAAAGAGAGAGAGAAGAGAAGAGACAAGAAGAGGCATAAATATTGGTGGAGAACATCCTGCATTTGACTATAATGGCTACTAGACCTGAATTCTGTAGGAGCCAAAATTGACCTCAGAGGTTAGGCAGGGTAATCCAGAGAGAAGAATAGTCTGATAGATCATGATGGTGAGGATTTCAAAAATTTTTCCAAAGGAAGTTGTCACACTCCTTGCTTTATGAGAGCTCTACTGGGCCCAAGGAAAAGTGGTGAAACAAATAGGGTAAATGGTTGAGATCTTCATCCCTACCTCTTTTACTTCACTTCCACCATTCCATCCACTTATGAGGCTCATAAAGGTGAAGTAATTCCAAGGCTTAAAATAAAGAGCAGTGATAGTAACATATGGCAAATCTGAGTCCAGACACAGCACTCTTTTTGTAACATTTTTAAATTAGGAATTAAGTCCTTATCTTCATGTTCACCTCTCATTTCTATGTCTGAATTCAGAACAGATGGTAAGTGTTAAATACTTAAAAAGTGAATGTGTAGGTAAATAACTGAATAACTTAAGGAAATATAACACATTTACCAATAGGCATGAATTGCTATTATTCTTATTAATTTATTTTAAATGATAAAATATTTCCATGTGAAGTAAAAATATTAATATGGAGCCTAATATAGTCTTACATTTTTAATAAGCATCACATCTAAAGAAATTCAGCCTAAAGAATAGTGTCATGACAAGTTTTAAACATCAAACTTGTATTTTATGCCAATGTTTTTGTATGTGTTTGTTTCCCTTAGGAATATGTTAGAAGCTAATTAATTCAATGTCCATTTAAAATTCCCGAAAGGAGCATTTCAGTAGATTGCACTAGTGCCACAGGTATCCAGAGGAAGCCTCATGGTCAACCTGCAGAATCCCTTTGGCCACAGGATAGAAGCAAGTATTGCATAGAGAAAAGCAGCATATTTTTTTACAAAAGAGACTAATTAGTAAATGACATTCTTATCTCAGGAGAACAACATTCCCAGATGGCTTTTCTATGGTTGAAACTGGCTGTTTGTTAAATGAACCAAAACTGTCACCTTGTCACTGAAAAACAAATTGCCAGTGAAGTCTATGGCAAGTGTTCATTAGGTGACTCAGGAAAGGGAGGGAGGTGACACCACATGGAAGCTGTTGGAAAAGGTAAAGAAAGATCCACAAAGGCTTGAAAATGATGAAGTGACATCACATTAGTCCCAGCTCTCATTATCCCTTGTTCAGGAATCAACCATGCCTCCTGAGGCTGGCGTTCCTCTCTGCAGTCTATCTCCTTTGTGATATACCCTCCATGGGGATGCTGGAGAGGAAGAAAGGGCAGAAATGGTCATAAGTCAAATAGATTTTCAGTATCTGGGCATGATGATCTGTACATATAATCCCAGCTACTAGGGAGGCTGAGGCAAGAGGATCACAATTTAGATACCAGCTTGGGAAACTTATTGAGATCCTGTCTCAAATCTTTAAAAAGATTGTTGATATAGCTCAGTGGTAGAAAGTTTGCATGAGATCTTAGGTTCAATCTCCAGAAACACACACACACACACACACACACACACACACACACACACACCACATACATGCAAACACACACACAGGAAAAATTCTTAAGTGTATCCACTCCTGATCACTGTAAGTACCCTCAACTCAACTAAGTTGACATCATCGCTTCTGCATTGCTCTGATTAGATCGGTATTCAGCTTGCGTTCATTCTCATCCCTCTGTAATCATCCTTTGTCCTAGTGTGGCCAGATTCCTTCATTTAAACAAAACCAGGTGCTACTACTCCCTTTTCTTTCTATGCCTTAAATGATCTGACCCTTGGCTATCTCAGCAATTGTCATTCTTCTGTTTCAGCCTCTCAAGTACTGGGATGACAGGTGTACATCACATACCCACCTGTATTTTTTTTTTTTTTTGTGGTGGTGGTACTGGGGTTCCTGGAAGCCCTTCTACCTCTGGGCTATACTCCCAGACCTATTTTTTTATATTTTTATTTAGAAACAGGGTCTCCTAAGCCAGCGCGCGCGGCTGGCTTCGAACCTGCGCGATCCTCCTGTCTCCGCCTCCCAAGCGCGGGGATTACAAGCGTGCGCCACCACGCCCAGCTACCCACCTGTATTTTGTTTCCTTTATTTGAAATCTTCCTTCATTGCCTTAGGGTTCTCTCTAAAGGAGAATCTAGACAAAGTTTACTCATAAATTTAAACTTCTTAATTTGTTCCTACATAAAGTTATTATAACTACATGATTTATACATGAGAAATATTGTCGATATGAAAATATTTACTACTACCAATAGTCTCTATTAATTTAACTTTGCATTTTCAGTAGAACGTTAAAGAAAGTCGGTAATGTGAGACCAGAGAGTCATGGGCTCCAGATTCAGAATCTCAAAACTAAAATCAGCAAGTACATTAAAGACTTTTCCCTAGATACTAAGGGCAAAACAACTCCTTTTGAGGAGGATCTTGGCTGATTAGTACGGGAGGACAGAGTCTATGCCCTTAATCCCTCACTCACAAATCCTTTTTTTATTTACTTATATTAAAAACTTTCTCTAACAGCTACTCTAAAAACAAGAAGCAGTAAATTCTTTTTGTAGGCTTTGAGATATGTTTAAGTATATTAGTATTTTTATTTCTGTGTGAAGAATTACCACAAACATAGTGACTGCAAATAACATACACCAAGCCGGGCATGGTGGCACACGCTTGTAATTCCTGCGCTTGGGAGGCTGAAGCAGGAGGATCACACAGGTTCGAAGCCAGCCTCAGATACTTAGTGAGGCTCTCATCAACTTAGTGAGACCCTTTTCCAAATAAAATACAAAAAAAATAGGTATGGGAGTATAGCCTGGAGATAGAAAGCTTCTGGGTTACACCCCCAGTACCACCAAATAAATAAATAAATAAAATAACATACATTCATTTGTCTAGTGGTTTCTAGAGGTAGTAAATATAAGCAGGATTGACTTGGTTCTCCTCCCAGGGTCTCCGAAGGCCAAATCAAGGTGTCAGCTTCACTGTGCTTTTATCTGAAGGCTTATGGAAGCATTCACTTCCAGGCTCATTCAGTTTGTTGACAGATCCAGTTCTTTGTGGCTATATATAGGTCTAGAGGTTGCAGATTCATTGCTGGCTCTCAGCTGGAGGCTTCACTTGGCTCTCAGAGGCTTCCAACATTCCTCTCTACCTTCCATCTCAAGTCAGCAACCCCACGCCAAGTCCTGCCACTGCTTCCAGTCTCTCAGCCTCTCTTATGCCACCAGCCTAGGAAAATTATCTGCTTTTAACGTCCATGCAATTATATTTGGCCCACCCATTTAATTCCTATTTTAAAGTCACCTGTGCCCATATTTCCAGGATTAGGATGGAACATTTTTGGGATCACTTCAGAAATTCTGCCTTTGCAATTAACTTCAGGCATTCATTAACACAATTCCAGAGTTATCTTCTCATAATTACTCTCTATACTTAAATGTATAATTTCTGGCCATATATACATATTAATCATCCATTCAAAGCAGCATGCACTTTTTAGGCCTTTCAAAAGTAATCACCTTTCCCAACTAATCACAAAGAAGACATCATAGAGTTCATGCAATGGCACAATGGCTCTTTATAAAGAATATCCCAGCTTTAACTCGGAAACTTTGTCTTATTAATGTGGCAAACTATCTTTCTTTGAGGACCGTCCACTTATCTCTCTCTCCATGAGAAGGTTCTGTGTTTTCCCTCAGAAAGTTATTTCCTTTGCTGCATCCTACAAAGCCTACTTCATGTTTCTTTATTTCTCTTGACATCTTGAGCTGTAATTTGCAATTCTGTATGTCCTGCCACTCATGAATTTGAATTCCTGGAAGGTGGATCTATGGCTCCAAGGTGAGTCCCTCAGAATCTAGTACATATTTCTAAATGTGTAAGTTAAAAATGGCAGAATCAATGCCGGGCGTGGTGGTGCAGGCTTGTAATCCCCACGCTTCGGAGGCAGAGACAGGAGGATCGTGCAGGTTCCAAGCCAGCCTTGTTGGCTTAAGAGACCCTGTTTCCATATATATATATATCATAGGTGTCTGGGAGTGTAGCCCGGAGGTAGAAGGGTTTCCGGGAACCTCAGTACCAGCAAAAAAAAAAAAAAAAGGCAGAGTCAGAATAGAACACACAGGGTTAAAATCATCATAGATAATAGCTCAGGGAACATTATAGGATTGATAAATCTGCAATTTATTTTATTGTAATAATATCAAGTTAATATTTTCTATAGTAATAACTTGCCATTTAAGGTACTATATTTTATTTTTATACCAAGGCAAATTAAGTAAATAGGCATTATAGACATGTTATAATTTAGAAAAAGCTCATCATAAAGTAATAATCTAAGTTCAGGCAGAACTAGCATTAGATCCTTAATTGGAAGGCAGCCTGACAGCAGGAAGGAGGCAATAGGCTTGTCTTTTAGCACCTGTGTGAAACTGTACATTTAATTAAATTGTCTAAAATGTAAGGGTTATTTGTTTCATCTGTAAAAATATACTTTATATGATTATGAAAATACTACATTAACCAATACCTTCATATATTTTATAGAGCATACTTATATTAGATATTTAATAAATTTTTATATTCTACTTTTGATTGTAAGACCAATATAGCAGAACTTATATTCTTTGTTACCTCTCTACATAGACCTTTAAAACTTTCTTTCCTTTTTTACTCTCCCTCTGACAATCACTATACTCAGAGATCTTAACTGCCCAAGCCTATCTAAAATGCATGAATAAGTATCTTGAAGAATTGTTTTCACTCAGGTTTTATAATCCAGTAACAGCGATTATAATAATGATGGATTCAGCTACTATATATCATACAGTTTCATACATTGCCTGCACTGACACCACATTTTCAAGTTAGAAATTATAATCTCCAGGGTGTTTTTTTTAAGAAATCAAATATTTAGTAATTTCTAATTAGTAATTGCAATGCAAAATGCATTGCAATGTGCAAAGCATCTGGTATTCAAACCCAGGCAGAACTGAATTCAGTGTCAGCTTTTCTCCATTATATAAAGTTTCTTTCTCTCAAGATAGTAACTGGCTGGCTGGCCTCTGAGATTAGATGGAAATATTCTTGTCTGGGAAAGCCTTCTAAAGCCTTCTCACATCTTATTATGTCTCAGTCTATTTTGTGTTGCTAACAAAATACCTGAAAACAGTATTTTGCACATAATTAAAAAGACTAAAAGTCGAAGATTAAGTGGCCTTAACTCTTTAGCTTCTAGTGAGGGCCACCTGGCTTTCAACATGCCCAGAAGGTAAGGAATAAGGCATCACAGCATGGAAGATGACTCCACACTGTGGGATCCCATATGAGAGAAGTGAGCAGCACGTGCAGAAGAGCATCAGGGAGGAGCCACGATGGCTTCTATCAGACTACGCTCTTGAGTAGTAATTGAGTCCCACAAGAGCTGGATCTCCACCAGATAGCATCATGCCTTTCAAGGCTGGTGTTCCCAATGACCTGATCACCTACCACTAGGTCCTACCTTTTAAAGTTTCATCACCTGTCAACACGGGCACACCAGGAACCAAGCTTACAGAGCAAACCACATGTCAACAGCACATTGTGTAGGTAGAACTAAGAATCTCTGGATTCATGACCCCTGGACATTGATGTATTATGATAGGAACTGTAGTTTTCCCAGGTTGTCTTCTCAGAAATGCAGGACAGATTTTTCACTTTAATAGAAATCTTTCAGGTGGCTCTGAGTAGTTAGGTGGCTGTTTCTGTAGGATCTCTAAGGGAAAATTTTGGCTTAGACAAAGGGAGAAGATAGGTCCTAGGAAATAATTTTAACCCTGGACAAAGGGAAGATAGAACAAATTCAAATCAGCTAGACAAGTATTTTTAAGTTATTTTATTTATTTATTTATTTATGTACTTATGTATTTATTTATTTTGTTGGTACTGGGGATGGAACCATTCTACCTCTGGGCTACACTCTCAGACCTATTTTGTATTTTTATTTGGAAACAGGGTCTCTTAAGCCAGCAAGGCTGGCTTCGAACCTGGGCGATCCTCCTGTCTCCGCCTCCCAAGCACAGGGATTACAAGTGTGTGCCACCACGCCAAATACTGCTTATTAAGATAAGAAAGGGTTCATGTTGTCCAGGATAGGCTCTGATGAGGAAGGGCTAGGTTAAGGGTCAATTATCCTAAGGAAGTGGTGGTGAACTGGAGCGAACAGAGGAGACTATAGATACATATTCTGTATCTGTAGCGTGAGCTGTGTTAGTAGAAACATAGTGGTGATGGGAGATAGGGAAATATTTGATATGAAAATCTTTTTTGCGGCACTGGGGATGAAACCCAGAGGCGTTCTACCTCTGAGCTACACCCCCAGCTCTATTTTTATTCTTCATTTTGAAACAGGGTCTCTCTGAGTTGCAAAGGGTCTCACTAAGTAGTTGAGGCTGCCCTCAAACTGTGATTCTCTTGTCTCAACCTCCAAAGTTCTGGGATTGCAAGCATGCACCACCACACCCAGCTGATATGAAAATTTTAATGAACTAGATAAGATACAAGCCAATACCAACAGTGACAATTCTCACCATGTCAGTTCTGGACATGTATAAGTAGTCCTGATCCTACAGTCTAACTGAAGATCTTTAGAATGGAGAGGGGTCACCAAAGGAAATGTTGCCAGTTTGAAAAAGTATTTCTACATATATCACTTTTTTCCTTCTTTTGTATTCAGGTCAACTTTGTATTTAGAAAAGCTATATTGGTTTTAAAAAACAAACACTTTGAGGCTGGGCATGGTGGCACACGCTTGTAATCCCAGCATTCGGGAGGCTGAGACATGAGGATCATGGTTCGCGGACAGTTTCAGCTACTTAGTGAGGCCCTCTGCAACTCAGTGAGACCCTGTTTAAAAATAAAGAATACAAAATAGGGCAGGGGGTGTAGCTTGGAGGTCAAATCCCCCTGGGTTCCATCCCCAGATCTGCAAAAAAAAAAAAAAAAAAAAAAAAACACTTTGTATTTCTAGAACCATGCAGAATGTAGCAAGAATGAAAAACTAAAGAAAATCTGTCATCATAACATGTTTTTCCAGGATTAATAAAAATACTTCAAAAAACTATTAAGACAGGTGTGTGTGTGTGTGTGTGTTCAATTAAGGTATTTCTGTTAGGATAAAGATGTTAGAAACACTATTACTTAGCCATATCTTTTAAAATGGAGAATGTCTTGACTGCTGAGTAGTCTTGTTTTAGTAAATGTCTTTGCTCTGTTATATCAATTATGCTTCTGGTTTCTTCTTGCTATCTTCTTTACCCTAATAAGAAAAAGGACATATTATCCTTTTTATTTCAGCATTAAGTAATGTCATTTTTAAGCTGTACTTAAACCCCTCTCTTAGACAAAAATTAAGCCTAACATGAGTGGAATATAAAAAGATAGTATCATTATTTTAGGGAAAAATACATTTTGAATCTGGTTTCCTTAGACACATGTATGGTTCAATCAACTTTAAACTTGTCTTTTCAGTTCCTGTACCCTACTGGGCAGCCATTGAAGGCCTGTGGCAGGACAGAATGGGGTCAGAGAAACATATGCTGGAAAGATGCAGGACAGTGTTTAGGCCCAGAAAATGTCACTAGGCCTTCCACAGGAAAAATAAGCTGACAAATGGTCATTGAAATAATTGCCTTGAATTAGGAGATAGTGCTTTCAAACACTGATACAAACAAATTTGAAATAAATGTTTTGGGAAGTATTCTGCTTTCCTTTGGAAATAAGACACCTATCAAGAGAATCGATAACTTTTATATTAATTTGCCACCCCACAGTCCAAATAAAGCCAACATCTATTTTATGTTAGGTAATAAGAAATGATTTAATATTTGAACCAAGAAATGTGAGTAAAATAATGTATAATGACCTTAAATGTGTCACTTGCAATAGGTTGACAAAAGACCTTGATTCTGTTTGTTCATTGAGATGAACTGGAATTATCTGCTATAAGAAATATTTCAGATCCTACTTAAATCAAACTAATACAATGAGAAAACATACCATTAATTTGATTTATGTTCTATTTTAAAGCCTAGATTCTGAACTTGGATAACATTTTTTAACATTCATTGATAGTGATGCAATTGAACACAAATTGTTATTGGAAAACTCATCCAATAAATTAAACTGAAATGACCACATTAAGAAAATCTTCTAGACCCCTGGAGAAGCCAGACCCAGTAAGACGCTGGGTTCTGGGCGGGGGTCGCGGGCTGGGCACGCCAGATGGGGCCCGGGTCGCGGGACTCTGGGCCCCTGCCGAACTGCGCGTAGCACGCCAGACCCCTGGAGAAACCAGACCCAGTAAGACGCTGGGTTCTGGGCGGGGGTCGCGGGCTGGGCACGCCAGATGGGGCCCGGGTCGCGGGACTCTGGGCCCCAGACCGAACTGCGCATAGCACGCCAGACCCCTGGAGAAACCAGGCCCAGTAAGACCCTGGGTTCTGGGCAGGGGTCCCGCGCGGCGCACAAAAGCCGGGGCCTGGGTCGCGGGACCCTGGGCCCCGGGCCGAACTGCGCGTAGCACGCCAGACCCCTGGAGAAACCAGACCCAGTAAGACGCTGGGTTCTGGGCGGGGGTCGCGGGCTGGGCACGCCAGATGGGGCCCGGGTCGCGGGACTCTGGGCCCCTGCCGAACTGCGCGTAGCACGCCAGACCCCTGGAGAAACCAGACCCAGTAAGACGCTGGGTTCTGGGCGGGGGTCGCGGGCTGGGCACGCCAGATGGGGCCCGGGTCGCGGGACTCTGGGCCCCAGACCGAACTGCGCATAGCACGCCAGACCCCTGGAGAAACCAGGCCCAGTAAGACGCTGGGTTCTGGGCTGGGGTCGCGGGCTGGGCACGCCAGATGGGGCCCGGGTCGCGGGACTCTGGGCCCCAGGCAGAACTGCGAGTAGCACGCCAGATCCCTGGAGAAACCAGGCCCAGTAAGACGCTGGGTTCTGGGCAGGGGTCGCGCGCGGCGCACAAAAGCCGGGGCCTGGGTCGCGGGACCCTGGGCCCCAGGCCGAACTGCGCGTAGCACGCCAGACCCCTGGAGAAACCAGACCCAGTAAGACGCTGGGTTCTGGGCGGGGGTCGCGGGCTGGGCACGCCAGATGGGGCCCGGGTCGCGGGACTCTGGGCCCCAGGCCGAACTGCAAGTAGCACGCCAGACCCCTGGAGAAACAAGGCCCAGTAAGACGCTGGGTTCTGGGCGGGGGTCGAGTACAGGGCACGCCAGCCGGGGCCTGGATCGCGGGACTCTGGGTCCCGGCCAAACTGCGAGTAGCACGCCAGACCCCTGGAGAAACCGGGCCCAGAACAGAAAAAGATAAAGAAAAATATCGGAGAGGTGGTAAGAAAGCCGTTATGGATGCCAGGACACTGGAGATGCAGACAAAACTTATCTAAATGCACTGGAACTTATGGAAAAATTCGCCGTGAAAGAGGACTGCTATTTCTCTATATTGTTAAGAATCTCAGACATCACATATAAGGAGAGAGTTTAGCGGAGACCAAGGAGAAATGCGGTGTTGAAAGAGTTCTTCGCGATGGTGGTAGAGACTTGTATTCAGGAGAAGCAGAAACCGGATCTTACCAACTTTATTTTTTTGGAGAAATTACACCAAATGTTGAATGCTACCATCACGCATGCTTAGGAACACTGGACAACATTCAGAGTGGAAAAAGAGCCTGGGAAGGATTTGAAACGGTGGAGGCAGTGGCAATGCCAGTGGCCAATATTCGGGGGAGGCAGAGATCTGATACATTACAACTGGAACCTTTGAAATACTAACCACAGAGACAGTGATCGGAACCTGCTGAGGGGTTAGGCGGGCGCCGGGGCCAGTGGCCGACATCGGAGCTTGCTGTGAGGCAGGGCCACTACTGAGGCCTCCGTGGCCGGGATTGGAACCTGCAGAGGGGTTAGACCGATGCTGGGGCCAGCGAGGCCGGCATTGGAGCCTGCCATGATGCAAGGCTTGTGCTAGGGCCTCCGAGGTCGGGTCCGGAACTCGCTGAGGGGTTAGGCCGGTGCTGGGGTCAGCGAGGCCGGCATCGGAGCCTGCCGTGAGGCAAGGCCAGTGTTGGGGCCCCCGAGGATGGGACCGGAGCCTGCTGAGGGGTTAGGCCGGTGCTGGGGCCAGCGAGGCTGGCATCAGAGCCTGCCATGAGGCAAGGCCGGTACTTGGGCCTCCGAGGCCAGGATAAGAGCCTGCCGAGGGGTTAGGCCGGTGCTGGGGCCTCCGAGGCCAGGATAAGAGCCTGCTGAGGGGTTAGGCCGGTGCTGGGGCCAGCGAGGCCGGCATCGGAGCCTGCCTTGAGGAAAGGCCGGTACTGGGGCCTCCGAGGCCAGGACAAGAGCCTGCCGAGGGGTTAGGCCGGTGCTGGGGCCAGCGAGGCCGGCATCGGAGCCTGCCTTGAGGCATGACCAGTGCTGGGGCCTCCGAGGCCGGGATCGGAGACTGCCGAGGGGTTAGGCCGCTGCTGGGGCCAGCGAGGCCGGCATCGGAGCCTGCCTTGAGGCAAGGCCGGTACTGGGGCCTCTGAGGCCGGGATCGGAGCCTGCCGAGGGGTTAGGCCGCTGCTGGGGCCAGTGAGGCCGGCATCGGAGCCTGCCGTGAGGCAAGGCCGGTGCTGGGGCCTCCGAGGCCAGGATAAGAGCCTGCTGAGGGGTTAGGCCGGTGCTGGGGCCAGCGAGGCCGGCATCGGAGCCTGCCTTGAGGCATGACCAGTGCTGGGGCCTCGAGGCCAGGATAAGAGCCTGCCGAGGGGTTAGGCCAGTGCTGGGGCCAGCGAGGCCGGCATCGGAGCCTGCCGTGAGGCAAGGCCGGTACTGGGGCCTCCGAGGCCAGGATAAGAGCTTGCCGAGGGGTTAGGCCGGTGCTGGGGCCAGCGAGGCCGGCATCGGAGCCTGCCTTGAGGCATGACCAGTGCTGGGGCCTCCGAGGTCGGGATCGGAGCCTGCTGAGGGGTTAGGCTGGTGCTGGGGCCAGCGAGGCCGGCATCGGAGCCTGCCGTGAGGCAAGGCCGGTACTGGGGCCTCCGAGGCCAGGATAAGAGCCTGCCAAGGGGCTAGGCCGGTGCCGGGGCCAGCGAGGCCGGCATCGGAGCCTGCCTTGAGGCATGACCAGTGCTGGGGCCTCCGAGGCCGGGATCGGAGACTGCCGAGGGGTTAGGCCGCTGCTGGGGCCAGCGAGGCCGGCATCGGAGCCTGCCGTGAGGCAAGGCCAGTACTGGGGCCTCCGAGGCCAGGACAAGAGCCTGCCGAGGGGTTAGGCCGGTGCTGGGGCCAGCGAGGCCGGCATCGGAGCCTGCCTCGAGGCATGACCAGTGCTGGGGCCTCCGAGGCTGGGATCGGAGCCTGCCGAGGGGTTAGGCCGCTGCTGGGGCCAGCGAGGCCGGCATCGGAGCCTGCCGTGAGGCAAGGCTGGTACTGGGGCCTCCGAGGCCAGGATAAGAGCCTGCCGAGGGGTTAGGCCAGTGCTGGGGCCAGTGAGGCCGGCATCGGAGCCTGCCTTGAGGCAAGGCCGGTACTGGGGCCTCTAGGCCAGGATAAGAGCCTGCCGAGGGGTTAGGCCGGTGCTGGGGCCAGTGAGGCCGGCATCGGAGCCTGCCGTGAGGCAAGGCCAGTACTGGGGCCTCCGAGGCCAGGATAAGAGCTTGCCGAGGGGTTAGGCCGGTGCTGGGGCCAGCGAGGCCGGTATCGGAGCCTGCCGTAAGGCAAGGCCAGTACTGGGGCCTCCGAGGCCAGGATAAGAGCCTGCCAAGGGGTTAGGCCGGCGCTGGGGCCAGCGAGGCCGGCATCGGAGCCTGCCTTGAGGCATGACCAGTGCTGGGGCCTCCGAGGCCGGGATCGGAGCCTGCCGAGGGGTTAGGCCGCTGCTGGGGCCAGCGAGGCCGGCATCGGAGCCTGCCGTGAGGCAAGGCCAGTACTGGGGCCTCCGAGGCCAGGACAAGAGCCTGCCGAGGGGTTAGGCCGGTGCTGGGGCCAGCGAGGCCGGCATCGGAGCCTGCCGTGAGGCAAGGCCGGTACTGGGGCCTCCGAGGCCAGGATAAGAGCTTGCCGAGGGGTTAGGCCGGTGCTGGAGCCAACGAGGCCGGCAGCGGAGCCTCCCGTGAGGCATGACCAGTGCTGGGGCCTCCGAGGCCGGGATCGGAGCATGCCGAGGGGTTAGGCCGGTGCTGGGGCCAGCGAGGCCGGCATCGGAGCCTGCCGTGAGGCAAGGCCAGTACTGGGGCCTCCGAGGCCAGGATAAGAGCCTGCCAAGGGGTTAGGCCGGTGCTGGGGCCATCGAGGCCGGCATCGGAGCCTGCCTTGAGGCAAGGCCGGTACTGGGGCCTCTGAGGCCGGGATCGGAGCCTGCCGAGGGGTTAGGCCGCTGCTGGGGCCAGTGAGGCCGGCATCGGAGCCTGCCGTGAGGCAAGGCCGGTACTGGTGCCTCCAAGGCCAGGATAAGAGCCTGCTGAGGGGTTAGGCCGGTGCTGGGGCCAGCGAGGCCGGCATCGGAGCCTGCCTTGAGGCAAGGCCGGTACTGGGGCCTCCGAGGCCAGGATAAGAGCTTGCCGAGAGGTTAGGCCGGTGCTGGGGCCAATGAGGCCGGCAGCGGAGCCTGCCGTGAGGCATGACCAGTCCTGGGGCCTCCGAGGCCGGGATCGGAGCATGCCGAGGGGTTAGGCCGGTGCTGGGGCCAGCGAGGCCGGCATCGGAGCCTGCCGTGAGGCAAGGCCGGTACTGGGGCCTCCGAGGCCAGGATAAGAGCCTGCCGTGAGGCAAGGCCGGTACTGGGGCCTCCGAGGCCAGGATAAGAGCCTGCCGAGGGGTTAGGCCGGTGCTGGGGCCAGTGAGGCCGGCATCGGAGCCTGCCATGAGGCAAGGCCGGTACTGGGGCCTCTGAGGCCAGGATAAGAGCCTGTCAAGGGGTTAGGCCGGTGCTGGGGCCAGTGAGGCCGGCATCGGAGCCTGCCTTGAGGCATTACCAGTGCTGGGGCCTCCGAGACCGGGATTGGAATCCTGCCAAGGGGTTAGACCGGTGCAGGGGCCAATGGTCAGCATCGGAGCCTGGCGTTAGGCAAGTTCACTCCTGCGGCCTCCAAGGTCGGGATCAAAGCCAGCTTAGGGGTTTGACCGGTTCAGGGGCCAGCGAGACCAGAACTGGGTCCTCCCATGAGGCAAGGCCGCTGCGTGAGCCAGCGAGGTCTGGATCAGTCCACTGAGTAGCCAGGCCACTACTGGGACCATCAAGAGTGGGATTGGTACTTGCAACGCAGCATGCACAGAGAAATATCGCAGAAAATATAAATCAGACGCTTCTCTTAATCAGCAATAACTAGGAGGAAAAGGGCAACAGGAAGAGGTTGAGCTATAGAAAGGGCCCTATAGTGAAGCAACTAATGTGATCAATCAGAGGGTATGTAATACTGGAGGACGGAGCCTCTTTAAAATGCAGGAGGTACATAAACAAATGTATCAAAGTAAATCACCAAAGAAGTGTGGGATGGAGGGAGGGGAGGGAATGGGACGGGGGCTGGAGGAGGGCTAATTGGATGATGTGTGCTTGTATATCCTCTCAAGTCTTGTACTCCAATGTGATTGATATATGACTACAATGCACCAATTTAAAAAATAAATTAATTAAAAAAAAAAAAAAAAAAAAAGAAAATCTTCTTGCTCCAGTTCCAATTTTTTTTTGCTTAGGCTCCTGATCAACCGAAGTAAATTATGTTTAACTAAAAGGTGCAAAGCAATTGTTTAGAATACAACTATAAGCTAACAAACAAATATAACTTTTGCACTATAGAGCATTTAATTAAATTAAATTAAATGTATTTTTATCTTATTTATTTTTCTGTGGTACTGGGGATTGAACCCAGGAACTTTCTACCTCTTAGCTATACCCCCAGCCCTATTTTTTATTCTTAATTTGGAAATAGGGTCTCACTAAGTTGCAGAGGGCCTCACTAAGTAACTGAGGCTAGCCACAAACTCAGATCCTCCTGTCTCAGCCTCCCAAGTACTGGAATTACAAGCGTGAACCACCATAGCTGGCTAGATTAAATGTATTTTTAGACACAGGCACATAATTCTCATCATCTTCCTTTGTTCTAATAGCCATAATAGATTTCTGAGCCTGCCCCACCATCAAGATTACTCAGTCATATTAGAAACTTCAATAAGATGAAATATTTGGAAATGAAAGAAGCACTGAATATCCATATTGCAGAAATGAATTTATGAATCCAGAAATATAAAACATGCCTTTGTTAAGAGAGTTTTCCATTTTCTAAATCTGGTTTGGATATTTTTTTTTCTAGGACTTCACAACCTGCATTTCCCACAGAAAAAAAGGTCAGTATATCCAAATACAGTATATAATTGGAAAATCTGAAACATTTCTCTCTTAATTTTTTAACTTGATTCTTGGCTATTTTCTTGCTACTTCATATGATGTAAATATAAAACACTGCATTGTTCTGTATTTTTAGCTAGGTAACTTTAGCTTGAAATATTATTTCTGATTTTAGATGAAAGAATCACTTAGGGAAAAAAGACATGCATATGAAAGGAATTGTCTAAAAATAGTTTCTAAATATGAAGCAAAGAAAGAACTGTAGTCTTCCTTATAATTAGAGATGTGCCAGAATGTGAATGTGGAGGCATAAGACTCAGTTATAGAAAAAAGAAGAAAATGGGAAAAAATACTCCTGAAAATGAAGGGTTTTAAATTTTTATTTGTAAAGATTTTATAAAAATTAACTATTCATAAATAGATCTTTATTTATACCTTGCTTTAAATTTTTTCATCTGAAATACCTACACATTAATATATACATATTCACACAAAACCTAAGAAATTGAGGCAGGATGATATTTTTAAATATAAAATATATGGCTCTCAGCAAAATATGAAAAATTAAACATGAAAAGAGCCTTCTACAAAGGTGTAAACTAAAGAAAATGTAAAAATTATAATTGATATTTATAATTGTATTTAATTAAACCCATGTTGTTAGAGACCATGTCTATAAAATTAACACAGTGGTTGTCATATGGTATTGAATGAGCAGTTGTATATTTATAGACTAGTCTTTTTTCTCCCAAGAGGGTTGTAAATGATTATGAATTCTTGACTTCAGTGTTCTGAGAAATTCTTGTCTGTGAAATGAAAAAAAATTCATTATAAATTTCATCAAATTAGCTGTCATAAAAAATTCCTTTGAATATTTGAAATTCATACAAAAAACAAAATAAGGCAAACTATTTTCACTAGCAAATTTTTCTGTAAGAAGGCAGGCAGTGGGACACATGCCTATAATTTCAATTCTTAGGAATCTGAGACAGGAGGCTCTTAGGTTCTAAGCCAGCCTCATCAAATTATCAAGATTCTCAGTAACCTAGAGATACCCTGTTTCAAAATAAAAAAGGGATTATAACTTGGTTCTAGAATGCCCCTGGATTCAATCCCTAGTACTTAAAGAACAATGAAAACAACAAAATTATGTGAGGCATAAAAATTTAGAAGCTATATTAAGATTTGTTTTTATATTTCAATACAAATAAAATTAATAATTTAGAATTATAGTAGAATATTTTTATTTCCGTGAAAATACAAATGATTAAGGTTATTTATATCTTTCTATACATGACTTGTACTGAATATAAAAGAGAAGTGGGAAATAGTGGTTTGGAGAAAGAACTCCATCTGTAGATATATTCTCTGATCCTAGAAACTTCCATTTAAATAGAATCAATCTGTATCTGCTATTTATTAGATCCTTATTCTTTTAGGAATTGTGTTTCCTTTCTTGTGTACATACAATGTTTTACTTTAAAGCACAAAATATAACTTCAGCAATCCTGGTTAATCTTTAAAAAGTAGAGCCTATTGGACACTTTTAGTAGTTTTCAAGATCATCCAAAGAAAATGAACTCTGTCTTTGAAGTGTGGTTGATGGAATGTAGCTATGGAATATGGATCATTTGATTTAGAATCTGAAGGACCCATATTGATTCACCAATATGATTCTTATATAGAAAGCTGACTTTCATGGTATTACAATCTAAACAAATTCTTTATTGATATAATGCATATTAAGAGGATGGATCTCTGAAAATAAAAAGGTAAATCTGTCAGGGATAAAATAAAATAAAGGTGGAATTATAATCATCCACGTTCATAGTAGAAAGTAGAACACCTTCCTTGAGCCAGACTTTATAGTGGGAACACAATCACTTATTCCTCCAGTTTTGTCCTATCTGCCATGAATCATAGAGAAAAATGTGATATCATTAAAATAATAAATAAATGATTTGGTTCAAGTGATTTAATTTTTATTTCTGTTCTTGGTTCTTATTTTCAAATGTATTTTATTATATTCATTATATCTATGCTGTTTGTGGCACATTTTCTAAAAGGCATTTTGGAAGGAAACAGTGCATACCTAAACAAAATTTGATGATATGGAGATCTTAGAAAAAGGAAAAAATTTACATTGCCTTAAGAATTAAAAAGTTATTTGTAAAAGAGAGGAATATAGTTATATATAAAAAGGCATCCTGAGAAAAGAATTTATCAAGGTTTCTGGAGCAAATAGATCTGCAGGGAAAGAAAATAAAGGAACTATGACTTTGGGGTGGTGACCTCTGTCACCAGATGTGGAGAATTCTGTCAGAGTGCAGATGGTGCACATCTGTGGCCATTAATTACAAATGCTTGGAGCCACAGTTATAAAAATTGTTCACACCATCAAGTTGTTTTGCTTAAAAATCATAAAAATGGCTGGGTGTGGTGGCGCACGCTTGTAATCCCCGCACTTGGGAGGCGGAGAAAGGAGGATTGCTCTGGTTCGGAGCCAGCCATGCTGGCTTAAGAGACCCTGTTTCAAAAAAAAAAAAAATATATATATATATATATAATAGGTGTCTGGGAGTGTAGCCCGGAGGTAGAAGGGCTTCCAGGAACCCCAGTGCCACCAAAAAAAAATAATAAAAATGCTGCAAAAGTGAAATATAATGGATTTGAAAATAGTGGAATTTTATTCAAAAGAATTCTGTAATGTTTGTGAAATTCAAGATCTATGTTAGATCCTTTATGTACAGTTAGTTGGCCTGCTCTAGGAACAAGCACTGCCTTGCCACATGGAAAACTCCTAATCTATATCAGTACTTTGACTTTTGAGCTTTTTGGGCTACAGGACATGAAAGATAGAGATAGAAATAAGAGAGAAAGAGAGAGCAGGGAGAGGGAGAGAGAGAGAAATAGTAACTCTCTATGTTGTAAGAATCCTTGTAGCTACACCTAAGGTTATTGGTTTTTTTCTCCTCTTCCTCCTTCTCCTCTTCCTCCTCTTCCTCCTTCTCTTTCCTCCTCCTCCTCCTTTATCTTCTCCTCTTCCTCTTCTTTTACCCAAAGTAAAATAATTCTATGCCTCATTAAAATATATCCAGTTGTTGGAGGAACTGGCTAACATGAGAGAAAGATGATTATACATCTGTCTTTCATTTTCCTGGTAAAAATCCTTGACCCTAAGCATTACCAAAGGGGCCACTGTTAATGGTGCTTAATGGGAAAGTGGTGTCTGATAAGTTCTGGTAGTCAGATGAAAGGCTCTGTCTCTATCCCCCATGAACTTCTTGGTTGCAGAGCAGAAAGTTTTTTCTTCCTTCATTAAATGTTCTCATTAAAAGAGAAGAGATTTGGCTACATTTATAAACAAAGTAGTGCTTGGTACAGGATCAGAAAATTGCATGCTGGATGTGATATTTCTCAGGATTTGAGCAATGAAGTTCATTACTTAAGTTTAATTGTAGGAGATATTTACTATACACCTAGTTCACTTTCTCCAACTTTTGTTAACTACAAACTTGATGTTCTGATCTGTTTATACATGTTTTTCTGTTGTTTTCAACTTGGTTCAGTTTGCTCTATAAAGACTTATTCTTTAACTTTGAATAGAAATCAAACTTTTCTTTAATAACTATATAAAGGTAAATATATCTAAACAATGGAATAAGTTAAATTAATGGTAAGATTTAATAAAATGAACAAAGCAAAAGCCCAGTCATGTTATCATAGGCTTTGTTAAGCTTACAAACCTGTGTGTATAGCCTTACTCTGAGCCCTTCTTGGCATATAGCAGCAGATGTAGGTACTTTTCTGTTGGTCCAGATTTTTTTAGACTACATTTTTAGGTTCTTCACATAGCTGGCCTGTATTGTGCTATGTTAGGAGCCACATCAAGTTTTCTTTTGCTACCGAAGCCTGCAATAGATGTTGTAGGCCCTGAGGCCCTTTTTATAGTCACTAAAAGCACATCTAATGACCGAGCATCAGAAAGTTAAACCAGAACTCTAGGATTATTAATTTGTGAAAAATGTCAATTATCTAAGAGAAAGATTACATTTCTGAGGGATGGCTCTATTTGGAATTTTACTTTGTCATTTTTTAAAGTAACTTAATGTCATGCAGAAATTAGTTTCCTATTCTATAAGTAAGTATTGTGTATCACAACAAGAAAACATGTTTGTATAGGTGAGTTATTTTTATTCCATGCCACATCTATAAATGCTTAATCACATAACCAATAGCTTCACTGGGATTATCCTTCTTAAGGTTCATGTTGCTATTATTAATTATGAGAATAGCTTTCCTAAATTCACTTATTTATTCACTTATTTATACAAGTTGGTGGTCAGTCTTTTACTTAGAAGGGAATGGGGTTTTACAGATTGCTGAGTTGAGGTATATGAACATCATGAGAATTCTCAAATCATGCTACATGATTTATAACCACAGTTGAGTTAAATTCACACAACAAAAGTGTTTGAATTTCAGCTACTCAAATATGTTTTAGTTTTAAGTAAGTGATTTAAACTTCCTAGCCTCCATTTATTTAAATGTAAAAATAGAAATAAAAATATATGTTCTGTTTTTCTCCATGGCATTTTTTGCATGGCAATGTATAGTTTTGTTATTTCGTGATATGATTGAGAAAAACAGGCATCTACTCCTTCTCCCTCCCTAATGGATGATTATAAAAAACTAGAATGGTTGAGAGGCATAAAATAAAGTAGAGTAAGTAGGAGAAACATGTCTTTATTGAGAATAAAAGAGAAGCTGAGTGCATATAAAGGTTAGCTCGCAGATTTGGTGCTTAACTTTAAGAAATTTCACACAAGGGTCTTTGTTTTATTTGCCAAATTTTCTCACATAAAGGTTGTTCTATTTGCACCAATTTATACTTCTGCCAACAGTTGACTAAATATGTATATTTTGAGCACAAAAGAACAAATGGTTAGATGGTAAGACTGGGTTCTCTCAAACAGTTACTGGGGCTTCAGGTATCCAAATGCATACCAAAATCAGGGGCAGGTATCTAGCAAGATTGGCCACTAGATTGTGATATAGGAATTCTAGTATTTTGGCTATGAAGTTTTAAAACAATGTAACTGAGTAAGTACCAGCACTTTTGTAGCCAAAATCAATGCTGAAGGTCCAAGTCCTGTGCCATAGCATCAGTAAAATTTGCCAAATGTGCCCCTCTTTTATGCTACCTCAGGCTTTATTGATTGGAGCTTTTCTACATACATGATCAGGGGAGATGGGTTTGACACTTGTGGGTACATCTCTATAGACGTGTAGTATGAGCTTCCACCCAGCATTTACTAAGATTGACTCAACTGTTGGTAGTAACTCGTTTCCACAGAATTTTGCAAAAGGGCAGCATGCAGGATATTGCCTGGGACCTGTAAACCCTTATTTGTTGCTGTCTTACATGACAGCCTCATCAGTCCTCACTGTTGACCTATGGCACTCATTAATGCTGAGTTTTTTGCCATCCATTTGTACTTCATGTTCTGATTACCTAAAGTGGATTACCAGTGCTGTAGATCTAGCTCAAAGGATTGGCTAACTTATTGCATTAATGTAAGCCGTCAGTAGTGGATAATTTGTATAGTAGTTGAATAATTCATAAAAGTAATTTTAGAATGGTGGAAACTTTTGTTGTTGTTGTTGTTGTTATTGTTGTTGTTGTTGTTGTTGTTTTGTTTTGTTTTGTTTTGTTTTGTTTTTGGTGGGAGTGGGGGTGGAAATCCAGAGGCTTTCTACCTCCAGGCTCTACTCCCAGACCTATTTTTTTATATTTTATTTGGAAACAGGGTCTCACTAAGTTTCTGAGAGCCTCACTAAGTATCTGAGCCTGGCTTCAAACCTGTGCAACCCTCCTCTTTCAGCCTCCCAAGCGCTGGGATTACAAGCATGCACCACCATACCTGGCTTGGAAACTTGTTATTTTAAGTAAACATCATTTAGAGTTTTGGGGCACTGTTAAGCTCTTGATTTCACTTTGTACAAGGAAGCCTTCTATTCTTCCATGAGCTATTCTCATTAATGATTACCATTTATCATGATTTCTATAATAGTTTTGTGAATAATGTGGAATCAATAGATTTTTGTTTCCTCTCTCCATTTGACAGGGAATAAAAGGTTGATATGTTTATTATTCACATTTTAAGTTAAAAAAGTCAAGTCACTTTTTCAATGTAGATACAAAAATGTATTGAAATATTTGAATATAAAATTTTTAGATATATAAATAAGTGTTTTGACTGTCAAAAGCTTTGAAGGCTTAAGGCAAGAAACAAATGTAAAACAAAAAAGATATTTCTGTCCAATTCTTATGAATGTTATTTTAATTCTGAGTCCCATTGGTATCCCATAATAATATCTTTATATAAGTGTGTACTTTTTAAGAACAGGGCTTCTATCTATCCACATCACAAACTTGATTATATTCACTCTGCTATCTTCTATTCTACACTCCAGCCATTCTAGCTCAGCTCTTGCCTCTTATTTACTTTGAAGCTTTATGCAAGTCTTTTAACTTCTCTAAGTTTCACTTTCTTCATATGTAAAACGAGGCTACTATGGTCTAAGGTCTAACAAAGATATGATCATTAAAACAAACCATAGTAGCCTCGTTTTACATATGAAGAAAGTGAAACTTAGAGAAGTTAAAAGATTTGCATAAAGCTACAAAGTAAGTAAGAGGCAAGAGCTTAGCTAGAATGCCTAGAAAAATATATGTGTTAAAAAGTCTTAATAATGGCATCGAGTCTCTCAAGTATCCTGATGGTACTCTCTAAACTAACATATGTTTTTAGATGTTTCTGTCTTCAGACTTATTCTTTAGTTTCCCAGTGTTAGGATGACATCAACTTCAAATTTGGGATGCAGGTGTTTGGATTACACCAGAAAGGCCTTGTAGACCCGGGTGTGGTAGCACACACAGTATAATCCCATTATTTGGGAGACTGTGACAGAAGGATTGTCATTCCTGGACAGCTTCACCTACTTACTGAGGCCCTTTGCAACTCAGTGAGACCCTGTTTTAAAAATAAAAACAATAGGGAGGGAATGGGCCAGGATTGGGTAAGGGCTAATTGGGTGATGTGTGCATGTATGTCTCCACCATCTTTTGTCCCATTAAGATGTATGACTACAATACACCAATAAAAAATAAAAATGAATGAATAAAATAAAATAAAAACAATAAAAATAGGGCAGGGGTGTAGCTCAGTGGTAGAGTACCCCCGGGTTCCATCCCCAGTACTACAAAAAAAAAAAAAAGACTGAATAAAATCGGATACTTTCCCTAATATGCGAAAGCTAGGGGAAAATGGGTAACAGGAGGAACATGATGTACTTAAACAAACATATTGCTGGGCATGGTCCCCTCCCTTGGGAGGCAGAGACAGGAGGATAGCACAGGTTCGAAGCCAGCCGCGCTGGTTTAAGAGACCCTGTTTCCAAATAAAAAGTATAAAACAAAATAGGTCTTGGAGTGTAGCCCGGAAGTAGAAGGGCTTCCAGGAACCCCAGTACCACCATATATATTATATGTATATATATCAAAGTCAATCACTAAGCCAAGCATTGGAAGGAGGGAGGGGGAGGGAATGGGGTGGGAATTGGGTAAGAACTAACTGGGTGATGTGTGCATGTATGTCTCCACCATCTTTTCACTCATTAAGATGTAGAACTACAATGCACCAATAAAAAATTTAAAAAATTAAAAGAAAAGACTGTAAAGTGTCTAGTTTTCTAGATATTTTAGGAATTGAGAGTCCTTATCAGATATAATTAACCTAAGTATCTTTTGAAGAGGTACTGAAATTGTATTGAAAGAATGACATTCTAATTGATTAATTTCAGATCATATAAAAACTATGATGTTTAGTTTTGATTTTGAAGTATGTATCCAAAGAGGATGATGATTTAAATGTTTATTTGAATTACACTTGTTATAAGAGTGTACTTAAAACATGTAAAAACAATTGTAACCCTCTGGGGACCTGAGGTATAGCATCTGTCCCTAAGTAATTAAACTTGTGTCACAAAAAATCTATTGAAAAAGATAGCATTGCTTAGGAATGCTAAGAGTATACCCTCAAAATGTCCTGAGGTTAAGCTACTCTGTTCTGCTCACTCTCTAAAAGCTTTCACTTATGAAACTCTTCCTGAGCTAGAAATAGGAGACTAGAATGTTACCGATACCATTTCTCAGGACTTTATTCTCTGCCTCCTTCTTCTCTGCTTCCTTCTTCTCTACCTTTTCTGTTGATTATTGAAAGCTGAAAGCGCTGTTGTGTGTGCTTGTGCAGAGGCTGAGGGGGTCATTATAAATGCTGTTGTAATTATTCAACACCCTTTCCAGGAGTTGGAACTATAGCACACATGAGCATTAAAATATTCATTTTGGCATATGGGAATGATCTTGTGGAGAAGCACAACTTCTCATTTAAAGATTCATTTCTTTGCCTTTAGTGAACAAAATCTATATTCACTCTGGGAAGGTTCATAACCAGCTAAAGAGCCTGACATGAAAGAGGGGTTCTTTCATTCTGGCCCAGAAATCTGCACTGATCCCATGAGCTCTTCACGCTCTATTACAAGAAGTACCCTTCACGTGCTTGACATAAAATAGCATCTTTCTCTATCATTTTTTCCCAGAAGAATAGCCCAGAGGCCATTCTCCCAAGTAAGAATTAAAATTTTTTTATTTTATTTGCTAATCTGTAGATGGACATAAAGAAGAAAAATATTAAAGTTAAGTTAGAGCCACTCATTTATAAATATTATTATTATAGTATAAATAAAGGTTATAGATGATCCATTTAACTTGTTTTGTTGTGATTGGAGTGTATATTATAATTATACATCATGAGTTTCAGAGTGATAGAAATGTATGTGCATGCAGTAAGTGCTGGAGAATTTGTTTTAGAATATGATTTCTATTCCCATGTCTAAGGGAAAAGTCTACCAACTACTGTGTGCATGTATGTCACTATTACTATTATTTACATTGTGATGTGAGACTTTGATGTACCAATAAAAGTGTTTTTTGTTTTTGTTTTTGTTTTTGATTTTTTTTTTTCTTTTTGCGGTACTGGGGATGGAACGCAGGGGCATTCGATCTCTGAGCTATACTCCCAGTCCTAATTTTTATTCTTTATTTTGAAATAGGGTCTCACTGAGTTCCAAAGGACCTCACTAAATAGTAGGTGAGGCTGTCCTCGAACTGCGATCCTCCTGTCTCAGCTTCCAAAATGCTGGGATTACAAGGGTGTGCCACTACACTCAACTAAAAGTGGGGGAGAGGGGTCTGGGATGGAATCCAGGGGCATTTCACCTCAGAGTTATACCCCCCACACTAATTTTTATTCTTTATTTTGAAACGTGGTCTCACTAAGTTGTGGAGGGCCTCACTAAGTAGCTGAGGCTGTCCGCAAACCAAGATCCTCGGGTCTTAAACTCCTGAATGGATTACAAGTGTGTGCCACCAAGTCCGGCTCCTTAGCTGCATGTTTGATTCAGAAATTAACACACAATTTTGTGACCTTGTTTGGGAAGATCTTACTCACAGGAAATCTAACTTTTTTACAAGAGGCTCATAACTAAAACAGCAATGACTATCTTCAGAATATGTTAAAGTACTAATTGTGCATTTGTTATTTGTGGTAGTTATGCTCAATAGTGTCAGTTTAGAAAGGAAGGAACAGTTTATCCCAAATTATTAAATATCTATATTAAAGAGAAATACAAAAAATACTTAGAAGTTCTAAGCTACTCTTACTTGAACTCTCCATATTCTTTCAGGTCCTCAGATAAAATAGAGGAAATATTAAAGAAAACTCTTGACGAGGTGAAAAACCAACTTTGGTATGTTTGTTTTTTGCTTGCTGTCAGTACCAAAACAACATGTACAAAGGAGTAAGAAAACCTTAGAGTGAAAAGAACTCTTCTAAATCATTTAAACACACACACATGGTTTCTTATTTGACTAATGGTCAAAAGTTTGCTTCAATTTAAATGGGCCTGAAAATGTGTTTTATAGATAGCAGTATTTGCTGTCATCTGGAAATATTCACATAATTTTTATAACTATCTATGAAGATAATTTAGCTCAAATCACTTAACAATGTTTATTATAGCACTTGTAGGTATGCTATCACAGTTCAAACATGGCCACCTTGTAAAGGACTATCATAACATTTATTTGATTCAAATTATAAAGCTAAATTAAGCCAGGCATGGTGGCACATGTTTGTAATCCCAGCATTCGGGGGGCTGAGACCAGAGGATGGTAGTTCGTGGACAGCCTCAGCTACTTAGTGAGGCCCTCCGCAACTCAGTGAGACCCTGTTTCAAAATAAAGAATAAAAAAAATAACAGGGCTGGGGTTGTAGCTGGGAGGTCAAATGCCCCTGGGTTTCATCTGCAGACCCACACACACACACACACACAAAAAAAAAATTATAAAGCTAAATTGATCTACAAAAATACCCTAAAACTAAGCAGGGCATGGTGGTGCATGCTTGTAATCTCCCCGCTTGGGAGGCGGAGACAGGAGGATCGCGCAGGTTCGAAGCCAGACGCGCTGGTTTATGAGACCATGTTTCTAAATAAAAAGTATAAAATAGGCTTGGGACCGTAGCCCAGAGGTAAAAGGGCTTCCAGGAACCCTAGTACCACCACCAAAAAAAAAATTCTTGTTATTGATGAAAAAAACACATCAGTGGCTTTAATAATGCATATCAATTTTATTGATATATTTTATTGTATTATTTTTCAGGTTAGGAAAAGTAAAAAAATGACCATTTTTATCTTGGGCTATTGACTGTCCAAAAGACAACAATAAGTCTATACTCTAGAGAAACTTATTTTCTCTAGTGTGTACTTAGACATACATGACTAAGATTCTTTTTACTAAGTTGACAAATGTTTCCAATTTGACTGTGTGATTATATGTGCATGAACATGCTTATGTGTGTAATATCAGATATTTACCTGAGCTAGTTTACTGGTTGGTAATACAGAGACAAGATTCTTGTTACTTTTCATTTGAAGAGACTAAAGAATGCTGCACTATTGAATACTGGATGCTGTTTTCTTTCCATAAGTTGGTTTAAGTCAGAGGTACGGTTGTACAATATTGAACAATACAAATAAAGAATGATTACAACTAAGAACTTAAAGTAAAATAAAAGCTATATTGAATTTACTTTCACAAATTTTTAAACCAGAAAAATGTACATTAATAATGTCCTTTTGAATGTCATGGAATTATTTCTTCTTTTTCCAATGATAAACAATATTCAAAATAATAAGTCCCTTCCCATTTGCAATTTATCATATCATACAGTAATGAAATGGAAATGGGATGATATCTGAGGTAATCATTCATAATTTCCCATCGTTAGGTTAGCTTTGGAAAGTACAAAGATAACCAGAGAGGTTTGATATATTCAGTCTTTCTATCCAGCAGAGAGTACACACTTAATTATTTTGTTCAGCCTATATAAATATACTCAAGGAAACCATTACCTATAAAATGCTGCTCAAGGAAGGGTAAACTAGTGTCTCTGGCAGTATCAAGCATATGGCAGGTTGAAGAAGACACCTATGTTTTGAAATTGCTTGTATAGTCAGATATGAAAAAAATGATCTAGTTTAATTTTTTTTTTTTTTTTGGTGGTGGTGCTGGGGATCCTGGAAGCCCTTCTACCTTCAAGTTACACTCCCAGATCTACTTTTTTATGTTTTTATTTGGAAACAGCGTCTCTTAAACCAGCGTGGCTGGCTTCGAAACTGCGCGATCCTTCTGTTTCCACCTCCCAAGTGTGGGGATTACAAGTGTAGGCCACCATGCCCGGCTCTAGTTTAATATTTAATCAAATAATATAATGATTTAATTTCTCTGAGACCTGCCACTCATATGCATACTAAGGGGGTGGGATTAAGTTACTTCCATGTTGCCTTCCTTGCAATTATCAGTTAATCTCTAAATCCGACTTTTCAAAAGTGCTTCTTTAAAGTTAAACGGGAAATAGTTATAGAGAAATACAGTTTTTGACATTTTAATGTTACATTTTATATTTAGAGAAAATTAATTTAAATTGCTTATATCCAACATCTACATTATGGAATTCTAATTTTTATTATATTTGCTAGTGTTTATGGCTAAGTATTTTATCTACTGTATTAGGAAGTTGTCATTTATGTGACTAAGCTGATACAAAATTCTGCATTAAAAAGTGTCAAAAATTCCAAGTGACTTGGACATAATACATAGTTAATATGAATCATATACTAAATTAGGAATTAATTTGAATGCTTCAGAAATACATACTTCATTTTAAATTAAATTGTGATTTAATGGGGCATTTTTATCTCAAGAAAAGTTAATGCACGTAAGTAGTGATGTCTTTGCATTTTTTTTTAAACTGGGTATAGAACCAAGGAGCATCCTACCTCTGAGCTCCACTCAGAGACCAAATTTTTATTCATTTTTATTGGTAAATTGTAGTTGTAAATCTTAATGGGATATAAGATGGTGGAGACATAAATGCAAACATCACCCAATTAGCTCTTACACAATTCTAATCCTGTTCTCTCTCCCTTCCTCCTTCTCATGTTTGGCTTGGTGATTGGCATTGATATGTTTTTGAAAGTACATCATGTGCATTAGTAATTTCCCTCTATCCCCCTCACATCCCCTCAGGTAGGTGGCATTATTTGCTCATCTATAGAATCTCCTTCTTCATCCAGAGTTCTTCCTATGACCCATTTTCTCCCTAGCTTCCACATATTAGGAAGAACATCCAATTTCTTATTTTTGTGACTGACTAATCTTACTTAGAATAATGTTCTCCAGTTCCATCTATTTCCCTGTAAATGATATAATTGTGGTTTTTTTTTATGGCTGAGTAAAATTCCATTGTGTACATATCCCACAGTTTTGTAATCCAGTCATATGTTGATAGACATCTTGGCTGATTCCATAGTTTGACAATGGTAAATTGTGCAGCTATGAACATAGATATGCATGCATTAGTTTGGTTGTTTGGTTTCCTTTCTTTTGGGTCGATACCAAGAAGTAGTATTCTTGAATCATATGTTAAGTTCATTCCCATTCATTTGAGGATCCTACATTCTGTTTTCCAGAGTGGTTGCACTAATTTCCAATCCCACCAACAATATTTTAGAGTTCCCACTTCACATCCTCACCAGCATTTGTTGTTGTTTGTGCTTTGAATGATTGCCATTCTATTTGGAGTTAAATGAAATACCAGGGTAGCTTTGATTTGCATCTCTCTGATTGATATGATGTTGAGCATTTTTCATGCATTTCTTGGCCATTTGAATTTCTTCCTTCAAGAAGTGTGTATTTAGTTCACTCACCTCTTTTTTGATTGGGTTGTTTTCTTAGTGCTGAGTTTCTTGAGTTCTCTGTATATTCTAGATATTAGTCTTCTATCGGAGAAATAGTTGGCAAAAATCTTGTCCCATTCTGTTGGCTCCTGATTGAGGTTCTTGATAGTTTCTTTTGCTGTACAGAAGTTCTTCAGTTTCATGCAATCCCATGTATTGATCCTCCTTTTAGTTTCTTCTGCCTTTGCGGTCTTGATGAGAAAGTTTTTATCTATATCTATGTGTTACAGTATTGCACCTTTGCCCTGTTCAAAAAGCCTCAAGGTCTCTGGTCAAATTTCCAAGTCATTGAGATAGTGAGATTTATTTCCATTTTTCTGCATATGGTTAACCTGTTTTGCCAACACTATTTGTTGAACAGGCTATAATTTTTCCAAAGTAAGTGTTTGGCCCCTTTGTCAAAAATCAATTGGCTGTAAGTGTGTATATTTGTCTCTGAGTCTTCTATTCTGCTCCATTGGTCTATGTATCTGTTTTTGTGCCAGTACCATGCTGTTTTTATTACTATGGTTTTATAGTATGGTTTAAAGCCATGTATTGTGATTCTTCCTGCATGTTTTTTGTTGCTGAGAACTACTTTAGCTATTTTTGTTGTTTTTGTTGTTGTTTTTGTTCAAAATTAACTTAAGGACTGATTTTTCTATGTCTGTGAGGAATTATCTTGGTAATTTAATGGGTATTGCATTGAATCTGTAGGTCACTTTTGGAAGTATCACCATTTTGATGATATTTATTCTACCTATTCATGGACATGGAAGATCTTTCTATCTTCTAAGTTCTTCTTCAATTTCTTTCTTCTATGTTTTATAATTTTTTGTAGAGGTCTTTCATCTCCTTGATTAAATTTATTACTAAGTATTCTATTTTTTGTGGGAAATCCTGAATGAAAGTCTTTTTTGGATTTCTTTTACAGTGAATTTATCATTGGTATACAGAAAAGCTTTCAATTTTTTAAGATTGATTTTGTATTCAGACCCCAGGCTGCTGTATGAAGAAAGGGTCATAGAAGAAGTAAGGGGTGAAAACAAGAAATTTCTGAAAACAAATGAAAATAGAGATGCAACATATAAAAACTGTGGGACATTTTGAAGGTAGTATTAAGAGGAAAAATCATAGCACTGAGTGCTCAATTAAGAACAGAAAATCACCAAAACAACTTAATGACACCTCAAAACAGAAAAATCTAACCCTAAAGCCAGTAGAAGGAAGGAAATTGTTAAAGTCTGCGCAGAAATCAACAAACTAGAGAATAAAAAATTTTCAGAAATCAATAAAACCAAAAGCTGGTTTCTCAAAAAAAAAAAATTAACAAGGTAGATAAGCCACTAGCTGAACTAACCAAAAAATAAAAAAGATAGAATCTAACCAAATTAAAAGTAAGAGATGAAAAAGAAGATATTACTACTGACACCATAGGAATCCAGAGAATTATCAGAAACTACTTTGAAAAACTATACTCAAACTGGAAAAAAATGGAGGAAAGTGACAACCTTCTAGATAAATACAATCTGCCTAAACTGAGTTAAAAAATATAAAAAATTTGAAGCTAATCAATAGCAATAAAAAGATTGAAACAGCAATAAAGATCCTACAATTAAACAAAATCCCAGGACCAGATAATTTTACAAGTAAATTTTATAAATTTTTTATAGAAGTGCTAATCCCAATACTCCTCAATCTATTTTATGAAATAGAAAAAAGTAGGACTCTTCCAAATGCATTGTATGATGCCAGCATCACATTAATACCAAAATCAAATAAAGACAGGTCAAGAAAGAAAAACTCAGGCCAATATAATTGATGAACTTGGATGCAAAACTGTTAATCAAAATACTAGCAACATGCATTAAAATCCACATCAAGAAAAATCACACACCATGACCAGATAGGGTTCATCCCAGGGATGCAAGGCTGGTTCAACATATGAAAATCAGCCCATGTTATCATCATATAAACGGAAACAAAGACAAAAATCACATGATTCTTTCAATAGATGCTGAAAAAGCATTTGACAAATCCAACATCCATTTATGCTAAAAAACACTGCAGTGAATCAGAATAGAAGGAGCATATCTCAACATCACAAAGGCAATCTATAATAGGCCCACAGCCAAGATCATATTAAATGGGGAAAATCTTTGAGAATTTCCCCTAGAAACAGGAAGAAGACAGAAATATCCATTATCACCACTATTTTTCAATGAAGTACTTGAGACTCTAGCCAGAGCAATAAGACAAGAAAAGGAAATCAAATAGGAAAAGAAGAACTCAAACATTCACTATTTGCAGATGGCATGATACTATATTTAGAAGACCCAATGAACTCAACAAGAAATTCAATTTTTTATTCTTTATTTGGAGACAGGGTCTCATGAAGTTACAGAGAGCCTCACAAATTGCTGAGGCTGTCTGTGAACCTGCGATCCTTCTGTGTCAGCCTCCCAAGTACTAGAATTATAAATATGCTTGGCTTTTCATCTATGCTTTGATATTGAAAATGATGTTGTTTTCTTTCTTTTATTGTGGACTCATTATTAGCATAAATAAAAGCAACTAATTTCTTTAGATTTATTTTATATCCGACAACATTGCTAAATTGGTTAATCAGCTCCAGTATTTTTTTGGTTGAGTTTTTTGGGTCTTCTAAATAAAGGATCATGTCAACTGCAAATGAGGATAGTATTAATTCCTCTCTTCCTATTTTAATTCTTTTGATTTCCTTCTCTTGTTTTATTGCTGTGGCAAGAGTCTTGAGAACTATATAGAAAAGAAGTGGTGATACTGGGCATCCTTGTCTTTTTCCTGAACTTAGAAGAAATTCTTGCACTTTTCTTCATTCAAATGATGGTGGCATTTAGTTTGTTGTATATTGCCTTAATGATGTTGAAATCTATTCCTTCTATTCCAATTTTCTGCAGTGTTTTACATATAAATGTTAGATTTTGTTCTATTTATTTAGTGAATAACATGTATTGATTTACATATGTTGAATCAGCCTTGCTTTTCTGGGATGAAACCAACTTGGTCACAATGTACAATTCTCTTGATATGGTTTTGAATGTGAATAGCTAGTATTTTGTTTAGAATTTTTGCATCTATTTTCATCAAGGTTATTGAACTGTAATTTTCTTTTCTTGAGGTATCTTATTTTGGTTCTGGAATTAATGTGATACTGGCCTCATAGAAAAAGTTTGGGAGAATTCCATTTCTTTTTATTTCCCAGAACAACTTGTGAAGTATTGGGATTAGTTCTTCACTGAAGGTTTTGAAGAATTCAGCTGGAAACCATTCAGGGCCTGGGCTATTCTTTGATGGCAATTTTTTTTTTTTTTTGCTGTTTCTATTTCTTTGCTTGCTATTGGTTTATTTAAGCTTTCTCTGTCCTCTTGGTTCAATTTAGATAGGTTATATGTGCTTCTCCCTTGCTCATGGATAGGTAGAATAAATATCATCAAAATTGCTATTTTGCCAAAAATGGTCTACTGATTCAATGCAATTCCTATCAAAATACCAATAACATTCTTCATAGACCCAGAAAAATCAGTCATAAAATTCATATGGAGAAAGAAAATACCCAGAATAGCCAAAGATATTCTCTGCAATAAGAACCATGCAGGAGACATCACAATCCCTGACTTCAAATTATACTACAGAGCAATACTAGTAAAAACAGCATGGTATTGGCACAAAAACAGGCAAACAAACCAATGGAACAGAATAGAAGATACAGAAACAAACCCACACACTTATAGTCAATACGTCTTTGACAAAGGAGCCAAACTCATACGCTGGAGAATAGACAGCTTTTTCAACAAATAGTGCTGAGAGAACTGGCTGTCCATTTGTTGAGAGATGGACCTAAATCCTTACCTCACACCATGCACAGGAATCAACTCAAGATGGATCAAAGGCTTGGAAATTAGATCAGACACTGTGAAGCTATTAGAGGAAGGCATAGAATCAACACTCCAACATATAGGCACAGGCAGTAACTTTCTTCTCAACAATACCTACAAAGTACAGGAAATTAAAGCACTAATTAACAAGGGGGATGGCATCAAACTAAAAAGTTTCTTCACATCAAAAGAAACCATCAATAACCTAAAGAGAAAGCGTCAGAATAGGAGAAGGTTTTTACTAGCTACCACTCTGATAGAGGGCTAGTATCCAGAATATACAAAGAGCTCAAATGACTACACTAGCAAAACAAATAACCCAATCAATAAATGGGCTACTGGGCTGAACAGATACTTCACAAAAGAAGATATACAAATGGCCAATAGATATATGAAAAAATGTCCAACATAATTAGCCATTAGGAAGTTACAAATCAAAACTGTGCTGAGATTCCATCTAACCCCAATCAGAGTGGCAAGCATTAAGAAGTCAAATAACAAGTGCTAGTGAGGATTTGGGAAAGCGGAACTCTCTTACACTGTTGGTGGGAGTGCAAACTAGTTCAGCCGCTATGAAGATCAGGGTGGAGATTCCTTAGGAAACTGGGAATGAATCCACCATATAATCCACCTCTACCACTTCTGGGTATCTTTCCAATCGGTTGAAATCAGAGAACCACAGTAACACCTGTATACCTATGTTCATAGCAGCACAATTAGTAATAGCCAAAATATGGAACCAACCTAGGTCTCCATCAACAGATGAATGGATTGTGAAATTGTGAGAAATACACACAATGGAATTCTACTCAGCAATAAAGAAGAAAAAAATCATGTCATTTGCAAGAATATGGAAAGACCTGGATTATTATTAACATAATGCTCACATTATGTTAAGTGAGATCAGCCAAGCACAGAAAGAAAAGGGACATGTTTTCTCTAATATTCCCAAACTAGGGAGTATTAAGAATACCAGAGGGACTCCAGATAATGGAGGAGAAACCTTAGCAAAGCTAGAAAGGAAGGGTAGGAGAGGAAGAAGACTGAGGTTGATTAACTGGAGGAGCTATATTCAAATATGTGTATAACTGTGAATGTAGCATGGTGAACCTAGACACTAATTTTGGGGAGGGGGAAAAAGGGGAACTGGGGGAGGGCCCCAAGCACTGTGTGAATTTATGCCATTTTCAATATGATCCACATAAAAATAAAAAATCACTAAAAATGTTGTAATTGCTGACATACCTTAGATGGATCATACCATAAAACATACAATTATGTGTTCTTCTCATGGTTTTATTTACAAAAAGTAATTCATTGGACTAATTCTGGCAAAACTAACAGAAAAACAGATTTCTCTACCCTAACATTACAGAAAAAAGGATAGAAAAATAGGTTTGGAGCAAAAGACAATTGGTTAAAAAATTTAGCCTTTCCTATAGGACAAGTTGTATAACCTGTGGAGATCTCAAAAGTAGTAGAAGGTTATAGTCACCTGCAAAAGTATAAAAGTATAAAAGGTTATAGTCAGAATTAAATAAAATACTGAGTCTAAAACATTTGCACAGTGCCTGAAAAGTAGGATATATTCATAAATGTTATGATAACATGTTGAGGAGGACTAATAGAACATGAGAAGGAAGTTGGTGGGTATTTCCAAATTTGCTAAGATATTTTAAATAATTCAATTGATTATATGTGGCTTTAGGGTACTTCTTTCCGGCTGATATTATACTGTAAAGGGCTTCGCAATTATATTTTATTCAATTAATACTTAAGTGTCATATATGAGATAGGCACTGAGCCTAGCACCGGTAATTCCAGTTTTTTCTTCCACAGATCCAGAAGAAACAGACAATAGATTATCTCTCTCTCTCTCTCTCTCTCTCTCTCTCTCTCTCTCTCTCTCTCTCTCTCTCTCTCTCTCTTTCTCTCTCTCTCCTTTCTCTCTCTCTCCCCTCCATTTCTTTGTCTCTCTTTCTCACACATACATACACAGTTACAATATTGACAAATACTAGAAAGGAGAAGTATTTAATGTGAGCAGAGTCTGCAATAGAAGCTTCTAAAAGGCAGAGAGTCTCTGAGGAAATAAAGGCCAAGTTGAGCTCTGAAAGACCAGGTGGAGCTGTTCTGCAAAGAGAGGAGGGGGAAGCAGAGGTAAAAATATATGGAAGGACATATGGAAAGGGGGAGCATTCAAACTCTTGTAGAATAGAACAGGCCATAATTATGGTGAATATATTCAATTACTGTTCTAAAACTCCATGGTTTCAAAGGAATATACAATGACTTCATGGAGATCATGAACATTAAATTTAATCTAAAAAGCACTAAATTTTCAATCTGTGTGGTAACCACATAACACTTTTTTTTAATAAGTTTCTAGTTACTGGAATACCAGCTATGCAGGAGATATGTATGCTCAGTTTTAGTTCAAGCCTCGGGAGTCAATCCAGGTAATTTATGTCTCTGAAAAGGCCTGAGTTAAATCAATAAAGATAAGCTTCAGTGAACATTTGTATCTATATGATTCTAAGTATTCACATGTTACTTGATCCAGATGCAGTAAAGTCAAGGGAAAAGTACAATAAACTATTAATGTGTTTTGGATTGGGATATATAATCACTGGAAAATAAATTATTTAGATATGTTTTGACACTGTGTCCATCACTAATGGTCAAAATGACTCAATTGAAGTTACCTTACAACTGAAGAATGTGTATGCCCATCTCTGAAGTATTTAAAATCTGCCTTAGTTCAATGTGTTTCAAGCAGTATTTTGCTAAATAAAGGATGCCAAAAAAGAATGAATATACAGACAGATTGTGAATTCCAGGATTATACATGTGTTATTATAATGAGCCATGGTTTGTCTAACCTATTCTTATATTAGATTATTTTTAAAAGGCAAGGGATTGAATTGTGTACGCTGTGGTAATTATGCTAAAAGTGTTCCAAACTTTCTCTGCTCATTTCTTTGTCAAGAGCCTATGTGGTGTTTCAGTAGCCCTGGTTTGAGTAAAAACACATTTGTCCCCAGGAGAGCTCTCAAGTAGTCTTGCTGAATAGTAGCCAAAATTTTCTCCTTCTGATTTTATTATTCCACTGTATGCTTCAGAATGAGGAGACCCTGTACAAGTAAACATTTTTAGTTTTTTAAAATATTGAAAGATTTCTGTATGAATATGAACTTCATATTTGTGCATGAGGTATAGATTATTAACATACTTCTCTAATTCCTTATGTCTCACATGCTTGAGATAAATGTATTATTCTCAGAGCATGTGGTAAAATGATAATGGTGGTGATGATAAATATTCATTGTTACTTATATGAATAACATATGTTAAGAAATGTGCTAAATGCTTCACATTCCTTACAATTGTCCCACCATCTATTCCATTTCAGAGATGAGGACACTGAGGAAAGGAATACTAAAGTGACTTGCACCAGGCTGCACAGTACATCTGGGGCACAGGCTCCAGATCCAACCCTCTAAACTGTCTTTCTATAATTAAATTTATAACAGCCATTCACCATATTTTTCCCAGAGTTAAGTGCTTGAAATGCAGTGTTGATTGCTACCCCATGAGTTTAAAACCTACACTGGCAGATCAATTGCTCCAGAATATCACTCATGATTCTCAGAAAGGGATACAAAATGTTTTCTAATCAAACTATCCTCCAGCATCATGTTATGCCAAGTAAATCACAATCATAGAATGCTAGATAAATATGGATAGCTAGGCCCACTCAAAACAGTGAATCTGGGTCTCAAAGAGGTGGCCCAGAGTCCAGAGCATTTTAATGGCCTCTTCTGGTTTTTCTTTTTACACACCAAGAATCACTGCCCTCTTCACTCAAAGTTTAACGGCCTGTCACATTCGATGGTTCTGTGTGCCCTGTACTTTCATCAAGACATGACTTTTCACGTGTGATTCTCGAAGCTTAGAAGACTGCCTTTCTTGTCTATTATCTTTTTTGATACTTGGTTCACCATGGGCACTGTGGAAAAGTATTTTCTGACTTCTGCAAGCAGAGTTCACCACCTGACTACTGCCCTATCTTTGTTCAGTACTGCTTAAATTACTAAACCTTATTACCAACTTGTAACTATGGAATTAAGTTGTCCTGATGGGGTCTGTAAGGATCACCCCAATCTGGCTATAAAAATTACCCTTGATGGGCGTGGTGGTGCATGCTTGTAATCCCCATGTCTGGGAGGTGGAGACAGGAGGATCCTGCAAGTTTGAAGCCAGACACGCTGGCTTAAGAGACCCTGTTTCCAAATAAAAATATAAAAATAGGTCTGGAAGTATAGCCCAGAGGTAGAAGGGTTTCCGGGAACCCCAGTACCACCAAATATATATATATATATACCTTTGGTGAGACATATTAAATCAAAAGAATTATTATATTCAGCAGTCCCAAAGAAAAAGACATTATATAGGGCCCACATTGGTGGAGTGCCAAGGGAAGTGACCTATGCAAGTGGGAAGCTGACTCAAGAGGGCAGGGAGCTGAGACAGAGTGA
This sequence comes from Muscardinus avellanarius, assembly GCF_963383645.1. Taxonomy (NCBI): domain Eukaryota; kingdom Metazoa; phylum Chordata; class Mammalia; order Rodentia; family Gliridae; genus Muscardinus; species Muscardinus avellanarius. The sequence goes on from NC_137793.1 coordinate 44,498,099, forward strand.
GAACCCATGGCCAGCTGCCTTTGTTGGGCATGAGAGTAGAGTATGCACTCAAGGCACCGGTGTGAGGGCATTTCAGAAGTGCATTTGAATGTCATCAGGTCTAGTCAGGGGAGGGCAAGAAGGGGAGCTTGTGTCAGGTTGCCTTATCATATTAATGTATTTAGTCATGTTGACCATGCTACATGTGGGATGATAAGAAATCAAGAAAATAGGAATTAAAAAAAATTTTTAGTGCATGCATTATGTTTCAATATCACCTTTTAAAAATTTTCTCCCTCACCAGATAGGTTTCTGTGAAGGAAACTTCCCAGAGACCCATTTTTGTTGTAATTCTTCCCACACTTTTTTCTTCAGTTCCTGGTTATGCTCTCCTCTGATCTAAACTGGCTTCCATTTCATGTGAACATTTCTTTAAAAACATAGATCTTGCATTTCTGAGAGTCCACATTTCTAACAAGCTCTAGCTACTGTCAATGCTGCATTCTGTCTGAAGCTCTGAGAATTAAGAAGTGTCCCCCAAAAGTTTATGTGTTGAAGACTCAATCACTTTGTTCATATTATTTAGAATAGGGACCTTTGGGAAATAAGTAGGATTAGAGAAGTCATGAGGTGGGCCCCTATAGTGGCATTAACAGCTTTATAAGAAGAGGAGGAGAAACCTGAGCTAGGATGTTTGTTCTTTCTCAATACACAATGTCCTCCATGTTATGAAGAGCATGAGGCCATCACCAGATGCCAGGCAGATGCCAGAGCCATGTTCCTGGACTTGCCTGCCTCCAGAACTATGAGCGTAGTAAGACTCAATTTTTAAACATAAATTACTCACTGTGATGCTCATGTATGGCAACAGAAAGTAATTAAGCTAGGTAATAACCACTAAATGCTCTTAATAATCTCATGACAGGGATATTAAAATAAAGACTATTTTTCTAAATAGAGAAAATAAGGCAAATGGAGATTAAATAAAACTTAAAGTCACAAGTTAGTAAGTGTCATAGCCAGGTTTGGATCCAGGCACTCAGACTTCAGAGTGGGAGATCCTAGCACCACTCCACACAGCTCAGAATTCTGCAGTCTGACCTCCCTTTTTGACCCTTCCTGTTCTCACATCCTATGCATTTATCCATATGATTCCGAAGGGCATGGAGCTATTGGCTCTTTCTTCTCTGCAAAATGAACAACTTAAGTTACCTGAGAATTCAGTTTCTTTTCTCAGAAGACTTGTAAGGGAAACAAGGAAGGAAGGAAGTTTTGCATCACTGGTTTTCCTTTTGTCACACTTAGACTCTTATTTCATCAAATTTCTCATTTAAAAAAATGAAAATTCACATAGACCCTTTCTCTCCCCTGTTCTTTAATGGTTACTGGTTACATGATCCACTAACTCTTGGGCTAGACAGAACATTGATCAGTCATGTTGAGTTTAGAAATTACTATCTAAGAATATCTGAGTTATTTATGTTAGAAAGTCAACCCAAGAGTGTTAATTAAGAAATTACTCTTGTAAACCTACTTAAAGAAACTATTTTCAAGATCACTATACTAAATTCATCAAATACAATTGGTATTTATATAGAACTATAATATAACTCTATTGGTTTAATTCTAAACCTGCCTGAGTAGGTAATTGGAAAAGGATTCTGAATTGGTGAACTTTATAAAAAATACAAATTTCTGGTCCCAAGGTCTATTGAATAAAATTTCTGGGCAGAGAGCCCATGAATCTCTGTTTTTAAAATGGTTTTCAGGTGATTCTGATGATCATACAACTCTGACTCCTAGTAGTAGAACACTCTGGCTTTTGGCCCGAAGGAGAACTACTTCAATGTCTCTCAGCCCTTTAATCAAAGAAATGTCTCTGAGGTTATTTCTTTTATCATATCATACATCAGTGTTGGCTGCAGCTGCTTAGGATTTTTCAGTTTAACTATTTCATGCCCCTTGAGCTTGGGCACAGTTATTTACAGTGATATGACTTAGGCATGCCACACCCCAGAAGCTTATTTGCAGAAATACTCTCTGTTCTAAGTCAGATGTTACTATAATGGGAAAACAAATCACTTAAACATTCCTGATCAGAATTCTGAGACATTGCTACTAGTGTCAAATAAGTTTTTGAAGATATGCCAAGCAGCAAATGAGAAAACAGTTGTTAGTTTCAAAAATATTTTGGAAGTGTCTGGTAATTCAAATTTAGCAGGGAAGGTAATTTTACTTATTGAACAAAATTGATTTATAAATAACCCCAGGAAATTAAGCAGCTGGACTAGCACAGGACTTGCATATTTCATGATTTTAAATGATGCCAAAGCCAACTCAAAATAAATCTGAACAATTTAAAATAATTTACTTACTAGTAAAACCTTACTCAGTCATTGTTATAAGAACTTCATGTTTCCTATATTTTGTATAGATTATCATTCTACTGAAGTATTTGTTAGTTTCTATTTTAAAAGATTATTTATCTGATATTTATACATCTAAGAACTTTCCCCAAAATCCTCAGATAAATAAATAGTAGATTTAGTTTTAGTTGTTTTTTTTGTTTGTTTGTTTGTTTGTTTGTTTGTTTGTTTTTTGGTGGTACTAGGGTTCCTGGAAACCTTTCTACCTTTGGACTACACTCCCAGACCTATTTTATACTTTTTTATTTGGAAACAGGGTCTCTTAAGCCAGCGCGGCTGGCTTCAATCCTCCTGTTTTGGCCTCCTAAGCGCGGGAATTACAAGCATGCGCCACCACACCCAGTGTAGATTGTTTTTAAAGTGATAAAAACTAAATTTCTAAAAAGGTTGTGCACTTTACAGCATGAGCAGGTGCTAATATTTGCAATATGATTCAAGAAAATTAAATCTTTGGATTCTAAAAAGTTGTTAAAAGGCAAAGTTTAGAAAATCAGTCTTGATCCACTGAGACACAAACATTTAAGAAGTAGGTCTGAAGTTTGATGTTCACAAAGAACTATTACATAAATAGAGCTAGAAACAAGGTGCTTGTGAGGCTTTGAGGAATCACAAAGGAAGCAATTACCTCTTTGATTCTTTAGTGTTTTCACCCAAGAAGACCAATAATTTTTTAATATTTTTAACTTGCTAAATACATTTATCTTATCCTAATAAAGAGTTTCTTGGATTTCTTTTTTTAGATGATATATTTTATTTTCTTTTTTTAAATTTATTGTTATTGGTGCATTATAATCATATACCATATTGCAATACAAGACTTGAGAGGATATACAAGCACACGTCATCCAATTAGCCCTCATCCAGCCCCCATCCCAATCCCTCCCCCTCCCTCGATCCCATGCTTGTTTGGAGATTAACTTTGATACATTTGTTTATGTACCTCCTGCATTTTAAAGAGGCTCCATCCTCCCCTATTCCATACCCTCTAATTGGTCACCTTAATTGGTTCGCTATAGGGCCTCGACCTCTTCCTGTTGCCCCTTTCCTCCTAGTTATTGCTGATTAGGGGAAGCATCTGGTTTTTATTTTCTGCGATATTTCTCTGTGCATGCCGCGTTGCAAGTACCGATCCCACTCTTGATGGCCCCAGTAGTGGCCTGGCTACCGGGTGGACTGATCCAGACCTCGCTGGCTCAAGCAGCGGCCTTGCCCCATAGGGGGCCCCAATTCTGACCTTGCTGGCCCCCACACTGGCCTAACCCCTCGGCTGGCTCCGATCCCAGCCTCGAAAGTCCCAGCTCCAGACGTGCCTCGTGGCAGGCTCCAATCCCAGCCTCGTTGGCCCCGGCACCAGCCTAACCCCTCGGCAGGCTCCGATCCCGGCCTCAGAGGCCCCAGCTCTGGCCTTGCCTCACAGTAGGTTTCAATCCCAGCTGTTGACCCCGGCACTAGCCTAAGCCCTCGGCAGGCTCCGATCCTGGCCTTGCTGAGTTTCTTGGATTTCAAAGTGTGCAAAACTTTTCATGTGTGAAAAGGTATTTATACAATAATAGAGGTTAAAATTATAAGTTATTCTAGAGCAGTTATCAGGCCTATCCACAAATATGTTTTATTTGGCTTCTAGGATTTTTATATTTGTTGCATAGTAAATATTTATTGAATGAGTAAATGAGATGAATAGAGGTCTTCCCCTTGATGCATTACTTGTGTGAGGTCCTGGGGCATTTTGAAGTAGTTGAGAATATTAATGGATCAAAGTCTCAGAAGAGAAATGATATGAGATAGAAGAAATAGATAGAAAGGAGACAAAGGAGAATAAAGAATTACTGTGGAAGCCTGTGACAAGACCCATTAGACCCAAAAGTCCCAGGGGAATTTACAAGATGCCCTGAGCACTGCTGACCATCTTGATGGTCTGAGATTCATGCCTGTTTATCAAACAACAGATCCCATTAAAGAGGATTTACTTCCTCACTAATCACGAGACAATCTCAACTTTGTTGGTTATCCAGGGATAGTTTGGAAGGATACGTGATGATAAGACAGTGTAGGTTGAGACTGGGAGTCCCCTAAATCATCTTCTGACTACATCTTGTGACTATAAGACTGAGGTTATCTCCACATGCATCCTGCCAGGCATCACAAAGTTCCCCTATAAAAGAAGAGTCCTGCAATCCCAAAGAATCGAGAGAGAGAGAGAGAGAGAGAGAGAGAGAGAGAGAGAGAGAGAGAGAGACCCTCTGCATTCTCCCTTGAAAGTGTATTTTCTACTGCCCTAAATAAATCTCTGTCCATGTCTCTGAAAAAGAAAACATCCCATATTCCTCAGTTCAGTGTTTTGACATTGGACTTGAGGTTAATGCTTCTCTTCTTGAATGAAGCTCTTTATATATAATCAGTAATCTGGCCCTCAGTGTTCAAGTCACTTCATTTTAAAGAAAATGAGAGTAACACACACCTAGATATTTTAACTGGTGAGTTGTATCTGAGAAACAACCACAGTTTCTTATAAATAATATTTTGGTTTGATTGAGCTTTAGTTCCTATTTACTTTTTATTGTATTCATTTTTACAAAAATAAAATTATATATATATATATATATATATATATAGGTTTTTTTGTGGTACTGGGGTTCCTGGAAGCCCTTCTACCTCCGGGCTACACTCCCAGACCTATTTTTACATTTTTATTTGGAAACAGGGTCTCCTAAGTCAGCACACGTGGCTGGCTTTGAACCTTCATGATCCTCCTGTCTCTGCCTCCCAAGCGCGGGGATTACAAACGTGCACCACCACACCCGGCAGGAAAATATATTTTTTAAATCTAAAAACTTCATAAACTCTAATTCCATCCAACAAGATGTATTCTATCTTAGACCAAAGCCTCAACAGGCCCAAACACTTCATCTCACCACACCCTACTACATCTGTTCTGTCTTGGGCAAAAATCTCAATAATCTCATCCTAAATCACAATGGCCCTTCCTAGACCCTGATATTCCTAAGATGCTTAGTAAGCAAAGAGGTCAGGCACCACCCAGCCACCACCCATCAATGTGGGGAGCATAAAGATTATGAGGAAATCGAAACCTCCACCTCTGCTGTGTGACTTTACCCACCTCCTCATTGAGGTTCTATAAAAAAGAACTGTAAATTCCTCTAAAACACTCTTTCTCTCACACTCTAAAGGTGGCTTGCATTCTCCCTTGATCATGTATCCATATTTTCTAATAAACCTCTCTTTTTGTCTCTTATTGGTGTATGCTGAAAATCTTTACTGCTATGGAAGCCAAGAACCCCATGGGATTGTTGTGTTTTTCCTTGACAATTCCTCTTAGTAACAAGAAGTCTTTGCTTTCTTTCTGACATTTAGGTCTATTCATCAGAGTTCTTCATCATTTACTGTGAGTCTCAGAAGATGGACTAACATCTTTCAGTGCTCATCAATTTTAGTTCATAATAGTTGCAACAAAATGGTTTTTGAAATCTAATATAAAATGATTTAGACCAGTGAATTACTTTGAACATGTAGTCTGTAGAACTTTAATAATGTTTAGCTATTTAGAAGCAATGTCCTGGAAGAATCAATATATTTGTATACATATTTAGCTTGACTTGATAAGTACATCTTATGACTTTTCTTTCAACTATCTTTATACTATAAACTAGCAGAGATGTAGTTCAGCTGTGGGGGCAGAGGAAGCACTGGCCAGGAAGTGGGAAGATGCAGTTCTCAGAAATGCTGAGACACCTTTTGTCCCACCTTGCTCTGAAGTGACTTGACAGCTTGAAGCTTTAGGTGATAGGAAACCCAGGAATATTCAAATGACACCTTTTATTCTCAATCTTGTCTTATGTGGGTTTGGGAGCTTACTGAGTCATTTATAGCACTGAATACCACAACTGTATTTTTTTATGGCTGAATAAAATTCCACTGTGTACATATCCCACAGTTTCAAAACCAGAGATTTACTTTTGTTTTCTAATGTGATGATAGGAAGCAGAATGGACCAAGGCATTTATTATTGTGGGTTTTTTTTTTTTTTGCTATCTACTCACACTTATATAGGAATATTAATATTGCCCATGACAGTGTTTTTGCTCCTGTCAAATTGTTTTCTGCTTTAAATACTCATTTTGTTCAGTTAGTCTTAATTTGTTTAAAAAATAATTACAAGCTTTAGCAGAAAGGAATAACCAAAGGAGCAATATGCCAAATGCTGAGTGGCCAATTCAATTTCTAGAAAAAAAAAATGTTAATAAGTCGGGGATGGCATAAAACTGCTTCTGCACTGCCTTTGCCAGATAAGCCAAAGGGATGGTGAACAGTATAAGAAATAGGGTTAAAAGTATTCAATAAAAATTAAATTGGGAAGTACATTAAACATTTGTAAGTGGTCTCCTGGGTATGTAATGAAATTAAAGCAATTAAACAATCTGTTGCTGCAAAGTAAAAGCCACATATAATCTCCATTTTTTTCTCTCTTTCTTTCTTTTTATAACTTCACACTGTACAGTAGCTTGTGCCTCCAATAATATATTTACATAGCTATTAGCTTCTTCCTGGCAATACTTTGTTGATTCTCTGTCTCTATGGTGCTCATCATCACTGCTACTTATAATTCATTCCCACACCAATGTCTATTCTGCAGCTCTCAGATTAATTTTGCCTCACTGAATTTATAGAGAATTATGTTGGTTGTCTATTCAGTAGCTATTTCCCCAATTTGTGTTTTGTTTATACTATGATTAAATTAGGCCTATAAAATGTGCAACATAGTGCCCAAATCATGACTTATTTAGTCTAATAAAGGCAACCTATCCTCCCTCACCACATAAGGCTCAGTTATGGCCAAAAAGAAATTCTTAGAATATAGTTGGCATTTCATAATCATGGGTTCTACATTCACAAATCCAAAAATTTTATATAAAAACTCTCAAAATTTTTAAAAATTTGCATCTGTGTTGAATATATGTAGGCTTTTTTCATCATTGCTTTCTAAATAATATGATATAACCACAATTTACACAGATTTTATATTTATTAGGTATTATAAGTAGTCTAGAGATTATTTAAAGTTTATAAGAGGATGTACATAGGTTATATGCAAATACTGTGTCACTTTATACAAGTGGCTTGAGCATCCAGAGACTTTGATATCTTCAGGGAATTCTGGGAAAAATTCCCCACAAATACCAGGTGATAAGTGTGTATTTTTCTTCTTAATAAAGCTGTAAAAAGAGAAATATTGTGCTATTGTGTGAGAATAGAAAATCATAGACACATGTCCATATATTAGGAATGGTGTCAGAGCCTGAAGTTTGGAAATGCATAGCCCTGGACTTAAGAAAGCAACAAATGCTCTACAGCATAAGCCCCTATTATGTATTAAATTATTAGTTGTAAGTGCATTCTAAATAATATATTATGTTACTTAATCCCTAAATGTTAAAAAATTCCCATTAATAAATGATGCATCAGGTATTCTAGGCTTTTTATTCTCCTTTGACTTGAGCGCTCTCTCTCTCTCTCTCTCTCTCTCTCTCTCTCTCTCTCTCTCTCTCTCTCTCTCTCATATATATATATATATATATATATTTTTTTTTCATTGCTAAGCCCAAATTTCCTCTTGACCATTTTTGAACATCCAATCTTTATATCATTATATCTTATATTTATATCATTTATATCATTTAAATCTTTATATCATTGTCCCTTTACTTTGCCTGGAATACCCTCTTTTTCTTGTCACCTTTATTTACCTAAGTTTTCAAGCTGTAACTCAAATTTAATATATTTCCTGATGTTTTCTCTAATTGCTTTTACTGAAAACCATATATACATATGTGTGTATATACATACACAAATACATACATAGTATCTCTCTCACACACACACACACACACACATATATATATATACATATATATACATATATTCCAATATTGCATATATATATATATATCAGATTTGTGTATATATGTATTTATATATATTTTTGCCTTGTTTTGTACTTTTCTCTTCTATACTCATAATGGTAACCTGACATTCTTTTGAAACCACTCCTCTATCACCCTGAGCTTATATATAGGTAAAATGTAGTTAAGCCAATCTATACACTCTGCTATTTCACCCTTGACCCAAACATAATTGTTTCACAGATTACTACATAACTTAGTAGAGACCAATGAGAATCAGGTTCAGAAAAACAGAATGCTGGAGGAATATTTTCTTTTTTTCTATAATTTAATCAATGCCAAGATTAGATCTGCTGGGAGCCACCATAAGTAAATTATCTTTGAGGGAAGCCTAAGCAAAAAGGATAGAAATATAAAATAGACCAGATTCTTAGAACAATGCTTGAGTGTAAGGTTAGTGGTAAATATTATCTTTTACAGTTGAGTCCACACCTTTATAAAACAAAGTTAACTGGACTTAAATATTACTGAGTTTTAAAAAGATCAAGCCTCTCTCTGTCACTTAATTAATTCATCACCTTTCACTTACTCACCTAAATGATTGATGTCTGGGACTGTAAGTGTGTGTGGATTTGTCTCTGAGTCTTCTCTTCTTCTCCACTGGTCTATGTATCTGCTTTTGTGCCAGTACCATGCTGTTTTTATTACAATGGCTTTGTAGTATAAAGTCAGGTACTGTAATTCATTCTGTATGGTTTTTGTTGCTGAGAAATACTTTTGCTATTCTAGATTTTCTGTTGTTCCAAATGAACTTATGGACTAATTTTTCTATGTCTTTGAAGAATGATCTTGGTTATTTAATGGCCACTGCATTGAATCTGTAGATCACTTTTGGAATTATGGCCATTTTGATAATATTTATTCTGCCTATCCATGAACATGGAATATTTCCATCTTCTAAGATCTTCTTCAATTTTTTTTAAAACATGTTATGGCAGTCAATATTTCAAATTTTATTCATTAAGGGATATATTGATGTCTCCTTATGATTTGTGATCACATTTCCTTGATGACTCAGTGGATTGAGCACTTTTCATATTTTTTATTGGATACTTATCATTCTTTTGAAGTTTTTGTTCAATTCTATTTTTAATTGGAGTTTTCATTAAAGAACATTTAATATATTTATATTGTTGGTCTACTATTTGATTATTTTTGTCTCATATTTTAACCATTATGCTTTATTTAGAGTTAATAAAATATTTTTTAATATTTAACTTTTTTAGGCGAGTGGAACTGGGAATTGAACCCAGGGGGGTATTCTATTTCCAGGCTACACAAAAAGCCCTGTCTAATTTTTATTTTGAAGCAGAATCCAACTAAGTTGCTGAGGCTGGCCTCAAACCTGTGATCCTACTGTCTCAGCTTTCCCAGTACCAGGCTTGCAGAATTTGCCATCACACCCAGCTATTATTCCATCTTCATTTTTCTCCTTAGTTTGTTATCTATATTTCTGAGCTACACCCCCAGACCAATTTTTCATTCTTTATTTTGAAACAGGGTTTCACTAAATTGCAGAGTGCCTCACTAAGTTGCTGCTGCTGGCTGCAAACCCGGATCTTCTTGTCTCAGCCTCCCAAGTACTGAGATTACACGTGTGCACCACCACACCAGCTAAAAGTTTCTTTTGACTTTCAGTGTGCATCATTTTTCTTAAGACAGTTTATATAAAATATAAAACCCTTGCAAGAGGATAATTTTATTTTCCACTGAATGTGTACGTACAATTATTATATGTTCAACATCTACCTGTATTATAAGCCTTATAATAAAATGTTTTAAGTTTTGCTTTATATACTTGCATGTGCTCTTTTATCATTTATGAGTACTTACACCTAGAATTCTGTAAATGAAAAATAAATTTTACTTACCTTTTTCTCAGTGTCAAAGTGAATTTATTTTATATTCATATTTGAAGAATATTTTGACTTGATATAAAATTCTGAGTTGATGATTTTTACATTTCAGCATTCTTTACATTATTTTATCTCATAACTAATTATTTCTGATTAGAAATCAGTGAGTATTTATTTCATTGCCCTTGTGCATTTTGTTTTTTTATGCAGCTTTCAATTTTGCATCTTGATTTATAGATTTCAGCTGTTTAAGTAGTATGTACTTATACACAGTTAACTTACATTCATTCTTCTTGGGCTCTGCTGACTTTCTTGGATCTGAAAATTTGTTTTCCTCCAGATGTTAGCCAGTTTGAGCTGTCATTTTTTCAAACACTTTTTCTGTCACATTCTCATTCTTCATCTGGTATACAATTTCTCTTTATGTTATACCTCTTCCTTCTGTGTTATAGATCTCTAGGATTCTGTTTTATGAACTTATTTTTCTCTTTGTTCTTTATTTTGTATTATTCTTCCCACCCACCACCCCATAATTTTTAAACTTTGTTTAATAACATATTTTTATTTTTATTTCAAACACTATACTTTTCAGGCCCATCTCCTCATTTATTATGACAAAATATTTCTTTATGCCATTGAGTACATATAAATATATGTACTATATCTACAAACTCCAATGTATAGACCTTTCTGTGGTTAACTTCTACTGTGTCCGTTTTGAAACATTGAGAAGCAGAATTTTGAATTTTACACAATACTTTATTATTGAATAAGCTTAATCTTTTTAAAGGATTTTAAAAGCTTAGTGAGGGCGAGTCTTTATTTGCCATTATTCTAGGTAGAAAGGGTCTTTCTGTATGTTAGCTGAGTACTGAAAAGGCTCAACAGAGACATTTCAGTATGGTCTGTCTTTATTTCTTCTAGCACTGTGAAGACTCAAATTAACTTTCACCCCCAGATTAGAAGAACTCTTTGGGGCATTACAGAGCTTCATTCACAACATGCAATTTAGAATTTACAAACAAATTGTGGGGCCCTCCAGCTACTTCATATATTTTTTCTGTTTTGTTTTTAGAAAGCTAACCCAGTGTTAGTCACTCTCTATGACTTGGATCAATGTCAAGTTTTATTTTCAGTACTCTCAAGATACGGAGCTATAGAGAAACATTATGTAATTGTCAGTGTATGAGAATTTAGGCTCCTCCCCTTAATTATTCCAGTGTCTGTATTTTACAGATGTAAGGCAAAATGGTGATTTGTTAGTGAGAAAAGCATGTAATAGCATCTTATGTTCTATTTCAATTTGACATTTGGTCTGACAAAGTTAGATATGACTAATTTACATTTGTTCTCTTGATAATCTCCATCTTTCTGAAATGAGGTTTTCATATGCAAAATATAGGAACAGATTATGCTGAAACTATGAATATACTACTATATTTAGACTGGCAACTTTTTCTGGACCTAGACAGTGGCTCTTTATGTTATAATAAGGAGAGTGGTAGGAAGTTAAACCAGTAAAAAAATATCTACATGAACACATGTATAAATATGTCTGTTTGTACCTGGACATATGCATTACTGTTTGTGCAACCATTAGCAAAGTCTATTTCTGTAACTGCTTTGCAAATTTACTTATATGCATGTTCGTGTCCTTTCCCCAGTGTATTACCTTCTTCTTTACATTATAACTTCTTCATTTGAAGTCACCAACACAACACTTATTTGAATATTTGAACTTTAAATTTTATAAATGTGTATGCTTTATGCTTTTTAAAATATGTGTACAAAGCTAATACAAAGTTAATTTGGAGTATTTAGAATATTACTAAAAATATCTGCCCTCCTTATTATTATACCTAATCAATATCAGCTAGTATTTTCTTTTCTTTTCTTTTTCTTTCTTTCTTTTTTTTTTTTTTTTTGTTGTTGTTGTTTTTTGATTTTTGGTCTTTCTTGGAACTGGGAATTGAACCCAGAGCGCCACACCTGCAAAGTAGGTGCTTTGCCACTGAGCTACATCCCGGCTCCATCCTGTATTTTCAATAACTTTTTTTTTTTAATTATTATGTGTAGCTGGGCATTGAATCCAGGGGAGTTTGACCACTGACTATACTCTAAACCCCTGTTAAATTTTTTAAAATTTAAAACAGGATGTAAGTTACTGCACACTAGTGTTCTTGAACCTGCCATTCTCCTGTGTCTTAATTATTGAGATCGCAGGCATTTGCCACAGCAACCAGCCTTGCAACAACTTTTGATAGTGATATTTTAAGCTGAAATTGCACTTATGACTTAAATCCCATTGAGATCTGATGCTGGCAAATTATGGCTAGAATCATGTTTCACTATTTTTCTAATTTTGTAAATTCTACTTTTTGGCAACTTTTCTGTAGTTAAGAATTGTTACAAATAATCTAAATTCCTCCTAAGAGATTTTTAACATGTGCTTATATAATCTAAAAGTTCATTATTATGAGCATTATTCAGCTGATTTAAGTACTGAGTAAAATAGTTTTAAACTGAACTCTGCCTTTATCTTAATATTTATATCCAGAAATGGTAGCACATACTTGCAATCCCAATCCTTGGGAAGCTGAAATAGGAGGGTTATAGGTTTGAGACCAGCCTTGGAAAACTAGGGAGATTTTCAGTAATTTAGCACAACTCTGTTTAAAAAAAAAAAAAAGAAAAAAAAAAAAAGACTGAGGGTGCATCTTGGAGATAGAATGGTCCTGGGTTCAATCCACACTACCACAAAAATTTAAATAAAATTTTAAGGTGGGTGTGGTGGCATACACTTGTAATCCCAGGATTCGGGAGGCTGAGACCGGAGGATCGCGGTTCCGGGATAGCCTCAGATATTTAGTGAGGCCCTCTGCAACTCAGTGAGACCCAGTTTCAAAATAAAGAATAAAAAATAGGGCAGGGCATGTAGCTCAGAAGTCGAATGCCCCTGGGTTACATCCCCAGACCCGCAAAAAAAATTTTTTAATAAAAAATATATAAAATATGTGTACATTCATAAGCAAATATTAAAAGAATCCTCAAGAAAACAGTGACTAATTTAATAAGATCTATCATTCACTATGTTTAGAAATCCTCTCAATCAAGAATTCAAAGTGCATATTTTTATTATAAACTTTATTTCTTGAAAGTAGCAAATAACGAAAGCTCAGGTTCTGGAAACTGAAGGCTTCAATTTGAACGCTAGCTCTATAATTTACCTACTATATAGAAACTCTGGAAAGTCACTTATTCTCTCTTAAGTTACTCATTTTTTGATATAAAAGATGAAGATAATAATGAACTTTATGTCATTGTTTTGAAGATGAAATGAGATAAAGTGTAAAATAAGTTTAGAAAATGCCTATAAGACATAAACATGTAATAATTTAAATTTATTATTAATAAGCATTGACAATTAAGTACAAATTTCACTGACTTTATTGTTTATTGGAAGTTTATTTATATATTAATAGAAAATCTTATATCCTGAAAAAATTTTATGCACGTTTCTAGCTCTCCAAAATGTTTTCTCATGTATACTGTGCTAAGCTGAACTCTAACAAATCGACACATGTAGAAACTTCATAAATAAGACCTCCAAAGCTCAAGAAAGTAAAACAAACAAGTATTAATACGTGGGATGACATTAAACTAAAGATTGGGGGAGCTCACCAAGTACTGTGTGCATGTTTCTCACTGTCAACATGATTTACATTATGATGTGAAACTATAATGCACCAATAAAAGCATATTAAAAATAAATAACCTAAAAAGGGTTTGCTGATCAAAGGAAACCATCAAGAGTTTTAAAAAGAAGCCTACAGAATGGGATAAGATCTTTGCCAGTGCCCCAATCAAGAAATGACTAATAAAGGACTAGTATCTAGAATATATAAAGAACTTCAAAGCCTTTGCACAAAATAATAACCCAATCAAGAAATGATTGTTTGAACTAAATAGCCATTTCACAACAGAAGAGATACAAATAGCCAATAAATACATGTAAAAATGTTCAACATCACTAGCAATCAGGGAGATGCAAATCAAAACTACACTGAGATTCTTTATAAACCCCATAATAATGACAATCATCAAAAAGTCAAACAATAAATGCTGGCAAGAATGTGTGAAAAAAGAAATTCTTCCACACTGTTAGTGGGATTGCAAATTAGTGCACCCACTATGGAGATCAGTATGGAGATTCCTCAAAAAAATGGAAATGGATCCACCATATTATCCAGTTATACCACTCCTGGGTATCTTTCTAAAGGAACTGAAATCAGAAAACTATAGTAATCGTTGCATATTTATTTTTATAGCAGCACAATTCACAATAGCCAAATGATTGAACCAACCTATGTGTCCATCAAAAGGTGAATGGATTAAAATTATGGAATATACACACAACGACATTCTACTCAGAACAAAAGAATATCATTTGCAGGAAAACAGATAGACCTGGAGAAAATTATGTTAAGTGAAATTAGCCAGGCCACAGAAAGTGAAGTATCATACATTTTCTCTCAGTAGTAGAGGCTAAGGAGTAATAAGGACACCAGAGGTCCTTCAAATAGTAGAGGAGAAACTGCAGGGGAGAAAAAAAGATTTAGAGGAAAGAGGAGGATAAGAAGAATTAATGATGGAATCACTTTCATTCACAGTATGTACATATGTTAGACTACTAATGTCAGTCTTAATCATCTGTATGGGGAAGTAGGGATCTGAATGGGGAGGGAGCCAGGGAAAGCCCACCAAGTGCTTTGTACATGTATGTCACTATCATGCTGAACTGCATTATGATGTAAGACTATAATGCATTAATGTAAGTATAAAAAATAAAATAAGATGATAAGCTGAGCATTTTATATATTATGGAGTCCTCATAATGCTTTTCTTCTCACAAAAAAGAGCCAGAATTCCAGGAGTTTAAAAGTGCACTGAATTTCCTCTTTAGATGATGATTTTTTTTTTCAGTAATGAGGATGGAACCCAGGGGTATTCTAACTCTGAGCTCCACCCTCAGCCTGTTTTTTTTATTCTTTATTTTGAAACAGGGTCTCACTGAGTTGCAAAGGGCCGCACTAAATAGCTGAGGCTGTCCATGATCTGTGATCTTCCTGTCTCAGCCTCCCAAATACTGGAATTACAAGCATCCATCACCACACCTGACTCTGAAATATTGTTTTTTTATTAAATTTTCATTGCAGGGGTAATTGTGCATACCCCCAGGAGACATTTGCCAATATCCAGAAAGATCTTTGGCTATCATACCTGGGACACTGATGATACATCCTGTGGGAAGAGGTCAGGCATTCTGCTACATGACTTGCGATGGATAGAACACCCCTCCCCCAACAAAGATTTAACAAAATATCAACAGTGCTGATCAACCCTGTTTATACTAAATTTCTTTCTGTGAAAAACTAGAAATGATGCACAAATATTTAAAATATATACAATTGACAAAACAGAAAGCTAGCCAATGAGGGTTTTCTGGATTAATATGTTTTGTTTTGTTTTGTTTTGTTTTTCCAGTACTGGAGATTGAACACAGGGGCATTCTACCTCCGAGCTACACTCCCAGCCTTATTTTTTTCTTCTTTAAATATAGCTAGCTACCAGTTTTTGTATGGTCCACATACACACTAGAGAAGACCAAATTAGGGTATCCCCTTTACTGCCAGCAGCCATCTTCCAAGCCAGTTGCTCTGAATTGCTGCTGCCCATGCCCCATGCTCATCTCCACAGGATTCTGCCCTTGACAACTACCAGGAAACTAGAATCTCAGTCTGAGAATTGGTAACAGACTCATGAAAACTTACCCTACACAACTCACTTCTTTCCAGTAATATCCTCCAATCTTTCCAGCCATTTTACTTGCTGATCAGCTTCTTCAACTTAGTGAGACCACTGTCCTTTGCTTCTCAAACTCCCTCACATCCCTAGCCAGGCGCGGTGGCGCATGCTTGTAATCCCGGCGCTTGGGAGGCGGAGACAGGAGGATCGGGCTGGTTTGGAGCCAGCCTTGCTGGCTTGAGAGACCCTGTTTCCAAAAAAAAAAAAAAAAAAAAAAAAAAAAAATATATATATATATATATATATATATATATATATATATATATATATATATATATATATATGAAATAGTTCTGGGAGTGTAGCCCGGAGGTAGAAGGGCTTCCAGGAACCCCAGTGCCACACAAACAAAAAAAAACCTCCCTCAGTGTCTGAAGCCAGAAAGCCAAAGATAAAACAGCTCAAGGATCTCTAGTCTTTGACACTTGTTGTACAACCTCTGAAGCAAGTTACTACATATGTTTTGCCCTTTTTTATAGTTATTTATGGCAGGAAGATTTGTCCAATGCCACTTTCCTCATCACAGTAAGAAGTGGAAATACAAATTATCAGTGTTTTTAAAGTATTTTTGTTCGTGTTTTTATGACTTACTCATGTTACTAAAGCTCCTTAAATATAAATAATTTAAATAAAAATAACTAGTTTAAAATTTGATGAGAAGCTTTACTTTTAAACTTAGTAACACATAGGCTAGTTCATCTTCCTTTTGACATTTATAACTTACGGTGCCTATGTTTTTAATTGAAAGGAAATGACAAGAATACTGAGAGCTTCAAATATATTTCTAGTTGTTAGAAAATATGGATGAGTTAGCTGGGCGTGGTAGCGCATGCTTGTAATCCCCGCGCTTCGGAGGCAGAGACAGGAGGATCGAGCAGGTTCGAAGCCAGCCGCTCGCGCTGGCTTAGGAGACCCTGTTTCCAAATAAAAATGTAAAAATAGGTCTGGGAGTTTAGCCCGGAGGTAGAAGAGCTTCCAGGAACCCCAGTACCACCAAAAAAAAAAAAAAAGAAAGAAAGAATATATGGATATGGATGAGTGATAACACTGTCCATGTGTGAATGCTATAAGATGGTTTCCCTTGGTAATTATTATGTTGTGTTCCTGAATTGTCAATTTCTCTTGCATGCTTACCATGGTCTTCCCTGTAATAAATAAAATAAGGTGACATAAGTTTTTAATCCATTGTGTTTTACTCACTTTTTATTCTCAAAAGGTTTTATTTCTATTACATAATTTAAAAAAGCATTCAAGTTGAAATAATTCTTATTGTGTCGTCTTTCTCATTAGCTTTTAAATCAGCAGAATCAAAATTTGAGTGAAAAGAAAGAGACAAATCAAAACTGAGATTATAACATAAAATAAAAATTTTTAACATTTTAAAAGAGAAAAAAGAGGATGGTTATTAATATTATAATATAAAATAATATAATAGCACCACCAGAAATAACCTGTTCCCAAACATTTTTTGGGGGGGTGATATATTGACCTTCTCACAAAAGCAGAATGACATTTATTAAATAGGAATACTAATTTGGAGGATATGGCACTCACTCCTTTACCCAATAGATGATAGAAATCTCTATTGCCTCTAGAGTTTTCTCACCTAAACCCTTCAGATACCTGAGGCAAAATGCAAAATCCATTTAGGTATCCAATACATTGTTTGTACAATGAGTGATAAAAAAATACTATTAAAGTTATTTAAAAATTATATTTACTCTATATTTCTTGTAAAAATAATGTAAAATTTATGTGACTTTTTAAGGTTGTTACAATTTCTCTTATTTTCTATTCTTATAATACTGTACCTTTTCTTTATTCTTGGATGATATAGGTCCTTTTGGAGGTACTAAATATGGCTACTATTAGTCTTTTGGCATATATATTTTTTTAATTTTCTTTCTAAATGATTCACAAAAACAAAATCTGAATAAAATATGGTGCTACCACATAATGTTTGAAATGTATAAATTGCATAATGTTTAAATCAGATTCAACATATTTATCTCATTTTTTTGTAGTTAAAACTTTCAAACACCTTTCTTCTAGCTTATTAAAATGTTATCTATAGTCACTAAACTGCATTAATATTGCAGAGCTTTATGAGACTGGCTGATATCACCTAGCATTATATTTTCTAGGATTGAGCAGGTCGTTTGTTCATTTGTTTGCTGTTAAGTATTTGAAATTTCTTAAACATTCTGGATATGAACCCCTTTCAGATGAATACATTGAATTTTTTCCTATTTTTTAAAATTTTATATATCTTATTTTTTGTGGTTCCATATAAATTTTAGAGTTATTCTTGGTAGTTCTGTGAAGAATTCCATTGGCATTTTGTATAAACATTTTAACAGTATTGTACCAATCTACGAACACACAATTTACTTCTCGATTGAGGTTCTTGACAGTTTCCTTTGCTGAACAGAAGCTCTTCAGTTTCATGCAATCCCATGTATTGATTCACCTTTTAGTTTGTTGTACTTTTGGGGTCTTGTTGAAAAAGTTTTTATCTGTGCCTATGTGTTGCAGTGTTGGACCTATGCCCTCTTCAAGGAGCCTCAAGGTCTCTTGGTCTAATTTCCAAGTCTTTGATCCATCTTGAACTAACTCTTGTTGATGGTGAGAAAGTGGTATTAATTTGAATTGTCTGCATATGGTTAACCAGTTTTGCCAACACCATTTGTTGAATAAACTTTTCCAATGTATGTTTTTGGCCCCCTTGTCAAAAATCAATTGGCTGAAAGTGTGCGGACTTTTGGTTCTGGGTCTTCTATTCTGCTTCATTGGTCTATGTGTCTGTGTTTTTTTTTTTTTTTTTCCCAGTACCATGCTGTTTTTATTACAATAGCTTTGTAGTATAGTTTAAAGTCAGGTATTGTGATTCCTCCTGCATAATTTTTGTTGCTGAAAACTACTTTTTCTATTCTGGGTTTTCTGTTGTTCCAAATGAATTTAAGGACTGATTTTTCTATGAGGAATGATCTTGGTAATTTAATGGGAATTGCACTGAATCTGTGGATCACTTTTGGAAGGGTGGCCATTTTAATGATATTTTTTCTGCCTATCCATGAGCATGGCAGATCTTTCCATCTTCCAAGATCTTCTTTGATTTCTTTCTTCAATGTTTTATAATTTTCTTTGTGGAAATCTTTTACCTCCTTGGTTAAGTTTATTCCTAAGTATTTTATTTTTTTATGGGAGATCCCAAGTAGAAGTGCTTTCTGAATTTCTTTTTCAGTGGATTTATGATTGGTATACAGAAAAGCTTCTGATGCTTCTGATTTTTTAAGATTGATTTTGCATCCACTTTGCTAAAATTGTTGATCAGCATTTTGGTTGAGTTTGTTGGGTTTTCTAAATACAGTATCATGTCATCTGCGAATAGTGTAAGTTTGAGTTCTTCTTTTCCTATTTGTACTCCTTTGATTTCCTTTTCTTGCCTTATTGCTCTGGCTAGAGTCTCATGTACTATATTTAAGAGAAGTGGTGATAATGGACATCCTTGTCTTGTTCCTGTATTTAGGCGGAATTCTTCATGTTTTTCTCCATTGAATATGATGTTGGCTCTGAGCTTATTGTAGATTACCTTTATGATGTTGGGATATGTTTATTCTATTCCAATTCTCTGCAGTGCTTTTATCATAAAACAATGTTTTATTTTATCAAATGCTTTTTCAGCATCTATTAAAATGATCATGTGATTTTTGTCTTTGGTTCTGTTTATATGATGAATTACATGGATTGGTTTTTATATGTTGTACCAGCCTTGAATCCCTGGGATGAACCCTACCTGGTCATAGTGTATTATTTTCTTTATGTGTTTTTGAATGTGTGTTGCTAATATTTTGTTTAGCACTATTGTATCCAAATTCATCAAAGATATAGGCCTGTAGTTCTCCTTCCTTGAACTCTCTTTATTTGGTTTTGGTTTTAATATAATGTTGGCTTCATAGAATATATTTGTGAGAGTTCTGTCTTTTTTTATTTCACAAAATAGATCGAGGAATATTAGTATTAGCTCTTCTATAAAGGTTTTATAGAATTTACTTGGAAACCATCTGTTCCTGGGCTTTTCTTTGATGGTAGGCTCTTTATTGCTGCTTCAATCTCTTTGATTGTTTTTGTTTGGTTTCAGTCTTCTATGCCATCTTGACTCAGTTTAGGAAGGTTGTATTTATCTAAAAAGTTCTCAATTTCCTCCAGATTTTCCATTTTATTGGAGAATAGTATTTCAAAGTAGTTTCTGATATTCCTCTGGATTTCTACACTGTCAGTAATATCTCCCTTTTCATCTCTTATCTTCATAACTTGGGTTAATTCCCGTTTTTTTAGGTAGGTTGGCTAGTGGTTTATCTATCTTGTTAATTTTTTTGAGAAATTATCTTTTGGGTTTTTTTATATTTTTTTTTATCCTCTACTTTGTTCATTTCTGCTCTGATTTTAATAATTTCCTGTCTTCTACTGGCTTTGGGGTTAGATTGTTCCTGTTTTTCAAGGGCTTTGAGGTGTGTCATTAAGTTATTTATTTGATGATTTTCTGTTCTTTTTTTTTATGTGAGCACTCAGTGCTATAAATTTTCCTCTCAATACTGCCTTCAAAGTGTCCCAGAGGTTTTGATATGTTGTATCTTTATTTTTGTTTGTTTCTAGAAATTTCTTGATTTCACCTCCTACATCTTCTATGACCCCATTATTCATTAAGAAATGTGTTGTTCAACCTCCACATGTTCATATGGTTTCTCTGGGTCTTCTTGTAGTTGATTTCTAATTTCATTCCATTATTGCCTGAAAAAATACAAGGAAGTATGTCACATTTTTTAATTCACTAGTGCTCACTTTGTGACCCAGGATGTGATCAATTTTGGAGAAGATTCCATGAGCAGCTCAGAAAAATGTGAACTCTGCTATAGTTTGGTGAAATATTCTATATGTGTCTAACAGGTCCATTTGATTAATGGCATTCTTTAGTTCTGAGGCATCTTTACTGACCTTTTCTCTAGAAGATTGGTCTAATTGTGTGAGAGAAGTGGTGGAGTCTCCCAGCATTATTGTATTGGGAATTACGTGTGTTTTAATGTCACAGAGAGTTTGTTTTATGAAAGTAACTGCACCTATGTTTGGGGCATAAATGTTGATTATTATTATTTCCTCTTGTTGAATTTTTCCTTTTCCAGTAAAAAATGACCTTCTTTGACACTTCTAATAAGCTTAGGCTTGAAGTCTAACTTTTCGGATATCATAGCTGCTGCTCCTGCTTGTCTTTGAGTTCTTTTGGCATGGATTTACTTGTCCCAGCCCTTTACCTTAAGTTTGTTGCTATCTTTATTGTAAGGTGTGCTTCTTGCAAGCAGCGGATAGATGAATTTTGCTTTTTAATCCATTTTGCCAATTTATGTCTTTTTATTGGGGAATTGAAGCCATTTACATTTAGTGTGATTATTCCTAACATGTAAAGATTTTATTACAGTTTGAAATACTGTTTGTTCTTCTTTGATTAGTTGTCTGCTGATTGGGAGTTTTTGTCTCTCTGTTTCTGGCATATATTACTTATTTCTTCTTTGTAGTTAATCTCTTTGAGTATTTTCTCTAGTACTGGTTTTGAAGACATAAATTTCTTCAGCTTCTGTTTGTCATGAAAGCTTCTTATTTCCCCATCTAATATGAAAGATAGTTTTCCTGGGTAGAAAATTTTGGGCTGGAAGTTGTTTTTTTTTTTTTTTTTCAGAGTTTGGAATATGTTACTCCAGGCCCTTCGGGCTTTCATGAAAAGTACAGAGTGATTATAATTGGTTTTCCTCTCAATGTCACTTGGCCTTTTGTTTTTCTTACCTTTAAGAATCTCTCCTTGACTTCTACATTGGTCATTGTGATTATAAACTTATTTGCTTATTTATTTATTTATTTATTTATTTATTTATTTATTTATTTATTTTGGTGGTACTGGGCTTCCTGGAAGCCCTTTTGCCTCCAACTACACTCCCATGGGCTACACTCCCAGACCTATTTTTATACTTGTTTTATGTGGAAACAGGGTCTCTTAAGCCAGCGTGGCTGGCTTCGAACCTGCACGATCCTCCTGTCTCTGCCACCCAAGCGCGGGGATTATAAGCGTGCACCACCATGTTCGGCATGACTATAAACTTTTTTTATTTATTTATTTTTTTTGGTGGTACTGGGCTTCCTGGAAGCCCTTTTGCCTCCAACTACACTCCCATGGGCTACACTCCCAGACCTATTTTTACATTTTTTAAAATTTGGAAACAGGGTCTCCTAAACCAGCACGGGCGGCTGGCTTCAAACCTGCGCGATCCTCCTGTCTCTGCCTCCCAAGCGCGGGGATTACAAGCGTGCGCCACCACGCCCGGCATGACTATAAACTTTTAAAGCTTGAGAGCTTCTACCTTAGAAGCAAATACATAATATGCAGTATGGATGCTACTCATTTACATTTGGTTTATGCTCCTAAAATATGTGTTGAAGAGTTCTTAATAACAACATATAAACTATTTTACTCTAAAAAATAATACTTTGTGAGGGTATGAATATGCTTTTATGTTTCATTTAATGAAGGAGTGGCAGATAAAAATAAATGTCTGGAATCCAGTACTGCTTAATGTTTTCCCTCCCTCTTTCACTCTACTTCCTTCTCTCTCTGCTTCAATCATCCTTTCAGTCTCTTCTTTTGTTCTTTTCCTCCATCCTACCTCTCAGTTTTAAGGCAAAGAAATCCCATGAATTGTAAATTAGTAGGCAGGCCTTTGTCATTTATGAAGAAGAAAAAGCATTACAAATTCCTTTGAGTTTAAATTTTAAAAAATATCATAGCCAGTTTTAAAGTGTTCTATACCAACTAAAAACTCAATTTATCTAAGTTTCTCTTTTGTTTTTGGACCATATATTTTATTAGAAGACAGAAAGAAATGTACATGCCATTTGCCATTTGTATTTTTGCAAATTTGGGGGATATAATTAAGACTTTCAAAGCAAACTCACATTTGAGGCTATTTGCAAAACCACTCAAAGCTTTTGGGATTTGACTAAGAAATAATATTTTTATACTGCTCAGTTAATTCAGAGATTTAATTTATACTGTTGTTTTAAACATACAAATGAGAAGAAATCAAAGATTTATTTTAATAATAAATCATTTAATTAGGGTAATCAGTGGAAAAATAACTTTATCAGGAGAGCTTTTATTGTAAGATTACATAAATATTAACTAGATATATCCTTAGAAATTGATTTTATACTGCTTTATGCATGATTCAGAATTTCTTCTAAATTTGGCACAATTTATTATTAGACAAGTGTATTTGAGGAAAATATTATATAAAAACACATAAAACATGATCTATGAGTTCATGTTTCTCTCTACCAAAATATAAAATTTTGCTAATACCAATACTTTCTGAATCATTCATTATAAATGTCTTTGAAAACTCTGAGTTTTTAATTATAGATATTCTTTATTTAAACTGCTCTTGATATAGATCATTACTATTAATTTACATCTTTTAATTTGATCATATGATTGATGATTATGTTATAAAATAATCCAGTTTAATGCTCAGTGTTGCAATCACTGTTGTAAATAAAATGTTCAATGAATTTATAGACAGCTTAATCATAACCACTAAGTAGGGAATAATAAAGAAACTTCATTAATAAATCAGCAATCTGACTTTATTCAGTTAGAGTATGGTTTTCTAATTTTGGAAATAAATGGCACTTTTTTTTTTTTTTAAAGGCTGGCCAGCAATAGACAAATTTATTTCTCTCTATTTTTTTTCTAGTTTGGTGTTCTGAAGCTTTTATTGTTTTTCTTTTTTTTAATTTATTTATTTATTTTATAGGTGCACTGTATTCATACATCATAGTAGGATACATACTTTTGTAGACATACATGCACACTTTTCCCAGTCAGCCCCCACCCAATCCCCACCCCATTCTCTCCCTATCCCTCCCTCCCATGCTTGGCTTAGTAGTTGACATCTAGTATTATGGCAATTTATCTAAAATTAAAAATGATAATCTCACATAACAGTTTCATTTGTCTGATACCAAGCTTTTGATGACTTAAAGATAACATTTCAATATTTCTTTTTGCTTTCTTTCTTACCAGAGAATATTTTTTTTCTATTTTTTAGGTGAAACTATCATATATTTATATATTTATTTTTCAGAAAAAAATCTATCCTAATATGGAATATGGACTCTAGATACCCAAAATGATCTTGAAAAAGAACAAAGCTAGAAGATATATATTTTCTGATTTCAAACCATATAAAGCTACAATAATTGAAACAGTGTAGTACTATTCTAAAGGCAGATATATAAACCATTGGAGTTAAATAAAAGCCTAGAGCTAAATTCTTCCCTATATTGTCAAGTTATTTTTGACAAGGTTTCCACAAACATTTGGTGGTGGAAATATTAATCTTTTAACTAAACATTGTTAAAAAATAATAATTACATGGAAAAGAATAAAATTGGAGCCTTACCTAAACCCATATACAAATAGTAACTCAAAATAGATAATAGACCTAAATATAAATCTTAAGACTATAAACTTTTAGGAGAAAATCTGGGTCATTAAACCTCACAACATTGAAATTGGCAGTGATTTCTTGGTTATGATTTCAATGGCACAGGCAACAGAGGAGTATACAAACTCCCTAAAAAATAAAAAAAAAATATTATATATCCAAAGACAATGTAAACAGAGTTAACAGTTACTAATAGAATGGGATAAAATACTTCCAAATGCTATATCTGAAGGTATATTAATATTCCAACTAGAAATCCTAAAAATTAACAACAATAAAGGCAAACAATACCCTTTAGAGATAGGTAAAAGACTAACATAAATAATGAATCTCCACAGATAACCAATCTTAGTTGTCTGTTGGATGGAAAATCTTGTTTCTCTGGTTCTGGAGTGTGTTACTTTTTCTTCTTTGTAGTTAATCTCTTTGAGTATTTTCTCTAGTGCTGGTTTTGAAGACATAAATTCCTTCAGTTTCTGTTTGTCATGGAAGCTTCTTATTTCTCCATCTAATTTGATAGAAAATTTTGCTGGGTAGGAAATTTTTGGCTGGAAGTTGTTTTCTTTCAGAATTGGGAATATGTTACTCCAAGCCCTTCTGGCTCTCATAACTTGGTTTGGGAAGTCTGGAGTGATTCTAATTGGTTTGCCTCTGAATGTCACTTGGCCCTTTGTTTTTGTTGCCTTTAAGATTCTCTGCTTGGCTTCCACATTGGTCATTTTGACAATTATGTGGCGTTGGGATCCTCTTCTCCGATCCTGTCTAAAGGGAGTTCTATAAGTTTCCTGGACCTTTGTATCAACCTCTTGCTCTATGTTTGGAAAATTTTCTGCTATTACTTCCTTGAAGAGATTGTTGATCCCTTTGGTTTCACTTTCTTTTCCCTCCTCTATTCCAATTATTCTTAGGTTAGCTCTCTTAAAATGGGCCCATATTTCTTCAATATCAGATTCCTGCTGTCGGATATTTTTTTCTAGATTAGAAACTATGTGTTCAATTTTGGATTGCTCATCTTCTAAGAGCGAGATTCTGTTCTCCATGTGGTCTAATCGGTTGTTTGTGCTTTGAATTGAGGCCTGTACTTCATTAATTGCATCCTTTATCTCTTTTTGGCTCTCTCTGAGTTCTTTTCGAAACACCTCTATTATTTCTACAGTTATTTTCCTGATTTGATCTTCTAGAAATCTCTGATTTTCTGTTTTATCGGGTTCTGATGTTGTGGGGTTGTGGGCATTCATTGCTCCAGTATTATTCCTCTTTCCCATGATTTCGGATGTTTGTGCCTTCTCTGGGTTCTTCCCTTGGGTCACTATGACTTCCCTTAAGGTGTTCTGGATCTCGAGTCAGTAGTATCTCAGACCCCACTACTCCTTTACTGGGTTTTATCACAGAGTCTCCGACCCAGAGAGTCGATAGAGGCTGCTTTAGACTGTGGGGGGTGCCAGGTTGCACGTTCTCCTATGGTGTGATATCTCGGCCACCGCCCCTCCCCCACTGGGTCAAGTCCCAGGGAGTACAGTACTGGGATTTCTCCTCTGTGGCCTGCAGTTTGACTCACTGTTCTTGAGTACGCAGATGTAGCTGTACTGGCCTTGCTGAATTCGGTTCTGCTGCCACCGGTAGCAATATGGCGCCGCTGCTACGCCCTCGGCTGCGGGGCTGGCGTTTTTCTTCTTAATTTTGATTTCTACTCTGAATCCCTGCAGCGTGTGCTGAGCTCGGCCACTGTGAGCTTTAGATGCTCTCTGCGCGGAGAAATCCCACCTAGCTGTTCCGCAGTGGCTCACCTCGGCTTGCTGTAGCCATCCCGTGAATTCGCCGGTGCCACCGGCAGTATGGAACTGCTGCCGCGTCTGCCGCGTCCTTGGGCGCGAGGCCGGTGTATCTCCTCTGTGGCTCTGTTCTCAGTCCGCTTTCTCTCTGGAGCCTGGTGATTTTTTGTTTCACTGGTGATGGTGTTTTCTGGCTATGAAAGGCACTGATTTTGTGGTAATGGAGATTTGTTGTTAGCGGGGCTCTTAAGCCCCGCTTTTCTCAGTCGCCATCTTCCCGAAAGTCCTCCAAATGGCACTTCTATATAGGTATTTTTAATTTCTCAAGAATGGGAAGAAAAACGGTAATATTATACAGTATGTTGAATAGACCTAAACTGAGATGTATCTAAGTATATGGAGATAGGCTGTTAACTTTTTATAACAGAAAAGTTTGGTTTTATTGGCTGCCAGACTGAATTGGTTGGGAGAATTCCACTGTAATGCAGCAATCAGACAGAGATAACTTGGGTAGTATATGTTCCAGATGGAGAAGGGTTTGATGTTTTAATGTTGAGGAAATATGTTACTTATGCAGAATACCCCTGATATCATATATCCAATCTGTGCAACTGGAATAATATGTATTTCACAGGACTATTGAAATGTTCAAATATGACACTATGTAAAAAACATCATAAATTATATAAATTGCTATTTAAAATAACAGTACTGTCAACTAGAAACAACATGAAAAATGAATATAAGATGCTTTAGAATATTTCATCCTAAATAAGACATAAGCACTCAATAATTATCAAATAACAGTATTATATTAATATCAAAATTAAAGAAGTATGATAAAAATGACTTCTTGGGTTTTCTCCTTTCTTGAATTCATCTTTTCCCAGAAAAATTAAAAATTAAATTTATGAGGATAAAATTATATACATGAAGTTAACAGTAAGATTTCTCTGTCTCTTTGGTTTGTTTGAATGTTAAACTCCTACTTAGCTATTAACTCTGCCATATCACTTAATAAAAATTGAAATACCAAGATTTTATCTTTTTTTCTGTTTTTGTTTTTGTTTTGGGTGGTACTAGGGTTCCTGGAAGCCCTTAGGGCTATACTCTCAGACCTATTTTATATTTTTATTTGGAAACAGGGTCTCTTAAGCCAGCGCAGCTGGCTTTGAGCCTGCAGGATCCACCTGTTTCGGCCTCCCAAGTGCGGGGATTACAAGGATGTGCCACCATGCCCAGCTCAGATTTTATCTTTTGCTTTTTTTCTGTCTCTGTTTTGAATCAGATTTTGTATAAGCATATCATTTTTAGAATAAATATTATCTTCACTCAAGTGTATATGTATACTTATAAATTATATCTTTTTTCTTTAGATCTATAAAGCTTTTAACTTATATTTTCAGAAAAGAAAGCACTAATATTCATTCACTAGTATTTGTTAATGTGCCTATTATATGCCAGACATGTTGTAAAAGGTTTTGAGAATGCTTGTAATCCCAGCATTTGGAAGGCTGGGACCAGAGGATTGCGCTTCAAGGACAGCCTCAGCTACTTAGTGAGGCCCTCTGCAACTCAGTGAGATCCTGTTTCAAAATAAAGAATAAAAAACGGGTCAGGGGGTGTAGCTCAAAGGTCAAATGCCCCTGGGTTTCATCCCCAGATCCACACACACAAAAAAAAAGTTTTTGAGCAATCTAAGTGAACTCAAATCTAAAATCACCCCTAGTTTTGTTGGCTTCTTCTCATGTGTGAGGAGAGATGATATGCCTTATTAATTGCTCTGAGAGTAAACTGACTCCCTGAGGGAAAACTGGTAGCACTCTGTTGTGTATTATTGCACATGCAAAAGCAAGCTACATGACAACAGTAGAATGCAGGAGAAGAAGAAATTATAAATATATTATAAGGTTTTTTATATTTTATGTGAAGTGGCATGGAAATATTTAAAGACTAACTAAGGATGTATATTATAAACCCTAGAATGACCATCAAAGATAATTTTTAATGGTGAATTAAATTTTAATTGGTGCATTATAGTCTCATATGATAATGTGAATAATGGTGACAATAACATCCATGCTTATAGAACTCGGCTCCCCATTACCCCACTTCCTAGTACAGAGTGCTGAGACTGATGTTGGTATATTCACATATGTACATATAGTTGATGGCAGTATTTCCACTAATGAACTTCCACTTTTCCTTTCCCCTTAAGCCATTTCCTTGGCTTCACTGAGGTTTCTCCTCCATTATCTGGAGTCCCTCTGGTATCCCAGTTACTTTTTAGAAAATACATATGACCTTTCACTTTCTGTGACTGGCTAATCTCACTTAACATGGATTACAAAATTATAGAGAATACATACAATGGAATTTTATGCAGCAATAAAAGAAACAAAAAATTATGCCATTTTAAAGAATGGAAAGGTAATTTTAAAGTAATATAAAGAGAAAGTTAATAATGAAAATAAAATAATCTCAAGAAATGCTCTATTAATATAAAAGAAGTCAGGATAGTGAAAGAAAATAGATAAGTAGGATGATGGCAAATTATAATTAACCATATTAATTAGTTTACATGATATATATAGATTTTAAACAGACAAATTTAGGCAGAAATATCACATCAAATTCATTATTTGTTACATACCTATAGGAAATCTACTCTAAATATAAAGACATACACAACTTACAGGTGAAAGAATGAGAAAGGTTATAACAATTCAACACAAATTAGAGTAAATCTAGAGTAATAATATCAGTATATTAATGTCAGACAATGTAGATTACAGACCAAATAATTTTACCAGAGAGAAAGAGGACATAGAATTAGGAAATAGGAGTTTCTCTAATTACTTATAATAATTATAAGTATGTATGTAAATGAGTTTCAAAATAAATGAAATGGAGCCGGGCATGGTGGCGCACTCTTGTAATCCCCGCACTTGGGATGTGGAGACAGGAGGATCGCGCTGGTTCAGAGCCAGCCTTGCTGGCTTAAGAGACCCTGTTTCCACATAAAAAGGTAAAAAAAATAGGTCTGGGAGTGTAGCCCATGGGAGTGTAGCCCGTAGGTCGAAGGGCTTCCAGGAACCCCAGTACCACCAAAAAAAAAAAAAAAAAAAAAAAAAGAATAGAAAAGAAAAAAATACATGAAATGGATAAGAAATAAATTGAATAAGATATTACTGGACAGTAAAGAGAATGAACTGATGATATATAAAAAAACCAGCATGGATAATTTTAAATAATTTAGTAAAGTTAATAAAGCCAGAAAAATAATGAATACTATTTATTCCCTTTTGTATAAAATCATAAGATTCAAAGTTAATAAAAATTACAGGTAGTCCAGGAAGATGACAATCAAGTAAAGCAATGCTTATGAGTCTAGCTGACATCTGATCTCCATTGCCTCAAAAACAGTGCTCTACAAAGCCAGAGAATACTATCAGTAGAGGGATAAAAACAATAAATACAAGGGACAGAAAAAAAATTAGAAGACCGACCAGAGAGCAGCAAAGAAACTCACCTACCTTGTAGCAGCAGGCGCCACAGTGGCACCATCTTGCCTCACACACCAGACTGCAGAGACAAAATGAAAACAAGGACTTGAAGTGAGATGCTGCATATCAATGGTTGTAATTCATCAGTTCTTCCTGTGCAAAGACCGGCTACAACTTCAGCAACCTAGCTCACCATGCCTTACAGAGATCTAGAGCAGAGCTCAACACCAAAAAAGAAACCCACCAGTTTCCTCATAACCAAGGGCATCTCAGCGGTGTCATCTTGCCAGTGGTGGCCAAGCTCACCATGCCTACCAGAGATCCAGACCAGCACACACCAAAATCGTAAGTGAATCTGTGATTCCCTGCAAGAGAACTCCCAGTACTGTGTCCCAGGAACTTGTGCAGCCATGATTAACTCCCTGGGTCTGGAATTTTGTAGTTCAACCCAGTGAAGGAGGAGTGATGGCAGAGATTACCGCACCCTCCAGAGATCCAGAGAAGCACTCAATAACAGCATAAGTGAAGTTGTAGTTCCTGTGAGAAACGCCCAGCCCAGCAACCCCAGGGACTCATACAGCCCCATATACTCCCTGGGTTTGAGACTTTGCAATAAAACCCAGAGAAGGTGGAAATGAAGTCTGCTGTTGGACATAGCAGAGGCTCAGGCATACTCAGGCTCTGGTCAGTGTAAAGTGTAGGGGGAGACCTATGCTTAACACTAAATGCAACTAGTAGGATCTCCAGAATCACCACAGACTTCCCAATCATGGTGAGTGGGGAGGTGTCAGACCAGACCAGCCCTACTTGTGGAGAACAGAGATTTCTACATTGAGTTTACTCTCAGAGTAATACACCACCAACAGAGGCAGGGAGAGAATAAGACTCCAAATCTGTGGAAAGCATGGAGGGTGACCTGAGCTTAATACTAAATCCAGCCCCATTGATACTGACCATCTACATAGACTGAGACAGACTTAGAGAACCATACTGACAGTGGGAAATGTAGGGGTGGCATTCAGTATCTGCACAGAGAGAGACTATAGAGGACCTATATGCTGAATAGTCATTTATTTGTAAAGTTGCATTAATTTATTGTTGGGGTTGTTTTGGTTTTCTGTTCTTTTTGTATGTATGAGTGTATATACCTGGTTGTTTTTTTTTAACCCTCTTTCCAAACCCTATCCCAAGCTTCTTCCCTTGTACATACCTACTCTCTTCTTGATATGCCTTTTCTATTGTTTTTCTTCTTTTTATCTCTCCCTTATCTTGTATTAAATCCACTTCATATCACTATTCCAGAAACTCTACATTGGTTACTAGAATACTACCCATTTTTACTCTCTCTAATCTCTAGTATATACTACCTTACCAAACTCATACTCTCATTCTATTCAACCCTATCTGAGATTTTACTCATCACTATTGAATACAATACAAACTTTCCTCGGATACACCAGGTGATGCCTAGAAACTGAGAGAAGTTTACCAAAAGCAACAGAAGCAAATGTTTGTATTAGCTCTAATATCTAGTATATACTACCTTACCAAACTCATTTATCATACCATTTGACCCTGTCTGAGACCTTACCCTATTCTTCCATTTACTCCTTCACTTCCCTCCATACTCAACCTTCACTGTTCAATACAACTCAACTTACCCTTGCATATACCAGCTGACACCTAGAGACAGAGAAATCTATCAAAAGCAATAGATACGAACTTCTGAAATCATGAGAAGGAGAAACAAGGGAGCAAAGAGCTCCCACAATCCCACAAGAACAGAACTTGATAATACAAAATTGCAGAGATCTCCAGAAGATCAAATCAGGAATAACTGTAAAAATAATACAGGACTTCCAAAAAGAATTTAGAGAGAGACTGGAATGAATAAAGGATGCAATCATTGAAATAAATGCATCAATTCAAACTATAAACAACTGATTAGACCATATGGGGGATAGAATCTCACTCCTAGAATCACTCCAAAATGAATACATAGTTTATAACTTAGAAAAAAAATTTTTACAGCAGGAATTGGACATTGAAGAAATATGGGCCTATCTTAAAAGAGCCGAGAATAAATGGCATAAAGGGGGTAAAAGAAGGTGAAACCAAAGGGATCAACAATATTTTGAAAGAAGTAATAGAAAATTTTCCAAATATAGAGCAAAGCTGGATGTGGTGGTACATGCTTCTAATCCCAGAATTTGGGAGGCTGAGACAGGAGGATTGTGGTTTGAGGATACCCTAGCTACTATTTAGTGAGACCCTGTTTCAAAAGAATAAAAATATAGTGCTGGAGGTGTAGCTTGGAGGTACAATGCCCCTGGGTTCCATCCCAAGTACTGCCAAAAAAAAAAAAAAAGAAAAGAAAAGAAAACATAGAGCAA
This sequence comes from Muscardinus avellanarius, assembly GCF_963383645.1. NCBI lineage: Eukaryota > Metazoa > Chordata > Mammalia > Rodentia > Gliridae > Muscardinus > Muscardinus avellanarius. Next base: position 44,530,426 of record NC_137793.1, read on the forward strand.
GAGGTACAGGAAACTTATAAACTCCTTTGAAGAAAAGGTTCCCCATACCACATAATAGTCAAAATGACCAATTTAGAAGCCAAGAAGAGAATCTTAAAAGCAACAAAAACAAATGACCAAGTGACATTCAGAGGGAAGTCAATTAGAATCACTCCATACTTTCCAAACCAAGTCATAAAAGCCATAATGGCCTGGAGTAACACATTCCAAACTCTGAAGAAAAAAAAAAAAAAAACTTGCAGCCCAATTTTTCCTTACCAGCAAAACTATCTCTCAAATTAGGTGGGGAAATAAGAAGCTTTTATGACAAACAGAAGCTGAAGGAATTTATGTCTTCAAAACAAGCACTAGAGAAATTGTTAGAAACAAACAAAAATACAGATACAACATATCAAGACCTCTGGGACACAGTGAAGGCAGTATTAAGAGGAATATTTATATAAATGAGTGCTCATATAAGAAAAAGAGAAAATCATCAAATAAATAACCAAAAGACACACCTCAAAGTCTAAAAAACTAGAACAATCTAACCTCAAAGCCAGTAGAAAACAGAAAATTGTTAAAACCAGAGCAGAAATTAACAAAGAAGACAATAAAAAATACAGAAAATCAACAAAACCAAAAGCTGGTTCTCAAAAACACAACCACTAGCCAACCTATCCAAAAAAAAAAAAAAGAAAGAAAGAAAGAAAGAAAGAAAGAAAGAAAGAAGGAAAGAAAGAAAGAAAGAAACAACTGAAATTACAAAGATAAGCAATTAAAAAGAAGATATCACTACTGAGAGTGTAGAAATCTGGAGGAAATCGACAATTTTCTAGATAAATACAACCTTCCTAATCTGAGTAAAAAAAGTGGGATTTAGAAAATTTAAGCTAACCAATAGCAATCAAAGAGATTGAAAGAACAATAAAGATATTACCATAAAAGAAAATCATAGGACCAGATGGTTCCCCAAATAATTTTTTTAAAACCTTTATAGAGGAGCTACTAGAGTAGTTACTAGAGGATAGAAGAGATACTCCTCCATCTTTCTTGTGAAATAAAAAAACAGGACTTTCCCAAATACATTCTATAAAGCAAACATCACATTAATACCAAAACCAATTAAAGAAGTTCAAGGAAGGAAAACTACAGGCCTATATCTTTGATATCTTGGATGTAAAACTGCTAAACAAAATACTACCAACTGGCATTCAAAACCACATTAAGAAAATCATAAGCCATGACCAGATAGTATTCATCCCAGGGATGCAAGGGTGGTACAACATATAAAAATCAGTCCATGTAACTTATCATATAAACAGAACTAAAGACAAAAAGCACATGATCATTTCAATATATGCTGCAAAAGCATTTGATAAAATTCAACATCCATTTATTATAAAGCACTGCAGAAAATTGGAATAGAAGGAACATACCTCAACATCATAAAGGCAATCTGCAATAAGCCCACAGCCAACAATATATTAAATGGGGGAAAACTTCAAGAATTCCCTCTAAAAACAAGAACAAGACAAGGATGTCCATTATCACCACTTCTTTTCAGTATAGTACTTGAGACCCTAGCCAGAGCAATAAGGAAGAAAAGGAAATCAAATAAATACAAATAGGAAAAGAAGAACTAAAACTTTTACTATTTGCAGATGACATAATAATATACTTTAGAAGACCCAACAAACTCAACCAAAATGCTTATAGAACTGATCAACAAACTCAGCAAAGTGTCTGGATACAAAATCAATCTTTAAAAAAAAGAAGCTTTTCTGTACACCAACCATATATCCACTGAATAAGAAATTCAGAAAACACTTCCACTCAGTATTTCACACACACACACACACACACACACACACACACACACACACACACACTTAGGAATAAACTTAACCAAGGAAGTAAAAGATCTCTAAAAAGAAAATTATAAAACATTGAAAAAAGAAATAAAAGAAGATCTTAGAAGATGGAAAGATCTTCTATGTTCGTGGATAGGCAAAATAAATATCATCAAAATAGCCATACCTCCAAAAGTGATCTACAGATTCAATGCAATACCCATTAAATTACCAAGATCATTCATCACAGACATAGAAAAATCAGTCCTTAAATTCATTTGGAACAAAAAAAACCTAGAATAGCCAAAATAGTTCTAAGCAACAAAAACCATGCAGGATGAATCACAATACCAGATTTTAAACTATACTACAGAACCATAGTAATAAAAATAGCATGGTACTGGCACAAAAATAGATACATAAATTAATGGAGCAGAATAGAAGACTCAGAAACAAATCCACACACTTACAGCCAATTGATTTTTGACAAAGGGGCCAAAAACATACACTTGAGAAAAGATAGCCTGTTCAACAAATGGTGTTGGCAAAACTGGTTAACCATATGCAGAAAATCGGAAATAAATCCCACTTTCCAAACCATCCACAAGAGTCAAGCGAGGATGGATTAAAGACTTGGAAATTAGACCAGAGAATTTGAGGCTCCTTGAAGAGGGCATAGCTCCAACACTGCAACACATAGGCACAGATAAAAAAAAAAAAAAAAAAAAAAAAAAACTTTCTCAACAAGACCCCAAAGCACAACAAACTAAAAGGCAAATCAATATGTGGAATTTCATGAAACTGAAGAGCTTCTGTTCAGTAAAGGAAACTGTCACGAACCTCAATCAAGAGCCAACAGAATGGGAGAAGATTTTTGCCACCTACTCCTCCAATAGAAGACTAATATCTAGAATATACAGAGAACTCAAGAAACTCACCACTAGGAAATTAAACAACTCAATAAAAAGTGGGCAAGTGAATTAGACACTTCATGGGAAAGAAATCCAAATGGCCAATAAATGCATGAAAAAATGTTCAACATCATTAGCAATCAGAGAGATGAAAATCAAAAGTACCTTGAGATTTCACCTAACTCCAAGTAGAATGGCAATCATTCTAAACACAAACAATAACAAATCCTAAGGAGGATGTGGAGAAGTGGGAACTCTAATACATTGTTGGTGGGATTGCAAATTAGTGGAACCACTTTAGAAAACGGTATAGATAATCCTCAGAATAATGTGAATGAACTTACCATATGATCCCGCAATACTACTTCTGGATATCTACCCCCCCCCCCAAAAGGAAGCCAAGCTACCAAACTAATGCATTCATATTTATGTTCAGAGCTACACATTCATCATTGCCAGTCCATGGAACCAGCCAAGATGCCAATCAACAGATGAATAGATTACAAAAATGTGGAATATGTACACAGTGGAATTTTACTCAATCATAAAGAAAAACAATTACATCATTTACAGGGAAATGGATGGAACTGGAGAACACTATGCTAAGTGAGATTTGTCTGTCACAAAATATAGGAAATCAAATGCATTCAATAATATACAAAAGCTAGGGGAAAATGTGTAACAGCAGGAATTCTAAATAAAGAAGGAGATTCTATAGAGGAACAAATAAGGTGACCTAACTTAGGAGATGAAAGGGGGGGGGGAGGAAACTCTCTACAACACATGATGTACTTAAACAAACATATCAAAGTCAATCACTAAGCCAATCATGGGAAGGAGGGATGGGTAGGTATTCGGGTAGGGATCGGGTAAGGGATAATTAGGAGATGTATGTTGTCTCCACAAGTCTTTTATGACTTGCCATTAAGATGTATGACTACAATGCACCAATAAAATTTTTTTAAATAATTACAAAATATTTAAGATAACTTGACAAAACATACTGTATTAATATTTTTCTGGCACAGATTGAGAGGCACATGAGGGAAGGTTATAATGGAACACAAAAAGACTTTTGGGATGGTGGATACATTCACTTTTTTAGTTGTGGGGATGTTTGGGGGATTGCCCATGTGTTAAAAGTTGTATGATAGTGTAAATATCTGCAATTTATTGCATGTTAATTGTTCTCTACAAGGTTAAGAAAGTTGTGTAATCTTTTCTTGATATTTCTTCTGAAATTAAGGCATAAATACAAAAAAGGCCAGGGCATTGAAAAATCTAAGAGATTGACAGGTCAGTAATTCAATTTATTACTAGGTTCAGTTTGCTACCAATATTCATTTTTCATTAGGATGGATTCTTTCCCAGAGAATTTCTATGTAAATCTATTCTTTGATTGCCTATGCCATTTCACCATTAAGACAGAACATATGTGAATCTCAGTAGTGACTTTTGTATAATTCATTTATTTGGGAAAATGAGGAAAATATGTAGGCATTGAAGGGATAGTGTTTAATGAATAAAGAATTTGAGACAATATGATCTCCTAATTTTCCCTTTGCAACGAGCTTTGGTTCATAATTTTCACCCTGGTGTCTCTATATCTGCAACTAAAATGCAAAGAGTTGATTGATTATATTTAATGAGTTTTTCCCATTCTAAAAATGTATGATTAAATAGCAAAAGTAAAGTTTCATCTTCTGGTCTCTGTGTCAGCCACTGTTTCGGGTATACAAATATGAAGATAAAATCATTCTTAGTAAGTCCACAGCTTATCAGAGGAGACAGTGGACAGATCATTATGATAGCATATGTTTTATGTAAGTAGAGACATCAACCCAGGGTACTTTCTGAACACAGAAGAAGGATTATCTAGCTTTAGGAGTTTGGCAGACACCTGTTGGTTATACTCATTGTCCACTACTTCTTTCCCACTCTCACCTGTTTCTGGTCACCACAACATAGTTATGTGATCCTAGAGAAGTTGACTTAACCATGTTTCAAATCTGCGGCCTAAGTTAGTTCAATCAATACTTTTAGGACATAATTTTAGAATATTGTTATTCATATAATGAACACAGAATAAAATTATATGACTTTCATTTTAATTTTCCTTCTGAACACTGCTGTGTCAGTAATACAGGCATAACTTTGTACAGCACCAACGTGTTAAACTTTCTCAGCATATACCATAAAACATATAAGCCTATTAGTTCTCTCTCTTTTAACCTGGTCTAGAGTATGCATGCAGTTTTTTTATTAGCTACTACTGTCCCATAAGTCTATTCCTGTAGCCTAGGTGTGAGATGATTGATGATAGAATGAGGTGGTTCTCAATTAAAGATTGGAGTACTGTCAATAATAGTTGGAGAGGGTGTGTGACTGTCAATTCATAGTTGTCAGTTATATTTATAATAAAATAAATTTCTGAATATCTAATATACTAAGACTATCCCCATTACTCATGATTATTTATGCTGTGGCAAACACACACACACACACACACGCACACACACAAGCACACACACGCACACACACACACACACACACACATATATATATATATATATATATATATATATGCCCATATATGTATATATACATGAAAACACACACATCATACACACACACACACACACACACACACACACACACACAAACAAATGCATATTTACATGACATGACCTCAAGCAAGTATCTTAACTACCAAAGGTCTTTAAATTTAGAGTTTTAAAACTGAGGATTAGCAATTAAATGTAATGTATAATATTTAAGCAGAAAGGAAAAATTAATGATATGAGTTTTTGCATCAGAAAAGTAACCACTTTATCTCTTAATTTCCAAACATTAATTTTTGGAACTAATTTCATTAGGAATCAGTTCTTACCTTCTAATAGCACAAGAAAATTATGATTAATTCTTCATTTCTATTTATATAGATAATTCTCTATGATCATTTCACCTATCAATACCAATTTGGAAATCTCCACTTATTTCTAGACCAGATGATATTTAGGTAGACTCTATAGTCAACTTTGGGTTATTTTTAAATAACCAAAATTTTAAATAAAAAATTACAATATATGTGAAATCTCTCTGATATGCAATGCCACTCTTAGCTACTTTTCCTGTTCATAATTTTTTTTTAATTTTTAAGATGATAAGATTTTATATTTATATAAAAATCCATAGGCGTTCATTTTTAAGAAAGAAGGATTTTCATGTATCTGGCTATTATTCAAAGAAGAAGTATAATATGGGCTTCCAGGTCTCCATGGGAACACAATAAGTCTTCTCATGATTCATTTTTGAGAAATGAAAAAAGCTAGTTTCCATGGAGATACAAAGGTGAGCTGGACAGAGATGCCCTGGGGACATTAACATCTGTGAGCACAGACTCTTCTGCCTCCTTCTTGATCCCCATTATGTTTGAATGTCTCTGAGTTCTACCTAAAGTAGCAATGAGTAACATAATTAAACAGATATTCTTAGCTATTCTGTGGAATTAAAAAAGTATTTGAATCTTTATATAAAAATGAAAGATACATGTAAAAAATCTGAGAAAATCTTTTATAATAACTGTGGGAGGAGGAGACAGGAGGAACGCACAGGTTCTAAGCCAGCCTTGCTGGCTCAAGAGACCCTGTTTCCAAATAAAAATATAAAATAGGTCTGGGAGTGTAGCTCGAAGGTAGAAGGGCTTCCAGGAACCCCAGTGCCACCAAATATATAATATATATATATTATTTTTAATATATTTTTATATATATTATATATTATATATAATATATGTAATAACTGGAAATATATATGTGTATATATTATAACTGGAAGTTTGAAGCTTATTGTGAGAAAATAATTTAGTGAGACAATGACAATATATCACTGCTTTGGGAATTTAAAAACTTAATTAGTGGGTTTTATCATAGAGACTATTTCAAATTAGAAAACACCTAACAAAGAATATATTTATTATTCTCAGATAAGAATTTCTACACAAATTTTACTTAACATTTGACATTCTATAGGTTCAGGTAGTCTATATTCATTTCTCCAATAATTATATTGTTTCCAGTGGGGTAAAATTATTCATTCCTTCTGTTATTGTGGTCAAGTAGATGAAGGAAAGGAAATAATGTATAAGGCACCAAGACATGAGCTAGGCTAACCCACTTAGAAATAACAGAAAAAAAATATCTTCACTATAATGAAAGGCTGGGACAAGTGTGGGAAATGCTAGAAAAATACAGTATTAAGCAAAGACAGTTCTACTAATTTTTCTCAAGGAACTAAAGCAAATTCATACAAACAAATGAGGCTTCTTTAGTTTTTGTGGTGTGTGTGTTGGGGGAGAGTGTACTGGGGGTTGATTCACCCCAAGGGCATTCTACTTCTGAGCTATACCACCAGCCCTATTTTATTTTATTTTGAAACAAGAAATGTTCTCACTAAGTTGCTGAAGTTGGCCTTGAAACTGAATTTTTTTGGTCTCAGCTCCCCAACTTTGCGATTACAGGTGTGTACAACTCCCCCAAGCTGAGCAGATTAGGCTTCTTAGCTCTGTTCATTTTATTGGAATGCTATATATCTGCTATCATTCACTTCTATGCAACTTCTTTCTACTCTATTCCGCCTTTCTGGATACTGCTTTGGATAAAACAATCTGAAGGTAAGAGTTTTTTACCAAAAATCACATATTTTTATACCTCAAATTGTAGAAAAAAATCTCTTGCAAAATTAAATGAAAGCCAAGGTGAACTGAAAGTCACTGTTAAGTAAAATAAAAATGTGGGTCCAGCAGAGTGTGAAAAACATGAGAGAGGTCCGGTACACGTGGCATTTACTTTAATTGCACGGCTCTCCCAGGGATTGGGGCTGGGCAGTTCCATGGGGCCTGTGCACTCATACAAGGCTAAAAGAGGCAGGCTCTTCTTTTTAAGGTATGCATCTCAGGGGGAGGGGTTCACTAATGGGAACACACCCTTTTCGTGAGATGCTGCTTGTGGGGCAGAGTGTGGAAGGGACCCCAACCAATCAGCCCAGCCTTTTGGTGATAATGGGCAAAGAATCGACTCTCGAACTACTTCAAGCTGTCAAGGGGCATTGTAAGGGGGGCCCCCTTGGCTGGGAGAGGTCAGGTCCTCCAGAAGTGGGCAGGTGGAAGTCTGGCTGCATCAAGAGTTGAAGGTTTCCAGGCATGGTGGCACATGCTTGTAATCCCTGCACTTGGGAGGCAGAGACAGGAGGATCACACAGGTTCGATGCCAGCCACACTGGCTTAAGAGACCCTGTTTCAAAAATATAAAATAGGTCTGGGAGTGTAGCCCATGGGAGTGTAGCCCGGAGGTAGAAGGGCTTCCAGGAACCCCAGTACCACCAAAAAAAAAAAAAAAATAGAGTTGAAGGTTACCCTGGAAAGCTTGGTGATGTGCATTCAAGGAGACTGTAACAGGTGATCGGCTGCTGGAGAGTTACGCTGGGATTGCAAGGAGGATGGAGGTTGAGTGATCTGGGAGCCATCAATCTTCAGCCAGTCTGAGTAGGGCCAGCGGTGGGGCCTGGTCTGGAAAGGTGGTTCCCCTGTGTTGAGGAACCTGGAGCTCACCCTTTTCCAAGGGCACTGTTCTAGTGTCCATCCTGGTCACACGCTGGGCACGGTCTGATTGGTGGGTGTGGCCTTGCTGCACTTGAAGCAGGCTCCTGGAGGTAGTCATCCTTGCTGTCCTCCACCCCTAGGTGGTGCTCCAGAGGGCTATGCTGTCACTGCTAGCCAACGGGCAGCTACCAGGGATCTGCCTTTTAGCAAAGTCACAGTATACACTCCATTTCTGCCTGTTTCTCTCTGAAATTAAAACTTTAAATGCCATGTTAGCCAAATCTCAGATAGGAGTTTGAGGATCATCCTCGGCCTTTCTTAATTTTTTGAAAAGCCTCCTGAGTTGGTTCCTTAAGGGAGGAAGGCAGGGGGAACAGAGCGGATTAGTGGGAGGCTGTCCTGGGATATGATGGTGACCGGGGCAGTGAGGAGAGAACCTGTAAATCAGTGTCCGCAGAAAGCACTGCCTACAAGCCAGCCCGGTCAGACTCTGGCATCCATGTATCAACACAAAATGTGGACTGTGCCTGTGACTCAGCAAAATTGCAGGCTCGAACAGACCAAGATTGCAACTGCGTAATGTCACATGGTCACAACTGTGTAATGTCAGAAGATGGCGACCAAGATGGCGACCATAACATCACCAGGCAGCTACTATGTGCCATCACAAAATTGCAGCTGATGAGGGAGAGTATTTGGAGGGACAGAATGCAGGGGGGAAAAACCTGGACATAAAGACTTCTGACCATTTACCAGATGGCTTACAAATGTTCTTAACCATGCTTGGGCCACCGCAACCCATTACCCAACTCTCATCAAGGCCAGACAGGCACTCAGGGCATAAGTTCTCCACTAATTTAAAGGTTCAACTTCCCATAATTGGTCCGCGGGTGAAAATGAAGAACAGGAAACAGGTGTCCCAATTTTCCTGACCAATCGTTCAGAAAAGGGGGTTAAGAGAGGGAAAGACGTCTCCATCCTTTCTCAAAAACTGGAGGATGACCTGGTCATCCGGAGGGTGGTTCCAGTGAACCAGGGGACAATGGGTCACCAAGCGCTTGAATTTCAGGGTCCCAGTGGAATGGAAGGCCCAAGTCCAGAACCCGCTAGCCAAGGGAAGTGGAGGGAGTTTACCAGAGTTAAGTGTTGCGGCCAGCGCCAGCTGCAGCAAAAGTGCTGAGAAGCTGCTGGGAGCATGATGGAGTTGGGGCACGCAGCGCCTGTGCCTAGTGTGGGCAGTACTGGTGGGTGATGCAAGAGGAATCAAACTACACATGAGCCGTGGTGCAGCTTGCCAGGCCTGAGGCGTGGAAACAAAATGGCTTTCAGGCGCTTGGCAGATGCTGAAGCTGGGCCATGGGGCACACCGCCCAGCAAGCCTGACTTGGGGGAGGGAGGAACAGAGCAGCGGCAGCTCATGGAGCTACGCCTGCAAGTCAAGCCTGGCATGTGTGGCTGTAGCAGACGCTGAAACCAGACTGTGCACTGCCCAATGAGCCTGGCTTGGGGCGGGTAGAACAGAACAACCAGAGGTCCTGGCAATGACCATAGCGCTGAGCCAAAATGGCGGTTGTGGGAAGACCAAGTGGCAGGCAGAGGTCCTGGCCCGCGCAGGTGGTCCGCAGGCTGAGCAGGTGCCAGCGGCGGCGGGGGGGAGGGGGGGGGGCATGCACCAGCAACAAACCTTGCTCAGGGCAGGTGCAACTGGTAGGCTGGTGGCCAGCAGAGCCTGCACACCGCAGCGGTGGAGGCAGCGGCAGTGGGAGCAATGCCTCCAAATAGAGCGCTGCTCTGGGACCTCGCAGTTGAGCTGCTGGCAGGTAAGAAATTCCGGGGCTCAAAAAGAGAAAATAAATAGGAAAAAAAATGGGGAAAAAAACCCAAAACTCCTCCTGGAGTCAGCACCAAATGTTAAGTAAAATAAAAATGTGGGTCCCACGGAGTGTGAAAAATATGAGAGAGGTAGGTCCGGTACACGTGGCATTCACTTTAATTGCACAGCTCTCCCGGGGATCGGGGCTGGGCAGTTCCATGGGGCCTGTGCACCCAACCGAGGCTAAAAGAGGCGGGCTCTTCTTTTTAAGGTATGCATCTTGGGGGGAGGGGTTTACACATGGGAACACATGCTTCTCGTGAGATGCTGCTTATGGGGCAGAGTGTGGTAGGGACCCCGACCAATCAGTCACCCATTCTCATTTAGTCACAGTATGCTTCTATGATACCCCAGAGACAAGGTGCTATACATACTAGCTTGGTGCTGATTGGTAACTACAAGTAAAAATTAGTTAATTTGAGGGCCTTCTATATTAATTTTTAAAGTTTTAATTTCGTTTTTTTTAAAACATTACTCAAAAAGTAATAGAGTTTTAAGTAAATTCTTTTGCTATCCCTATTAAATATAAGCATATTTTGTTATCAGAAGCAATTAATATTCACATAAATTTCATATGTTTTTGTAAATTGTAAAATTATAACCCTATTATAAATTCCAGGAACTATACCCCAACTATATATTGTCCATTGCTCAGCATTAATTTTAAAATGATCTACAAAATTATTATAATGATTATTATTCATGGGAGCAAAGAGTATATCCAAACTACAACGGTAATCCAATGCCCCAAGCATAACATATACATTTAAAAAGATAATAATATGCCAGGCTCAGTGGCACCCTCCTGTAATCCCAGTACTTGGGAGGCTGAGATAAGAGGATCACAGGTTCTAGGCCAGACTCAGCAATTTAGCAAGACTCTCAGCTACTTAGAGAGATTCTGCTTCAGATTAAAATACAAAAACGTGTATTTGGTGGCGGAGGCGGCACCATTCCTGCTGTATGACAGGGTCGCAGTTGGGAAGAGAATTCCACAGGGCTGGAAGACTCTGGCAAAACTGAAGCCATTATCCCTCTTGATTTTAGTTATAATAATAATAATATTAATGAAATTTGAATATTGCTTTGATTGAGGATTGATGTTTTATAATAATCTGAAAATTGATGTGAAAATGATTGGAAAATGCCCTAAGATTTGTGCTGGGAATAGCATTAAGAAGAATATGACTATGAGAAAACTTTCAAAAAGCTACATAGAAAAGAACTCTTTGCTCCTCTGCTTACAACGCCTGACTCACTTAAGGTTTTAGTTATGAAAGGCAAAAGTTAACTTGGGCAAATTATACCTACTGTGCAAGGCCCTCCATATGACTGCTTAGAAGTTAGGGGGTTGACCATAGTATCCCCCTCAAGGGGCTAGCACTAATCAGAATACTTTTCCATCTCCAACCATTCTCCACTTTCCTGTAAGGATTGATGATCATTGGAAAACACAGAGTTAATATTACTGGAAAATGGCTTGATGTCAGGACTCCGCCGTTCCTACAGAGGGTTGGGCAGACAGGGTCCTTCTTGGTGCCTGCTCACTAAAGACAAAAGAGTTCTCTTGGTAAACAACTTAATAGGTATTATAGGAAATTAGATGTAGGCATTGTATGTTAAAGAAATAGAATAAGTTTAGTATAAATTTGGTGGTTGGGTCAAAATAAGTTATAGAATACCTAGTAGTAAAAAATAAGAGATAAAATTAGCAGCTAATTTTAGAAGTAAAAATAGTAAATTTAGCATTTAGTAGTTAAGGATAAGTTTAGTTAAAGTTTATTATGTGTGATGGAGAAATCAGCTAGGCAGAGCCCCCCTTTTCTAGTGTTTTTGATCAAAGATCATAAGAAGTTAAGAAAATAAATTATATATTTAGTATTTTAAAATATAAAAGTAAAATGTTTTGTGCCCCTTAAAGATCTTTTAAAATCTTTGTGTTCCTTTTAATGGAAAAGCCCCTTGTTTTCTGTACTTTTGGTTTAGCTTTAGATTTGAACGTGCTTTGCAGAGCTCCATTGTTAGGTTAATAATTAGAATAAAATTGATGTTTGTGGCTAGGTAACCAGAATGATTTGTATGACGTTAATTTGGATAATTTCAGGTACTGGGATATGAGCTCATTGAGGCAGGTTGAATTGTTCCAAATAAAGTGCAAAATGTACCTAGATATGTTAAAAACATGTATTGATAAAAGTTGTTTGCATCCAGGTGTATTAAGGACATGTTTTACCAAAAGTTGTTAATACCAAGTATTTCCATGTAAAAGCATACAAAAAGCAAAAAACAGGAAAAACAGGTGGCTTCGAGATGTGCCTGCTACATGGAATTCAGGTTAATGAAAAACTGTGAAAAATAATGTATGTGTAAAATGGTTTTAAAAAACTAAATGAAAAACAAAATACGTATGATGTGGATTGCAGCAATTTGTCAGATTCATGTATAAATAAAGTATATTCTAGGGCATAGGCAGAGATGCCTTCCCCCTGCTACTAAGCATGGTGTCTCTCATTCTTCAATTTTGCTGACTCTACGCATCCTTCAAGACCCCTGGACTGGCCGAGGCTGGACCCCGGCAATCAATTTGGTAGTGTAGCTCTGAGGCAGAATGGCAGAATGCCACTGGGTTCAATCCTTTATATATATATATATATATATATATATATATATATATATATATATATACACACACACACACACACACACACACACACACACACATATATGTACATTGCTGTCAAATCATGAAAAAAATGTACCTCATGTTAAAGGATAAAATCACAGACTTCAACACAGCAAGTGTCTATATATTCAGCACTAATTTCTTTATGTATATATAAATTTATATTTATTACTGATAAAAGCTGTAATAATTGCACATATATACATGTGTGTGTCTGTCTTAAAAGAAATATCATACTGAATACAGTTTCTCTTGTAAAGAGGAAAAGAAATTGGGATATAGATAATAGTCAAGGGACTTATTTGTCTTAACTATAATTTCTATAATAAGGAGAATATAATCATGTATTACTTTGAGTAATTCATATTTAATAAAAGTGATTCTAATTTTTTTTGTTTTGAGGACAATAAGAGATATTTTATATCTTGATTCTGATACTCATGACTATGTTTGTCAAAACTCAATAGAGCTAGGCATGGTAGCACACACTTTTAATCTCAGTACTTGGGAGAGTACTGAGCAGGAGGATTGCAGGTTTGCAGCCAGCCTCAGCTACTTAGTGAGGCCCTTCACAACTTAGTGAGACCCTGTTTCAAAATAAAGAGTAAAAAATAGCATTGGTGGTATAGCTCAGAGAAAGAATGCCCCTGAGTGCAATTCCCAGTACCAGAAAAACAAAATCCTCTTAAAAGAATTATTTTGCAAGGTATAGGGGAACATGTCAATAATCTTTGCTATTCAGGAGGCTGAAGTTGGAAGATCCCCAATGGAGGCCAACGTTGGCAACTTAAGAGAGATCTTGTCTCAAAAATAAAAAGGGTTGTAGTTCAGGATTAAAGTGCTCCTGGATTTAATCCTCAGTACTAAAAACAAACAAAAAGATGAATTTCTACATATATGTTACAAAATAAATAACAAGTAGTATTTTTAAATAATAACTGAAAAATACAAATTTTTTTGGCAGGGGCGGGTCTGGGAATAGAACCCAGAGGCATTTGATCTCCGAGGTACAACCCCTGTCCAATTTTTTATTCTTTATTTTCAAACAGGGTCTCACTGAGTTGCAGAGGGCCTCACTAAGTAGCTGAGGCTGTCTTCGAAACGCGATCCTCCAGTCTCAGCCTTCCAAATGCTGGGAATACAAGCATGCGCCACCAAACCTGGCTCAGAATATTTTAAACAAGTGATATGCTAAATCATGTAGCTTTTCTAGCTTTTCACTATAAAATTTTAATAAAACTTTAAAAATCCTTTTAGCAAAATATTCTTTGATCCCATTAAATTAGACCAGCTGGCACAAAAATACATTGGAACTCTTTCATTATTGAATGTTCTTTTGCTCAGCATGAGATGTTCTCACATTCAGACCCATGTATAACTTGTAAGAACTGAATTTTCATGATAACAAAAACATGTTGACTTACTATCAGCCTACCATAATTCAGTTCTTGACTTCTATTTGAAAGCAGTTCAGTCTGTGCTGTACCAAATAGAATTTTTGTTTTACTCTGGCTAGCATAATCCTGGACTTTCAAATCACTAAATCAAGATCTCTTAACATTTTCTTTATGCAACAGTTTCTGGTATTGCAGATGAGCATGTGACTTTGCAACTGAGTTTGTCAGTTGTTTTGTAAAGGGATATAAATTATGATAAGTAAATTATGTAATTAATAATCTTCAATTTAATATTAGAAATAATATGCCCTTAGCAGATACTCTAAATTCTCCACTTAAATACCTTTTGCCTGTCTAGAAGTCATCTGAGGCTCTTCTGCACATTTGCACTTTTTACTAGTGGCCTTGGGTTTTCACTACAGACAACTGAGTTTCTCAGCCTGAGAGCTTTGACCAGAGTGCTTGTTCAGCACAGTGGGGCAATGTGAAATGCTGGCGAGTTAAATGACTTAAGAAGCAACTTCAAAAACTGAAGAATGGACATTGGTATATAAATAGCATGGGTTTCTAACTCCTTAAAGGACAGTCCTGAGATATATTCAATTTATACAGACACTTGGATGGTACCCACAAGAATTGGGCATGATGGTCCATGAGTTAACTGCTCACACATGTATCCTTTATCACCTGTTCTTTCTTTTATCTTTTACTGTCATATTTTCCTCTTGTACTTCTGGGATCATTCACCACCCCCTTTTCATCAAATAAAAAGAGAAACAAAATACATTCAGATTCTGACTCAAGGTTTGGTTTTGGTGAATTCAATCAAGATAATACACATAGAAATTTCCTAGGGACTCCTTATATATAAGAAATACTTAGCCATAGTTGGGTGTTTTCAAAAAAAGAGGAGCAGATGCTAGAATTTAGAAATCAGGCTTGCTTTTGTTGATAAACGCCAAATGGTGTTAGCTGTTCTATTATTATGAGCAAGTAGAATTAGTTTAGTGATTATAGTATCAGGCCATCTAACAATATTTCAATTAACTTTTAGTTGGAACATAATAAACATTTCTACACGAAGGAAATTGGAGGTCCACACCTTTCACTGTTGATCATATAATAAAATATCTGCATTTCCTTTATGGACAGCACATGCATTAATGCATTTCTTAGCCATTGGTCTCTTTTTATTGAAAAAGGCTCTACACTTGGTACTGCTTTTCCACTCAATTTCTAAGCCAAAAATAAAAAAGAATCATAGACTCCCAGAACTGTAAAAAACTTTAGAGGACAACTATTTCAATACTTAATACATAAATATCCTACATCATATGAATAAAATGTATGCATTTTCCATTACTTAAGTATTTTAGAATAAATATTTGCAACTCTTAAAATATCTATTATCATTTTCTTTTTTATATTTTTAATATTGATGCATTGTAATTTTACATCATATTCAGGGGAAAAGTGAAAGAAAAGTACATGTACACAACTATTGGTGGTGCCCTTCCTGTCGGGACTCTCCCCTCCTCTACACCCTCCCCATGCATGTCTTTGAGATTGAAATTGGCAATTTTGTGTACACTGATAGTATTACTTCAATTGCTAAATTCTTTATAATTTGTTCCCCATCTTCCCTTCCCTAATCCTGCTCAGTCATTCCTTTGGAGTCTCTGCTCTTCTATATGATATTGTCCTTATATGATATATCCTTATATGATATATATATGATATATCCTTAGCTTCTGTGTATAAGAGAAAACATACATCTACTTGTTTTATGAGACTGGGTAATCTTGCTTAATATAATATTCTTGAGTTCCATCCATTTTCTTGTAAATGATATGATTTTGTTCTTTATGGCTTAGTAAAATTCCATTGTGTGGACCGGGCATAGTGGTACATGCTTCGGAGGCTGAGACAAGGAGGATCAAAGAGAATATATATATACATACATATATACATATATATATATATATATATATATATATACATACATACATAAAATACATAGCGGCTAGCTATTCAGATGCTTAGACTCCCTGTTCTTCTAATATGTCCTATTCTAAATCAATCATCACATCTAATAACCTCGGCTACATGGCCACCACTACTCTTTTCCCACCTCTCTGAGTACATCAGAGTGAACTGAGGGCCTCTCTGTTGCTTTGAGCAACTGTTAAACTTTCACAGTCTTAGTCCTAGGGTACTCTTTGTTTTCTGTCTCTGCTTCTGCCCATTTTTTTCTCCAACTAGTATTATCTTCTATGTAAACACAGACCATAGGAAAACAAAATCCATAGACAGAAGTAACTACAGATTATTCCCACTTTTATTCCAATAATAAGGCCCTTCCTGGGATAAGTTAAATTGAAGGATCAGATCCCTTTGGGAAGCAGTGGGAATCATTTATGCCAAATGAGAAAAAGAGAGGGGGCAGGAAGATAAAGAATATGAGCAGGTAATAAAACAAATGTAAAACAGTAACAGTTGAGGAGTCTGAGTAAAGAGTCTATAAGAGTTATTTTTACTTGTAATTTTTCTATAGATTTTCTCTTCTTATTTCAAAATTAAGAAGATAACATTTTTAAATTAGGAAATTTGCATATGATTTAGAGTTATGTCAGATAGACCCTTAACCTTGACTTTCTTAGGTCAAATATACATTTTACTAAGAGGTTATTGTATACTTCTTGATATAGAGGTAAACCTAATTTGACGCTCAATACAAAGAGGCTGAATGGTGGAATGAGAAAAGCATAAAGCACACATGTGCCCACAAAATCCATGTATTTCTGATTTTCTTTGAAAGCAAAATGTTTTCATTCTTAAAGTTATTCCACTTTCTTTTTACTGCTTTCTTTTATGTTGTGTTTCTGCAAAAAAACATTATTTTTTTGTTTTACAATTTTCTTTATGCTTTTATGGGAAAAAGCAGTGGTACTTAAGTGTACATTTATAGTTGTGAAATAGCTTTTCTGAATCCTTATGTTTATGCTCAAAAATGAGTCACTAATGTTTCCCAACATTTCTTATGAAATACAGTGTCTTCTTAGTGCCACAAGCAGTCTTTTTCTGAAAAACATCAAGCAAGTAAACCAAAATAAGTCCAAATAGTTTTTTTTTTTTTTTTAAATACTGGGATTTGGAACACGGGGCTTTACCCCTGAGCTTGATCATTCTCAGCCCTTTAAATATCACATTTTTTTTGTTTCTCTTATGAAAGTTTGTATAAATCTTACTAAAGAAAAACAACTCAGAATCTTTTCATCTCTACTTTAATAAATTACTTTAAAAATACATGCAGACTCAGTCAAAGAAAAGTAAGTTTTTTACTTACAACTTCCCCAATGCATATTTTCTTAAATGCCATTTTAAGGTACTTAATGCTTTTTCTCTTTCAAGATCTAAATAATTAAGTGAGTACCATACTTTTTTATGAAAATATATGCCTATGGAAATTTTCTTGATAATTAATCTTTTTTATTTGCTCCTCCTATATTGTGCAGTTGCTTTAAGGACATTCTGCATTCTGATAGTTGGCTTTCTTTCTCCTTCCTTCCCTCCATCTTTTACTTCACTTAACAGCCAGGTAAGCAAATTACCTCCTGTATTTTCTATAAGAAATTGCCCACTTGAATCTCAGTACTTTTTGTCTACCCTAGATTCTCTGTGGCAGGGCAAGTGGAGAAATAGGAAGTGAAAAAACTTGGAAGGAAATTACCTTTATCCTTCTCTAGTGTGACCCTACAAATCTCTGCTCTTCCTTGTTTCCTCTTATTTATCTTATCTTATTTTATAGAATGCCTTTTTAATTTTTAATTTAATTTTTTTTATACTAGGAGTTAAAACCTGGGGCATTCTACCTCTGGGATTTTTTTTTTCTTTTTTCTTTTGAAACAGGGTCTTCACTAAATTGCTGAGAATCTAAGTTACTGAGTCTAGCCTGGAACCTGCAATCCTCCTGTTTCAGCCTCCCAAGTACTGAGATTCTAGGGGTGTATCACAGCTTTGCAGCATGTCATTTTTACAAAAACAGCCTGAGGAACTCCCATATTGCCATAAAAAAGATACCAGTTTCCTTGAGAAGCAAAAAACAACAGGAAAATTGATACGATTTTTTTAACCTGATAAAGTAGTGTAATGACTTTCTGAAAAAGAACTGAGCTAGAAAAGAATTATAAATAAAATGTGTCATAAAAAAGTCACGTCTGGAAGTAAGCAAATAAATATCCTTTCTAAGGCTACTTAATCACATGCTTGTTGAGGGAGGGTCTTGCTTACGATGACATCTTTGTAAGGTCAATGATCCTTTTATTTGAAAAAATTTAAAGTGCCTCTTTATGAAATATCTGAATTTATACATTTTTTCCTAATCTTTTTCTCTGAAGCCTTTGTCTGTCCTTAAAAAATATCAGTAGCACCCTCCCACTGGTGGTAAGATATGTAGTCCTAATTCTTTGAGTGTCAAGGGAGGGAGGAAATTTCTCATAGAGAAAAGGGAGAAGTGCATCAGTTAAAAGTCACCACAAAACCAGGCATGGTGGCACATGCTTGTAATCTCAGAATTTGGGAGGCTGAGACCGGAGGATCGTGGTTTACGGACATCCTCAGCTACTTAGTGAGGCCCTCTGCAACTCAGTGAGACCCGTTTTCAAAATAAAGAATAAAAGAATAGGGCAGAGGGTGTAGCTCAGTGGTCGAATGCCCCTGGGTTCCATTCCTAGACCCACAAAAAAAAAAAGTCATCACAGGGGTTATGGAGCCCTTATTGCAGCATGCGTCAGGCTTTAATAACCCTGTATGACAGGGTTATAATGCCTGCTGCCTTTCTTCACAGACTAAGAATTGAAGTCCTGAGAGGTTAAGTAATGTGCTGATAATGCACTGAATTAATCTTCTCAGCCAGGCATTGTTGGTGAATGCTTGTAATTTCAATACTTGGGAGACTGAGACAGGAGGATCTCAGGTTCAAGGCTAGCCTTAGCAATTTAGTGAGGTACTCCAAAACTTAGTGAGACCTTGTTTCAAAATAAAAAATAAAAAAAAAAAATAAGATTGAGCTGGAGGTTATAGATCAGAGAAAAATGTCCCTGAGTTCAATCTCTAGTACCACATAAAAAGGAAGGAAGGAAGGAAGGAAGGAAGGAAGGAAGGAAGGAAGGAAGGAAGGAAGGAAGGAAGAGTTCTGTTCTCATGATTGACTTTTTCACTCATTGTTCAGGTTCCAGTTCAATTGCCCCACACATTCTTTGACTATTCTCTGTAATTAAGTCTACTGTGTCCTGAGCAGGACAGGCATTATAACATTACTCTGCTTTATTTCCCTCACAGCATTTATTACTTCTGAATTTTTTTGTGAGTTCTATGAGCGAAGGAGACTTGACTGCCCTCTTTATTGTTCTGTGCCCAACTTCTCATGCTTTGTTTCACATGCATTTTTGGATGAAGGGGTATCCAAACAGACAGTCAGGTATGGTAGTGTGGTAGGCAGAAGCAACCCTCTGGGATGTTGGGAGCAACCACTTCAGTAGATCTCTGCTAGTTTCTCGGGAGATTATTTTTCTTCATGGACTCTGGGGAAACATTCTAAAGCCAGCTCCAAAACTTTGTTTCTGACCCATTGATGAATCTAAGCTATGTCTTCTTTTACACTGTAAAATGGGTTCTTAGTAAAATTTTATGTTCCTTTTCAAGGGGTTGCTTAAGAGATGAAGTTTAATCTTTTGTGACTTTGATATTGTGTAATCCTCTGTAGGTATTGTTGATGTACAACATCAAAATAGTAGTTTTATATAAAAATATGGTCAAAAGCTACAGTCTATGGACAAAAAGAATGTCTCTAGGAAACGTAAACTGATCCAGGAAGGAGCTCACTCTGTAATTTCATTAAAATAACAGTGAAACTATTAAACTAAACAATAATCTTTCCATTCTTTTCATTTATTTAACACAATTTCCATTTAAATGGTGATAGTTGGAACAGAAGGGAGATTTCCTTTCCATTTTCTTTATGCTCTTCCTTAACATAAGTTAGAAACCTCCAGGATCCCTTTTTCTCTCATAGGACTTTGAAAGAATTCATGGCAGTGTTTTTGTATTGTCTCTATGTGTTTGTAAAGATTTTACCCCTATATGTTTGAGTAAAACAATGAATAAACAGAGCAAAACTTGTGCTTTAATATTTCTTGCTTTATGCAAACTAACTTTTATATGATTCTCTCCTCATAATTTTTTGGGGCATTACTGCTTTGTGTACAGTTCTCCTTTGGGTAGTCTGTAAATATATAAACTGTTCTTGCTCTGGGAAAACCATCATTTTATTACGTCTGGATCAAAATTCAAACACTATTTTATTATCTGTGTGAGCTCACTGAAATACAACTTAGGTTTCTGAAAATCTTAAAAAGATGCCATGAGCATAAGTGGTGCCTCTTTGTCTCTGGGCAGGGCACTTACTAAATGTAGGTGTCAATAATTTACCTGGTTTCTACCTTATCTTTATGGCTCTGAAATGCCCTAAGCAGAATCGTTGTGATTTGGGGTTTTTTTAATTATCTCCACATATTTTTAAGGATAAAGGCTTTGCATTAAGATGAAGAACAGAGAGAAAGGAACTTTGCATTGTAATAGCTATTGTCCCTCTTGCCTGAGTGCCTGTGCTATGACTGCTTTTTACATTTTGGAAATTAATACTGGAGTGATTCTCCAATACCAGCACAATAACATACCATGGATTGATTTTATTTGGAAAAAGGAAACCATCTATAATTCCTCTGAGAATTATCATTCTGAACTTCCATGACTGCTTTCATAGTGGATGGTAGGAGCCCCTATAATATGGCTAATTACAGCATTTGCCATAAAAATTTGTTCATATTAAGTTATTATGATTAAGCATAGTATTTTTCCTAAATTGTGTGAGTTTTTGTGGCTAACTTGTTAAAGCAACAATGGTGCCCATTCAGAGGAAATGTTAACACTAGGTGACTAAAGTTTAAGTTGCAGAGATCCTTGCTTGCAAGGGCTTTTTCATTAAGATCCTTGCCTTAACTTCATTTATCATTGTATATATTTTTTCTAGAAGGAGGTTCCTAAATTTTATCCAAAAATACACTTTGTAGAATTATATCTAAGAACAAGAATCTGCTTAAGGCTACTTTCTGTGACTGGTTTAAATAAGACCACACAATCACATGGGTACACACTCATTCTGTCATATCAAGTACAAACACAAATTTCAGATGAAAAAAAGACAACCAAGTTGTTTGACAACCAACACAAACAACATGATCAAAACTGCTGTAATTCTTTTATCAATAAAACACAGAAAAGAAAAATCAAAACTTTTCGTTGATTATCTCAGTACTGGTGAAATAGTAAATGTGAGTGTACATGTAAAAATAGCTAACCTAAGAAAATCCTAGGCCAGCATGTAGCAATTTAGGAAGACCCTGTTTAAAAAATAAAAAGTAAAAAGGTCCCGAGAGTGGAGCTCAGAGGAAGAATGCTTCTGGACTCAGTGCTTAATACCACACACACACACACACACACACACACACACACACACCAGCTGACATTTAATAAATCTGTGATTATACATATAAATTCTGTGCTGAGAGAATGTTGCTTCATTAAGGCCTATCACATTTTAATTGGAATTCATTAGTTAACAATACATTTCATTAAATGGGAATTCCACTCTCCTATTTAAAGACACATATGCAATTATATCTGTATTATATGTGTGACATTCTTGAGTAAGAATTTGAGGGGAATTATTATATTAAATATCAATACTGATTATTCATTGCTTCCTTAGCAATAATATTCAATAAATTGACTGTTTTAATCAAGAAAAATCTTCATTTTGTAAATATAAAGGAAAAAATGAACAGAAAAATTACAAACTATTTGTGTTTGTTTGCATGTGTGTGTGTGTGTGTGTGTATACAAAATTGTATATATATATACAAAAAAATTGTACATATATATATATATATATATATACACACAAAATTACACAAGTCCAAAATTTTTTTAATTGTAAAACTAGAAAAATACAAAACCAAGTATTGTCAAGTGGTGGCACATCATAGAATATGTGCTATGTAATATTTTCAATTTTGAACTTTTAAGTATTCAACCAGAATTACAAGTGTTGCAATAAATAAAATATCTCAATAATTGGTGACAAAAAGTAAAATTATGGAATCAACTTTTTTTAACAAAACCTGAAAATATTTTTATATTTTATATTTTTGGAAAAAAATAAAGTAAAACAGAAAAGAAGTAAAGAGAAAATGAGATATATAACACTAGCATACACTGAACAATAATGGCATAGTTGTTATAGTAAAAGATGTTACTGTTTGGGGGTGAGGGTTACCATGTAGGAGAACAGCCCTTGGGGACCTTTGTTAGGCTCCCAGAAACTATTCCCATAAAACCACAGTTCTTGTCCTGAGCCAAGGATAGATATGCAATAGCTGGACTCTTGCTGAAGATTTAAATGAGTTTGTTAAAAAGATAGAAATATAGAAAGCAGTTACAGCCTCATTTTACAGAGGGGTAACATGAGGTGGTGCTTCAAATGAAATCACCAAAGAAGATTCCTGGATGCAGAGTATTCTTATAGCCACCAACCAGATCTGTGGGAGGTCCTTTGATATGTAGATATCCTGCCCTATCTCTAACCCAGGCATCCAGTTCTGTGTGCAACCTGGATCTTCCTAGGCCTTTTGTTACATTCCAAAAGGTGTTATCTGGTGTCTGGATTTCCCCCACATCCTTGAGGAAGTTTGCTTCTCTTTAGAAATGTAAAAAAGCCCTAGGCTTCTTCTATTATTTTGCTAATTATCTATTGTGCCTGGAAATCTGCTGCTCTCTC
The DNA here is from genome assembly GCF_963383645.1 of Muscardinus avellanarius. NCBI lineage: Eukaryota > Metazoa > Chordata > Mammalia > Rodentia > Gliridae > Muscardinus > Muscardinus avellanarius. The sequence continues at coordinate 44,553,617 of NC_137793.1, forward strand.
CCCACAGCTCCTCACTTTCTTCACTACCAAAGATATATTTTAAAATTGAAAGTCTGGTACATTAATACATTTTGAAGCCTCTTCCCAATACTTTTACAATAGTGACACACAAAAGATAAGGGAGTCAAAACCAGACAATATGACATATTCCTCCAAAAAGATGAGCTATCTCAGATTAAATACATGAGCAGCTTAAAATATACAGTTTAGTAAAGAAAAAATAACAGATAAAATAGGAAAACCAACTAATTGTGTAACTTCCTGGCACTTTTTTAAATTAGGTATCACTTGGAAGTACATGATAAAATCTATCTAAGAGAAAATAGGAATTTGGCTCACAAATCAGGACTCTCATTTGGCCACAAATATTTCTTTCTGTGAGTTAGCTTTATGCCCTCAGACTAGCTTCACCATTAGGGTATCTGAAAGAAGCAATCAGCTGGAACCTTTTCAGTCTCAAGACACCAGCTCAAATTTACAATACATCTAGGAAGAACTCTTGCCAACCTGGGGCATTGCTCATTTCCTTTACATGACAGTGACCAGAAGTAGAGTATATAATTGGCATGCATTGTGCTAGGTCTCCACTCCTAATACAAATTACTGTGCAGAGAGATTGCACATTAAAACAACAACAAAAATCACTTGCTGAAGAGGATCAAAAAAATCAGTGTCCTAAAAAAGGTGTCTCTCATTTCTGATAATATTCTTTGAGTTTTTTTGAAAATTGATTAAGGAACCCTAAATATTTTATTTTACTAGTGCCTTGTAATTATACATATGATGAAGTGATAGAGGCATACATGCACACAGCAATCAATAACTATTTTAATTATAAATTCTTGGGCAGTAGGGCATCTTAAATTTCACTAAATTCAAATTTGCAATTGATAACACAAGAATTATAAATATTAACACTGGGACTACAGCCCAAATTTTGATAGCCATAGGAATGTGATTTTTTCATGACATTACTTTGTGAAATTAGTCTTCAAAACCTGCTCACCAAAAGAGTAAGAAGCTGTAGATAAGATATATAGCAAAGAGATGAAGCAAACTCTTACTTGTAGAAAGTGCCACTAGTGGATTTCTGTGGATGAAGAATTTTCATATAAGAAAAGATTTTTAATACTCATTATGTCAGAAAATTTTAATATAAATTTACCTTTTAAGTGTTTTAACCTTCTAACATCCAAGCTGAAAGGACAAAGTTTGACCACACCAGAGACCACCTTATAGCCAAGAGATTTATTGGAGGGGCCGATATGAAAGAGAGAGAGACAGAGAGACAGAGTAAGAGAGAGACAGAGACACACACACACACACACACAGAGGGGGAGAGAAAAAGATGAATCCGGGAAAAGAGAAAGCATGTGCTGGGATCAGGGCTATATAGGGCCTTGGGGTTACAGATTGGGGGCCAATAGGCTAGGAGAAATGTCCTTTGAACTAATTGGCTAGAGTCCCATGGGAGGGGGTCGTGCAGCCAGGTAATTGGCTCAGGGTGGGCAGGGGAATGTCCCTTTCACTGATTGGCCAAGGGCACCAGGAGGGGGCATGTCTCCCAGGTAAGTGACCAGGTATGGTCAGAGGGGGATGGTAGCTTAACTGGTCAGACCAGGGCCTTTCAGGAAACTTTGCTTATGGGGGGAAGGGGGTTCTGAAGAACCGAATTCATCTAACATTCCTCCCTTTTTGTTTTGGTTGTGGAAACGTGGAAACGGGACATTGTTTATCAGTCTGGCTGCTTTGGAGATGAACAGGGGTGACGTGGGGGGACTTAGGGAGGAGTTAAGGGGACGAAAGTCCAGTCTCAAAGTGACTAGGAGTACAGCTAGGAGTCCAAGGACCCAGGTGCCAAAGGCAAAATTTTCACAAGGGCTGAATTCAGAAAAGGTTCCTTGTAGCCACATATCTCTAAGGACGGTGGCCCAGTTGATGATGGAATTGATAGAAGGAATCATCCAGCTGCCTTGCCTGAGACTGTATAGGAATAGTACACCTTGGCATGTCAGAGGTAGCATCTGTCAGCATTCAAGTACAGAGGTGAAAGTGGGCAAGGCCAACGGTGGGCAGATTGATGAGGTAGCGAGTTGGTGTCTGCTCGTGGATCTCGAGACTTGATACGGGGTGGTCGCTTCTCCCTGTGAGCAGTCTTCTGGTGTTGCTGTCAGGGGTGGCTGATAATCCCTGAGAAGAAGCTGGTTGAATGTTTGATTAAAGATTTGGGTAACTGGGTCTTGGAAGCATCGGATGATGCAGGGGGCTACCATCAAGATCAGGCCTAAGGTTAAAAAGGGGGCCCAAGAGTGGTAACAACCAGGGGGCCAGCCACTTCCGTCTTCCCCAGGAGGCCTCTCAGTGTCATGAGGTCCTTTTATCCTTTAGGCCCTGTACTATCCCCTTAAAATGCTGTAGGTATATTCCACCCAACCTGATTGATTGATGTAACAGCAACATTCCTCTCCTATGAAAAGGCAGGTACTATTCTGAAGTACAACCTTAGCTAAAGAAGGAGGTAGTTGTTGGACTGCCTGGATAAGAGAATGTGCCAATTCCTTTGATGCCAGTCCCATAGCTGTACCTGCTACAACTAAACTATCCCCTAGGAGGACAGCTAGGGTGGCTGCCCATCCATCATGTGTCCTGGATAAGTCACGGCTAGGTCCAGGGAAGGAGTTGTCAGCTGTGGAGAGGTGAGCAGGTCGGTGATGAGCAGGTCAGTGACCTCGGCCTCAGTATAGAGGGTCAGGCTGGGAATCAAGGTAACTGAATGGCAGGGCCCCATTGTGGTGGTCCCCAAAGAAAGACTTGAGAGAAGCACAGGAAAATACATGCCCGGGGGAAGGGTAATTGAGTTCCCATTTAAAGGGACCCATTGGGTCATAGGCAGGCATAAGGAACTGTTCCTGACCCAGCAGAAAGTGAAATAGAGAGAAGAGGGAATGGGGGAGAGGGAAGAGCTGAGTAAGGGTCTCCCTGAGCAGGCTGGGGTGGACATAACGGTAAAGGGCATCACTGGGATGGGAATTAGCAAGGACCTGTGGAATGGCGCACATAGGGAACAGGCTGAAGTACTGACTGATGTTTGAAAAGTCAGCCAATAAGGATAGTAAGAGGGAGAGAATTTTGTCCCATGAGAAGGAGAGGGTGAGTTTTAAGTATTTGAGCAGAGCCACTGCCTGTTGTCTAATGACACTGAGGGCTTCCAGAGCCTTAGGTGTACAAGAATTAATTTTTCCTCAGCCATGGAAGTAATTGTGATTATTAAATCCTATGGCTGCAATGTGGCTCTGCCAGGTGGTAGGGCTGGTAATTTTAAAAGTTATGTTATTTTCGCCACTTTGATGGTAACTGGGATGGTATAATTTCCCAGGTCTTACTTATTCCCATATATGGGTAAGCCCAGTGGTACCTGCATTTCCAACGTGGGTATCCCTCCCATCCTCCAGGGTCTCTGCTAGTGTTATCTGCCTGGTCCTCCTGGAGGCAGAGGTGTTTAATCCCACTTGTTCTCTTAGATTGTGGCAGACACTGATGAGCACATGTGGAGACTACATCAAACATGAGAAGAACATGTGGGCAATTATCAAATGGGCATGATTTTTATCAAGAAGATGGATTTGTCTTCCTGGTTATCTAATTGCCAGACTTCAAAAACATACTGGCAAGGAGGTATAGTACAGTTAGGCACTGAGCAGCATAGTTGATGTAGGAAGGGCAGGAAACAGAGGCCAATCAAAGGTAAAATCATGCTTTTTCTGGGATGGGAGAAGAGCGCGGGAGAAGTGGAGTTTAAGGGGATTGCCAAGAGAGGGTGTACAAGGGTGTACAAGTAAAGAGTGGGGTGAGAGATATTTAGGAGGGTCTGTGTTGTCACGCTCAGCAGGCTTAAGTCGGGAGACATAAACCCAGAATGTTAGGGTTCCAGAGGGTTCATGCAGCTTAGCAGCAGTGGGGGTGCACAACACCATGGAGACGGAGACCTTATCTCTTCCTGGGAAGTTTTGCGTTAAGGAGGACTTGACAGAGAAAGGGATATATAATGGGGTGAGGGGGGAATGGTGGAGAGGAAAGGAAGCATGAAATCCCCACGGGTGGTCTTGATAGGGGTGCAGCAGGTGGGTTTCTAAGCTGCAGCAGGGAGTTGGTTAGGATCTCTTTCCTGCTACTGCTAGAGTTTTTTGTTCTCTACATCCTCTGGCCAGGCCTCAGAGCCAGACCTCACAGTGCCCACATATTGGGAAATGGGCAGGTGGATTTTCTCTCTGGCTACTTCCTGCATGACAATGGGGTAAAAGTAGACCCAGAGGTAGGACTGTGTCACAGGCACTGTGAGGGTCTTCAGAGTCCTGTGCATCTGAGAGGAGGGTGTGTTGGCTTTTGATCTGCAAGAAAAGAAGCTCCTTAACAGAGTGGTTAGTAAGGGTTTTTTTTTTTTTTACCCCATTTTGTTTGTGTATTTGCAACCTAATTAGGTTGATTATGCATGGCTCAAAAAGTAGGATGAAGAGGAATAAGGAGTTAGAGCAAAAGCCATGTTATCCAGGAGGAACATATAAAAGATTTTACTTGCTTGGCAAGTAATGGCCAGTTTTACACATCATATGTTAAGCTAGTTATGCCCTTGCATTATCAGTAATATTAAAACAACATACCACAGGAAATTTCTGACATCCCAAAGGATAAAGTAAGTAAGCAGGAGTAAAAGCAGGTTATTGTTGCCCTATTTTATCTATTAAATATGGGCAAGGGACAAAACATTAAGGTGAGAAGAAGGAAATTTGGATGAGGGTATTGAGGGAAACAGGTGTAACGAGGTTGATAACACCTCAAAGCTTTTGTGACACAAATCTTGGGAAAAGATTCAGCATGTTTTATAGGATTTTGAACAGGACTCAAATACTCTAGGAGTTTACACAAATAGAAATTTTGACTTGTTAGAAGTCTGATGGTCCTGGACCTGTAAAACTTACAAATAGCTTTAATACAGATTCTATTTGTCACTCCTGAAACAGCAGATTTGCCTCTGGTTATACTGTTTTTCTGGGATTTCAAGGTCAAGCTGGGCAAATATGTCTTTAAGAATTTTGCTGTTAAGGTCAGTCAAGGCTCCTCAAGGTTACTCTTAGGGACTTGGTGAGGCTCCACCTCTGCCAGTTGTGCCCTCTGTCAGGACAGGTCATATCATGGTACTGCTGACCATTTTGCTTCACTTGGAGCATAGAGGACTTCTTCCTCACTGATGACCTTCCTTTTGCAGAGCATAGGTTGGTGGCTCTATCTCTGGGTCTCCACAATCTCCCTTCTCAGGGGATTGGGTGACTTCCCAGAATTTACAAAGCCCTTAGAAGTCCCATCACATATTCACTGGGTTGCATTTGACCTTAGAGGACTAGGGCCAAAATATTGGTGGTTTTACCTTAGTCCTTTATTTCCAGATTGTGTCATAAGTCTCAGCTTGAAGACCCAGAAGGTCAGTTCCACCAGGTCTTTTAAGCTGCCTTGCAGGTGACAGAACAGTTATATAGCTCTTTTTGGGAAAAAAAATACAAAGCAAAATTAGGCCTGTATATTCAGAACACAAAAACCTAAAATGTTATAGTCCATAGGTATACACAGGTCTCATAAAACTTTACCCAAGGCAGATCAATGTGATAGGAAGGATCATCAGAGCAATATATATTTCCAGTGCCAAAGAAAAACCCTTTAAAAGCAATAAACATTGTATTGGAAACATCCATAAGCTCTCAAAGAGCGAAAATGACCATAATAAACTTGTATAAAGGCTTGCATCAGAAAACTAGGTCTGCACTTTGCCCTTTTAGGTATGTGAGTTCCTAACTAGAAGCAGAACCCAGGCCACCAGGGCATTTTAAAACTCCTTTAGCTTTAAAGGTGGTGTGGAGGCAAGGCTGAGGCTCAGCACCAGGTGTGGGCAGGAAACAGGTGGACTTGAAGCCTGTACCCTGGGCCAGGTGGATGGGCACACTGAGGAGGAGGGCTTGAGGAGGAGGGAGCAGATTTTACAAAGGGATGACTGGGACAGAGTAGGAAAAACTCATGGAGATATAAAGACTCCTGCTTTTTGCAGGTCTGGGTTGCAGGAGAGCATTTTTACAGGCAGATAATTATCTTGAATATTATCTGGAGCATCATCTGCATCTTGATGGCTTCAACTCTGTTGATGACAAACTTAACCACATAATTTAGTAACCATAGGCCAAATATAAGTATGAATGGAATGGCCTCCAGAGGTCTAAAAAGGTAGGCTGAATAGTAACCTACTGCAGGTTTTTAAAATAAATTTTATATAAAACCATCTTTACATTATACAAACAAACACCCCACAAATGCTTTATGATTTGCTAAAAACCCTTTGATTTTTATCCTAGTCCCTCTTTTTTCCTCTTTATTTGGGACAATCTTAGGATAAACATTACTCCATTCTTTAAATTTTATGAAGATAAGAGCATTTTAAAGCATTATTCACACTTTACATTTATTTAACTTAATAACTGAATTTGGATTACCATAGAGAATTAAGACATCAGATTTACAGACTAAGAAAGTTTGGGAAACTGATAAGTGGGAGAGGGTCTCTCTGTAATCAGCCTGATGGTCCAGGCAGTTAATTTCAGCTTTCCAGCCCCTGGTCCATAGACAGTCTGACCTTGGACCAGGGCTGTGTAAAATAAGTTGTTCAGTCCCCTCTTATCAGTTTGATCTTCCATCTACCCTGGGCTCCGACTCCTGGTTGCCTAGGGGGAGGGGCAGAACCAGTGATTTGTAAGACACTTTCCCACTAGACTGAGGGGAGCAGGCAGATGCAAGTGCTGGGTGCACAAGTGTTGGGTGCTCAGACCTATGCCTTAGGGTTTAGAGAAGGAGTGAAGACGACACTGGAGGGCTTATGATCATGGCCAATGTTAAAGAAGCCAGAGAAGGAGATGTGTCAGCCTGATTAGCCAGCACAGAGGGGCCAGAATCCGTACAGATGGGGTGGAAAGGGGAAAGTAGGGAAAATGAGCAGCCTGTGAAGGAGAGCGAGTAAAGGGCCCATTGAAGGTGGGGAGGATGCAGTGGAAGGAAGAGAGGAGGGGGAAGAAGCAATCGTTGCACCAGGAGCTGATGCTGCAAGGCAGGGAGAACCATGGCTGATAGGCATGCGCTGAGGGTAGGGTTGAAGTAGAGGGGGACAAGACCTGAGGGTGTGGGCAGGGACTAGCTGTGAAATGGCTGCAGGAGGAGGGGTCAGAGTTGTGCCAGAAGAGGAGGAAGGGTGAGGGGAGGAGCCGTGAAGAGGAGGCCAAAGCAGGTAGACTCAGAGGTTGGAAGGGGGGGGGGAGCTACTACTGATTATAGAGCTAAAGCTGTGGCGGGAGAGGAGAAAAGAAAGTCTCTGTCCATAGTTTCAATCACTCACAGAAGTTAAAAATAATCCTCAGCAGAGAGGAATCCAGAGACCCCTGCAGGGGCATTTATTTTATTTTATTTATTTATTTTTTTTTTTTTTTTGAGGGCTATGTAGGCCAATCCAGAGTACAGAGTTTTATACATCGGGTGGATTAAGAGCATTTAAAAGAAAACCTTAGCAGAAAATTGGCCAGAATAGAAGAAAACCACCCATGTGGGGAGGGTTTAGTGGTGGAATAGCTGGAGAAGTGTCCTTCTCGAACTAACCACCACCCAGTTCGCTCACTGATCCTCTGATCATCACCGGAGTTCAGGATGCGAGAGAGGTCAAGAGAGATCGTGGGTTACCCGCGCTGGGAATTTCCCCCCTGGGGGAGTGTGAGGGAGGGAAAGACCCACGATTTGAGGGGAGGGAAAGGGAGAGCACTTCCACTACTGAGGCCGAGTTTCCAAGAAGGAACAAACTGGGACTCCACAAAGATCACTGTGACCGTGAAGTTCTATGTGGGGTACATTCCTTCGAGAGATCCTTGAACAAGTTGCTGGGGACAATCAATGGTCAATCCTGAGTTTAGGAGCCCAGAAGGGTGAGGAAACTTAACCAATCAGAGATCAATGTTGAGTGCTGCTGAGCAGTGATCGAAAGGATGAGCCCTGGCTAAAGGGGTGTGGTGGGTGTTTGTCCTTCGGTTTAGATGGGGTCCTGCCTGGGGTCACCACGAGGCAGGGAGTCCCAACCGAGTCACAAGGCACCACTGAAAGGACAAAGTTTGACCACACCAGAAACCACCTTGTAGCCAAGAGATTTATTGGAGAGGCTGGTATGAAAGAGAGAGACAGAGAGAGACAGTGAGAGAGAGAGAGAGAGAGAGACAGACAGACAGACACACAGTCAGACAGAGGGGTAGAGAAAAAGATGAATCCGGGAAAGGAGAGAACATGTGCTGGGATCAGGGTTATATAGGGGCTTGGGGTTACAAATTGGGGGCCAATAGGCTAGGAGAAATGCCCTTTGAACTAATTGGCTAGAGTCCCATGGGAGGGGGTCATGCAGCCAGGTAATTGGCTCAGGGTGAGCAGGGGAATGTCCCTTTCACTGATTGGCCAAGGGCACCAGGACGGGGCAGGTCTCCCAGGTAAGTGACCAGGTGTGGTCAGAGGGGGATGGTAGTGTAACTGGTCAGAACAGGGCCTTTCAGGAAACTTAGCTTATGGGGGGGAGAGGGGTTCTGAAGTAAGAACCTAATTCATCTAACACAAGTGACTTATGTAAATGGACACCTTTCCTTAGTACTTCTATGTATACCACAAGAGTAAGAGTCAATGTATAACTTCTACATATGACCCTAAACTGGAATCAGCTGTTTTCTGAAGTGAATAATGATGAAAAAAATTAACATGGAACTCTAAGAACAGATAATTTTTTCAAACCACATTATATTAATAGAAGTGATTTCCTCACTCGATTTTATGTGTTTTTATTTAACTAGCAGTGAGCTCCCTCAGGTCTCAAGTTAGCTGGCTACCCATGGCTTGCTTCCTGCCAAGAGGTGATTCAGGAGACCTATTCAGTGATTAGAGCTGGACTCATTTATTTGATTGCCAAGGATGTAAGAGAGCTTCAGATTATGGTAGTTTGTAGTAGACTATTCCTTTATTCACCATTAGCACCCCATACTTTTCCAAGCATTTGTGGTTTGTTCATTGCTCTCTCCTATTTTGAATATTTTTAATGTTACCTGTATTTTGAATCCTACCCATCCTTTGAATCATAATCTAAGGTTCATTTTATACATAATTTCCTTCCAGACACTGTAACCCACACTCAAGAAGTGATACAGATGAATTCAAGTATCTGTGGTGTACCCTTTATTATTAGGTTTAAATTTGTTGTGGGTGCTAAACGTAGACCAGTCATTAACGCAGTCATTCCTTCTTTCCCTAAGCATGTGTTTATGATAGTTCAGATCCCTTCTTGCCCCCCTCATGGGACCCTACAGCTGGGACAGGAGACCAGAGAGCCTGAGAAGCCAGAAGTGGAGACAGGGCAAATCCAGATGTTGGGAGAGGACCAGCATTCTCCTGCCTCACTAGTCCCCACTCAAGACCCCCAGATACCTAAACCTAAATAATTTTACTTCCTCTTGGGCAATAGGTCTCACAGTATCAGTCCACAGACCTCACCTGGGGGAAGAAATTTATAAAGTGCCTGGGCTCACACTCTTTTGCTAGATTTCACCTCAATTTCAATATTATAGTCTGGTGCCCCTTGTCTTGTAGTCATTGTTCTGGTTGTTGGTGATAGATCATAGCCTTTTGTATCTACCATAATGATTGATTCATAAACATTCAGTAAGTATTTCTTGAAAGAATTAATGACTGAATTAATCAGTAAATAAACTTTAACATATTTATGCATAGACTAGAACCCACTGGGATATGGGAAAGACCATAAACTATGTTACAATAAAATTATTACAGAGGAAGTTACACCAACACATGGCACTAATGCAAGGAATTTTATGAGAAAATTCAGGGTTAGAAGCAGTGCTTTATTTTATGAGCTCTAGAAATAATTTCCTTTGCCAGAAAGAAAATGTTTTAATTTAATAGGCATATTTGAAAATTTTTGAGCATTGCTTCCACAAATATATACTTAAAGTAGAAAAGATTAAGTACTACCCTTCACTTTCATCCAATAAAAGGTGTGCCTAAATGCTGTGAATCTTAACATTTCTGTAAAGTAAACTCTGCTTAAAAAGATAACTGGGAGAGCTCTTCCTATATGGAAATCCTCTGCTTGGTTCTCTTTACATGTTTTTGAGATGTAAATTGACCCAAATCTTATCCATATTTCTCAAATCATAGCAATTCTGCACTAGCAATGTTAGTAACAGCAACACACAAGGCTCTTTTGCAAAAATGTTGAAGGCAAAGTTGATACAGCAATTTTGCATTCTCTTAAAACCATGACCTAGTAAAATGACTATGACTACAACTCTCAAATCCTAAATTGAGTTTAGGTTGAGTTTGGCCTAATTATGGATTCAACACTTCCAAAATGTGATCATAATAAAGTTTTTACTTTTTGAATTTGTGCCTCAGTTTCCAAATGTATATAATGAGAATAATTGTATTTGGCAGAATATAAGTATGTCACATTGTATTCATAGTACTCTTTAGAGGTTGAATTACAATATACTAAACATTAATAAAATTTGCTCTAAACGTTGTGCTTTTTTTTTTTTTTTTGGTGGTACTGAGGTTCCTGGAAATTCTTCTAACTTGAGGCTACACTCCCAGACCTATTTTATACTTTTTATTTGGAAACAGTGTTTCTTAAGCCAGCATGGCTGCGCAATTCTCCTGTCTCTGTTTCCCAAGCATGGGGATTACAAGTATTCACCATGTCCGACCTAAACATTGTAACTTAAAATAGAAGTTTGATCTCCAGGTGTGGTGGTGCACCTTTGTAATCCCCGTGCTTGGGAGGCGGAGACAGAAGGATCATGCAGGTTCAAAGCCAGCCTCTCTGCCTTAAAAGACCCTATTTCCAAATAAAAATAAAAAAATAGGTGTATGGGAGTGTAGCCTGGAAGTAGAAGGGTTTCCAGGAACCCCAGTACCACCAAAAAAATTATATATATGTTTTATCTAGTCTAATGCAAGCTACCATTAACTAAAACTCCTAAAACAATAATTATTTCTTTTTCACACAGCAGTCCAGGCAGGTGCTACTTGTTTGCAGTTAAAGCTCTATTTCATGCTAACACACAAATACTTATGTTGTGGAAGCTTTGATGATGCATCTTAGGGCGTCATGGTTATTTCATCCCAGTGGCTGAACTGCATAGATATTTGGAGTTGTTTACATTGGCTGGGCCTGGAATCAGCATGTCACTTCCTACAACACAGAGACACATTAATGGGAGGGTTGCTAAAATATATTGTCTAATTTTGTGCTCTAGAAGAGGACAATATAATTTGTTGTTTTGTTTTGTTTTTGTAAACAACAAGCAGTTTCTACCAGAGTTTACCTCTCCAGTAATGAAATAATGTCTAGCCTTTTTCCATATTTAAAGCAAACTCTTCCTCCCTCAATGTGAGGTAATATAAAACTCCATTCTACTCCTGCCCCCACTTCAGAATCCAGAATATCTGAAAATTTTTAGTCCTGTTAATTAGGACCAGTTATGTGTTCTTGTGTTTTAATTTTCATGAAACAAAAGATAGTATACACTAGTGAAACAAGAACATTGATGACCATAATAAATACCCTTTCTGAAAATGGATGAATGTGAAACTCATAGCAGTCAGCCTCATGGAGCAAAAATGAAATTCTTCTGTGGTTTTAAGCAGTGGGTGCTTTTAATCAGTGGGTGAGAATTAATAACTATGTCTTGGGTATTAATTTTGAAGGAAATTTCTTCTCATTTATCTTCGTGAATTCAGATACTGTCTTCCTCAGAATCTTCCCTGGATATTTTTTCCCTCAAGCATCTTTGAATGTGTATTAGGGAATATAGCTTTATAATGATTGCATAAAATAAATTTATTGGCATGAAATTCATATAGAAAACTATACAGGATTATTTTAGCATATACAATGTTTAAAATATGTATACTGTGTGGAATGGCTAATTTAAATCAAGAAACATGCATTATTTCTCATCTTTAATCATACATGTTTAATATATACAGTCTGATGTGTTTGAACATACACATAGACCCATAATACCCATCAGCATACTTGAGTATTAAATATATCCACCACCTTTATGTCTTGGTATGGTGTTTTGTTAGTTTATAGTGGTGGACCCTTAAAATGGCATTTATTCACTTAACAAACTTCTAAGTACACAATACCATATTGTTAACTATAGATTTTAGGTCATGAAGCAGATTTCTAGTTTACATCCTTAATCTGATTTTTTTCCTTACAATGTTAAATTCTGTGGTTTTAACTGAGAATACTTGTGACTTTGTGCTCAAAGTCTTTTGTTGTTTTGTTGTTTTTGTTGTTATTGTTGTTGTTGTTGTTGTTAACTTTGTAAAACTCTACCTCATGTTAGCAGTTTGAAAGAAATAGGCTTTTCCAATACTTTACGATTATTAATGTTTGCCTGTAAACCAGCTAGTTTTTTCCCAAGCTTATTTATGTTTGCTTAGTCAAATATATCAAGTAGCATCCAGGAAAAACTAATCCTGATACATTTCCTGCACTTTCTTCCCCATAAGCTCAACTTTTGGTAAAACCTTGGTCTTCAGAGTTTTCAATAGCAATAGTTTAAATAAATATTCAACCAAATCATACCAGACTTCTCCAGCAGTTTGGCATCCTATATATCTTAGCTGCATAATTCTACATAATTGTGGACTTTAAGAACAAAGCACTTATACCCATTCCAGGGTGTTTTAAGGAATAAAGAACATGGAGACAGAGAGAGTTTTTAAACTTTGGCTGGAAGAAGCACATTTTCTTCAATAGTAAGAAGGTACCAGTATTGGGAATGGCCTAGGAAGATTTGAGAAAGCTCTGATTATTAATAGATATATTTCACAACTAATTGTGTCAAAATGGCAGCAGACATGGGGAAAGAAAGGACATGGTTTCTGCCAAAAGAAGCAGGCAATTCCAATGTAAATTAACCTAGCTAAAGGTAATTAGCAAGTCAATAGGGCAGGGGAGCTAGGGCTTCCTTTTTCTACAGACAAATCTACATGATAGTCTAGGAAGGATGACCAGGGGGTTGACCCTCACCCTTCATGAAAGGAGACACCTTGCCACACCTTGCTGGGGGAGGTACCTTACAGGGACCAGGGACATTTACTACATCAGAATTACATAAACAAGATGGAGGTCATGAGTATAAAAAGTCCAGTCCATGTGCTGTGTCTTTGGGTAGTGAATTGGACCACTACCACCCCCATGCCATGGGGCTGTAACTATCTTTTGTATTTTTATCCTTTTAATAAACTTCTTTAAATCTTCAGCAAGTGTCCGAGCTATGTATACTTATCCTACATAAACAAGATGGAGGACATGGGTATAAAATAAAGAATATAAAATAGGGCAGGGGGTATAGCCCGAAGGTTGAATGGCCCTGGGTTCCATCCCCCAACCCGCAAAAATAAATAAATAAATAAATAAATAAATAAATAAATAAATAAATACAAAATTTCTTATGTATTTAGAGTCAAAATGTTTCAAGATATTTTAATTTTTATAAAGATTATATTAAAAGATTATACTTTTGTTTTTGTATTTGCGGTACTGGAGATTGAATCCAGGTTCATCTACATTTGAGCTACACCCCTAGTCCCATTTTTTATCCTTTATTTTGAAACAGGGTCTCACTAAATTGCAGAGGGCCTCACTAAGTTGTGAAGACTAGCCATGAACCTTCAATCTTCCTATTTCAGCCTCTCAAGTACTTGGATTACAAGTGTATGCCACCATGTCTGGCTTAAAGTTTTTTAATTGAAGGGGAAATTTTGAAAAACATTGCACTATAGTAAAGATACACAAAGAAAAAATGAAAATATGATTATCACATATAATTCTAACCCAATTTATTTATTTATTGATTGATTGATTGATTGATTGATTTTTGGTGGTACTGGGGTTCCTGGAAACCCTTCTACCTCCGGGCTACACTCCCAGACATTTTTTATATTTTTATTTGGAAAGAGGGCCTCTTAAGCCAGCATGGCTGCCTTTGAACCTGCAAGATCCTCCTGTCTCCACCTCCCAAACATGGGGATTACAAGCATGCACCACCACTCCCAGCTATTTTATATTTTATTTGGAAATAGGGTCTCTTAAGATTGACAGGCTGGCTTCAAACTTGTGTGATACTCCTGTCTCCACCTCCTAATTACAGGGATTACAACAGTGGGCCATAATGGCCGGCATGCAGTCTGCAATTTGTGGAGCCCTTTTAGGGTCCATAGAGATCATTATGGGACACCCACCTGAGATGTCTGGGGAAAATAGTTTATCCTTCCACATTACAGGATCAGAAAGTAATGAACTTGCACCTGGCCATGTTTGAGCACTATAATTATAAGCACTGAAGATCAGCAAGGGCTCCCATAATTGCTGCCTCCCAGGACAGTAGTGGTGTCCCTATGGCTAAGAAACTGAGCTACCTAAGCCTGTGGCTTGGAACTGTACAATCTCTTTCTGCCAGACTTTGGGCCTTGGGTGAAAAGAAGCAGCAGCACCATCTTGACCACGCCATGCCAAGAGGTCAGGGGCCCAAGAGGATTTCACTTGATTGAAGCTACAAGTTGAGAACTAAACACTCTCTGCCAGTAGAGTTTGTGCCTGTCATGCATATATGCTAGTGACTGAAAGTACCTCCCTTGATTACAATAAGCAGATCTGGAATAATATCACAGGGGCCATCAAAGTTCAGCATGCTGGACCATAAGTTTCAAACATAGCAATTTCCAGCTTTGCTGAGCCTAAGCCTACTGGTCACAGAGGTCAGAAGTCACCTCTGCACACAATAAGCAAAGCATCAGTAGAGTTTGAAGTGAACTAATCCCAACTACCAGGATTCAGGCTCTGAACAGAACATCATAGTTTTTCAACATGCAGAGTTTGGGCCTAGGAAGCACAGTGGCCTTCACTTACTCAGAGATTTCTTTCTTAATACACTAATAACTATATCTTGTTAAAGAAGCTCTGGAAGACAAACTCAAAAGTTTAATTATATGAGACAGATTAGTGGAAGCAAATATATATTTACAGTATAGACCTTATTATAAAGAGATAACAAATAAATGCAATATTCATATACAAAGAGGAAGAAAATGCCAGGACAAGAGAAACACAAATCTAAGAAATCTGAAAAAATGAGAAGGAGAAACAGTGAGGAAAAATAAATTATCACAACTCAATAACAAGGGAGATTAGCAATACTGATCTGCAGAAAGGGCATGAAGAATTCCAAATTCTGATCTTCAATATAATAAAAGGCCTCAAATTATACAGAAAATGAACAAAGTCATTGAAGATTTAAGAAAGAATCAGAAAAAGGCTGTAAATAAAATGAAGAAATTAATAAATGAAGAACACAATAGAAACCAACTCTGGTGGGCTAGATCACATGGAAAACATGGTATCACTCTTGGAAGACAGATCATTCAAAACTGAAAGCATAGTAAACAATATACAGAAGACATTACAACAGCACATCCTAAACATCCAGCAAATATATGACAATAAAAATATGTCCTAACATACAGAAAAAAAGCATTGAAGAAGGTCAAGAAGCACAAACCAATGGTATAAAAAACCTCTTCAGAAGCTGGGCATGGTGGCGCACACTTGTAATCCCAGCCCTTGGGAGGCTGAGACAGGAGGATGGCACAAGTGCGAAGCCACCCTCAGCTACTTAGTGAGGCTCTCAGCCACTTAGTGAGGTCCTGTTTCCAAATAAAATATAAAATGGGTCTGGGAGTATAACCTGGAGGTAGAAACACCCCTGGATTTCACCCCTTGTACCACACACACACACACACACACACACACTTCAGAGAAATAATTTCAGAGAAATGTTCAAACAGACAAAACTTGGACATCCATATACAGGAGCATAAAGAACACTGCTAAGACAAGATCAAAGAAGGCCCTAACCATGACATGTAATAATCTAAATGACTAACAGAGAGGCCAAGAAAAGAATATTCAAAGCAGTGGGGAAAAAATAACAGTGAGATTCAAAGGCAAAACACTAAAAATCACTTCAAATGTTTCAACCTAAATCATGAATGCCATGAGGAACTGATATGATATACTCCAGACCCTGGAAGAGAAAAATTTCCAACCAAGATTGCTATATCCAGTGAAGATAGCATTCAAAATTAATGGAGAAATAAAAATATTTAAAAACAAGCAGAAACTTAATGAATTCATGATTACCAAGCCAGCACTAGAGAAAATACTTAAGGAAATAAATCATAAAGAAGAAAATACTAGAACCAGAGAACAGGCAAACTTATCAGGTGGGCAACTAAACAAAGGAGAAATAACAAAACATCAAACAGAAAATAGAACACAAAATTATAAGAAACAGATATATTTTAATAATAACACTGAACAGGATGTGGTGGCTCATGCTTGTAATCCCTGCACTTGGGAGGCAGAGACAGGAGGATTGCGCAGGTTCAAAGCCAGCCATGCTGGCTGGCTTAAGAGACCCTGTTTTTAAAAATAAAAAAAGTAAAAAATAGGTCTGGAAGTGTAGCCTGGAGGTAGAAGGGCTTCCACGAACCCCAGTACCAATAATAACAACAACAACAACAACAATAACAACAACAACAACAATAATAATGAATGTCAAAGTGCTTAACTTCCAAATTAAGACATAAGCTGGTAATGTGGGTAAAATCATAATCTACCTATATGCTGCTTGCAAGAAACTTACCTTATAGCTGAAAATATCTCTTAATAAAGGTGACAGTATTGAAAAAGACAGACCATGCAAATAAAGACAGGAAAACAAATAATGGTAGCAGTGTTTATTTCTGACAAACCAGGCATTAAGCTAAAATACATCAAAGAAACAAAACAGGGCAATTCTCATTAATAAAAAGAATAATCCAACAAGAAATCATAATGATAGTAAACATTTATGCACCAAATGTGGGTGCACCAACATTTGTAAAACAAACTCTTCAGACCATCTGGTCTCAAATAGACCTAAACCCAATAATATTGTGAGACTTCAACACACCACTCATGTCACTAGATTCAATCATTGAAATGACAGCATCAATACAAACTATAAATAATTGATTAGACCATATGGAGAATAGAATCTTGCTTTTAGAAGATGGTCCCTCCAAAAATGAGCACATAGTATAAAATTTAGTAAAAACAATTCAACAGCATAAATTTGAACATTGGATATCCAATATATATATGGTATATGGGCCCATCTTAAACAAAAGACCAAGTGACATTCCAGAGATGAACCAATTAGAATCACTCCAAACTTCCCAAAATTCTCTGGATTTTAACAAAATATTATAGCAGCATCTAGACTAATATTTGCCCAAACCAATGAACACTATGCCTAGCCAAGTGGACATATTTTTACAACTGTCATGGAGTTTCAGGTATGCTCTGAGGGTTTTGTGAAAAGAGCTCAAAATTGTGAGAGCCATTTGATACTATAGTTTGAATAAAAATTTCTAGAGTGATTACATATTCCTAGTGTGTACATATTTATGTTTCTCTCTGAGAGCCAGAGAAGAGTTATAAAGTAGTACTACATAAATTAGAAAAAAGGCTTGAGAAGATGCAAGAAACAATAGTTATTAGAACAGATATATGTCAATGCACTTGGCTTGGGGTCAGAGTAACTAAGATAGAAATAGAGTCTAAATCTGTTCAATGTTAGAGGAGCAGAGGAAACTGCCACAGGCTTCTTTGCTCAGTCCTAATGGGGCGCGAATTCATTCGTGGTCGATCTCAGTAAAGATGGAGAAGGATAGGGTGAAGTACTGCAGATTCTTATCTGCAGCAATTCTTTCTCTTCTAGGAAAATAATCCTATTAGCGGCGCTCTTGAAAAGAACCTAATATGGATCAATGCTTCTTGTGCAATCGAACACTTTATTCTGGACACAAGATTTTTTATATATTCCCCTCTCCCGGTGATTTTCTAGTAAAAAAGTGCAAAACACCCAAGGTACAATAGAGATATACACATGCAGATTACCAACCCTGAACAAGACAAAAGTAAAGGCTGTGATATCACAGGTCTTTGTGATTGAAATCAGTCCCATTATCCCAGGTGGGTCTTGTGCTTCGATTCAGCTCCCTTTGGCCTTGCAGCTGCAGAGGCTTTTATTGGGCTAATTCCAGAAGAACAAAAGTCACACCCCAAATCACTGAAGAGTCCGGTTGGTTTTTAAGAGTTTTTTTTAACCCTTTTGGAACTTTCATTCCTAGGGCTTAGTCCAATGTCCTTCTTTATCTAGCAACCTCCTTTGAGCTGAATGGGGGACGAAGTCTGAGATTCCAGCTTTATATAGTTGTCGTAGGGAAAATCCATGTTCCTTTATGATGATTTAGAGAATTTCGATGAATGTCTGCTGGATTTTGTCTGCAATTCAATCTGCTGTCTGAAAGCTTAAGCAAACTCATAACACAGTTTAGCAGGTAAACACCAAGAAATAATATGAAGTTTTTAGATTTAGTTGTCAAATATACCTCTCTAGCTGCTGAGCACTTTTCCTCAAATGATAGGCTTATTAGAAGCCTATTCCTCTTTTAATAATCCATATTCTTATCACTAACCCTCTGCAACTTCCTTTTCTTTTCTGATTACCCTAATTCTCTCTTTCCCATTCGGGACAATCTTAGGATAAGCTCTTCTTCATACAAGAATGCTTTCTTATTCTCACCATATTTTCTTTCTTTCACCTTACACATCTATTTTATCTGTCCTTTGTTTTGACATAGCTATTTTTATCCAGGTGGTGTAACTATATCTCCAGGCATCGCTATTACTAGGTGCAAAGGCCAAGATTCCTTTTAGCCCTTGGCTAATGAAGGTCAAAGATAGGGGGGAGGGGGTTCTGCATTTGTAATTACTTATTGGAAGGCTGCCACTGCATCTAACTGGTTATTACCATTTGAACAAAGCTGAGAGTTTATTTTCCACGGACTCAGTTTCTCTCACAGTCCTGATCTTACACCACCAGAGCAATTCATGTGGAGAGTTAAAAGAATCATTACTAAAAGTTATGAAAGAATATCTAAGATTGGAGAATACTTTTGGCCAGCGACCACACCTTCTCTCGGGGCTATTTCTCACATTGAGAATCGCCTATGGACTGCATGAATAAGAATGCAGATGCCAAGAGGGCATGGCTGCAGCTGGTATCTGCAGGAAACATTTTCAATATTTCTCTTATAGAATTACCAAGGCCTGAGTTTAATGTAAGATCCAGGGATGCGGTATTCAAAGTGTGGAAGAACTGCTGTTTCACATGAGAGAAAATGAGAGAGAAACAACCAAAGCCAAGAAGATCAAGTGAAAAGCGAGTAGAATATGAATAGGTAAGGACAAAGAAGCCAGGCAGAAGGCAGGCAGGTGTGAACCAAGAAAACCAGATTAGGGATGGGATCTAAAGTGGAATGAGGAAGGAAGGGAGGCTAGAGAAAAGTAAAGGCTCTCAGCATAATTTGTATGAGTCTCCAGAGATTTCTGGAATGAACAGGTGGAGCTTAAACAGCTAATAGAAAAGTATAATAAGGATAATAAGTATATAAATAAAATAACTGGTATTTTGTGATGAGTTATTTAATATTTATATTATTTTCACCATTGTTTATAAGAGGGAATAGAGGCAGAGAGAAATTAAGGAACTTTTCCAAGGTCCCAATGCTAGCAGCTGGCAGATGTAGGTTGTGAACCTACGTAGTTTGTTTCAGAGATTTTAACCATTAAAACACATACACCTACAAGTTGATACCCCCTTATCTTTTGCCCCTCCAAGTAGCTATTATCTGACTTCTTACTACATTAATCTGGTTGATCAAAGATTAGTGAAGGAAATCAACTAAAAGTCAAACTATTTACAGGTACTGGAAAACATTAACTAAAAAAAGTGCCAACTATTTTCAGAATATTAGGCAACAACAAAGACTCGAGGTTCAAAAACCACCAGAAACATACCTAAATAAATACATGCTTTGAGTGAGACCTTGTTTCAGAGCAAAACAATTTTAAAAAGGGCTAGGTGTGTAGCTCAGAGGCAGAATGCCACTGACACTGAGTTTAAGCCCCAGTACCAACCAGACACACAAAAATGAAAGAAAATAAATATAGCCTTTAAATTTTAAACATATATATATATATGTATATATATATATGTATATATATATGTATATATATATGTATATATATGTATATATATATATATATATATATATATATATATATATATATATATATTCCAGGTTAACAAATTATATGCTTACTTTATGAATCACTGTCGTTATTCATAATTACTATTAAAACTAAAAAAAAAAGAAAAACTAAGAATGAACTTGAGAAAGGATATGAGTCTATGTTGAAGTTGAAAGACTAAGAACTACCACAAAAACTGATCTTTCACTCTGCTTCTTGGCACAGATAAAGCAATTTGCAATGTGAATTATGTGAATAAAGCATCTAAACAAAATAGAGCTGATATTTGCACAATCAAAGCAAATGATTCTACCCAAGCATGGGGTTTCTTGGGGAGAAACAGTAAACTTTAGGAAATAGGTACTGTCTTGTAATTTACTTGTATTTTTAAAAAAGTAAAAATAGCAGAGTGTGAATAAAAAAAGCCAGTGCATCTTGATAAGTTAGTCCAGATTTGCCTCATATGACTTATTATTTATTAACTTACTTAAAAATATTTTCTTAGCATCCACTTTCTTCAATCACTAATCTCAATGTGGTGAAAATTTAGAAAAAATTCATATTTTTATGTAGTTCACATTAAAGAGATAAGAACAAAAATAATAAATAATATACATGAGCTAGTGTATTTGATAGTGTTAAGTACATGATCTAGCATGCTTGATAGTGCTAAGTACTATGAGTACATAGATAAGAATCTAAAAAACATGGAGGATAGAGAGAAAAGACTGATGGAAATCTTATTGGAGATCCAGAGAGAAAATGAAAAAAAGGGGGGCAAACGAAGAGATTAATTGCTACAACACTTCCAGAATCAATAAAAGACATTCATCTTTATATATAGGAGATTTAACACTTCCAAACAACAAATTACAAGAGAAAAGCTGGTAATCACAAAGAGGTGTTCTAAGGTCATGGTATTACTCATTAATAATGCTAAAAACCTATAGCATTTGATATATTGTTTTCTAAGACAATTACTAATGGATTCACAGATGGCACAGTGGATAAACATTGAATACATCTTACTTCTCAGGGTAGTGACCCAGCAGTGTGTCAGAACTGACTCTGACTTGTTCCAGGGAGCAAAATACTAAAACAACAGCAATTTTGTCAGCCAGCTATTAAACCATCTCCTTCTCCTCTTCTCTTCTCTTCTCTTCTCTTCTCTTCTCTGCTCTTCTCTTCTCTTCCCTTCTCTGCTCTTCTCTTCTCTTCCCTTCCCTTCCCTTCTCTTCTCTCTCCCCCTCTCTCTCTCTCCTCTTCTCCTTTTTTTGTAGCATCACTACAAAATCTCACTCAGGATTGTATTACTAGGCATTCTCACATTGAGCTACATCCTCAGCCCTATTTTAGTTTTCATTTTGAAACAGAATCTCACTAAGTTGTTGAGGGTCTTGCTAAATGCTGGAGCTGGCCTTGAACCTGTGATTCTCTTGTTTCATCCTTTTGAGTACTGAGATTATAGGTGTTTGGCACTATACTAGGCTTCATGCTAGCATATTTATCCCACAGAAATCAGTGAACACTACCACCAAGAGCCAGTTGTTAAGCATGAATCAGTACACTCCAACTCAGAGGGCCTATACTCAGATCTCTGTCCTACCTTTTCACAATGTTATTGAATGTGAAGACAAATTCCATGAATGCTTTTGTGTCTTCTACAGAACTGGAGACAATTTTCTAAGCATTTGATTATTTAATATTAATATTAATAAGTACAAGGATGTCCTTAATTTGCTTGCTTAATATTAACATTAATAAAAAACAAAAGGTAGTCCTTAATTCCTAAGAGAAGAAATATAACTTCTTATTGAGCTTATTTACTTTTGAAAAATTATACATCTTTTGGCTGTCAGTAAATTACACAAATTAATAAAGCCTCAAAATGTCTTTAATATGCATAGTCTCTGTATATGAGTAAAATTTGGTAAGAAAAACTTTCAGTGTTCTAAGGTGAAAACATTAGAAGTAAAACGAATTGCAGAAGAGAATTAGAGTATATTGACTGCTTGATTAAACAAATGCATTCATAGCCATGGGGAAATTGTCTTGGAGAAGGCAAGGTCTGTCTTCTAGTACAAGTTTCCTCCCAAGTCACAGACTTACATTCTTAGTCTGTTTAAAAAAAATAAAAGAAACCCAAATATGAGAATAGGGGGGAAGAAGATTAAGACAAGGTTAAATTAATTTAATGGCTGAAAGAAATTTCTGGAAACATTTTTTGAGCTTGCATTACAAA
The DNA here is from genome assembly GCF_963383645.1 of Muscardinus avellanarius. Lineage (NCBI taxonomy): Eukaryota > Metazoa > Chordata > Mammalia > Rodentia > Gliridae > Muscardinus > Muscardinus avellanarius. Next base: position 44,576,209 of record NC_137793.1, read on the forward strand.
GATGATAAAATGAATAATTAGTTTTTACTCAAATATAGTCACATAATTTCATTCAAATGTAATCACATAATTCTCTCCTTGTGTGTGTATATATTTATAAAGACAGTGCTGTAATGCCAATTTCTACTTTTAGTTACAGAAAAGGTGACAATACTTGAAGACCCTATAATGTGATAATTTTTTAATTATCTCAAATAATTTTGAAAAACCTTCAAGTTGAAGAAAAACTGATATATATGGAGTCCAAAACCATTCAAAAAATAATACAGAAAATTATTTAAAGTTCAGTTTAATATGAGCTAGTTAAGCAAGTGGAAAAAATAGTTAAGATCCTACAGGAATTTTAATTTGACTAAAAAGTAAAATTTTAAATTTATTGGTAGACAAATTTTTCTTCTACATCTCTGTAAGCTTGTGATGAGAAAATCTATTTGTGATTTAAAGTTTATTTTCAAAAGTTGAACATTGTGGCACACACTTGAAATCCCAGATTTTGGGAGGCTGAGACAGGAGGATCCATGTTTCATAACAGCCTCAGCTACTTAGTGAGGCCCTTTTCAACTCAGTGAGACCTTGTTTCAAAATAAAATGAATGAATGAATAAATAAATAAATAAATAGAGCTAAAGGTATATCTTGGAGGTAGAATGTTCTTGGGTTCCATCCCAGTACCACCAGAAAAATAAAATCTTCAAAAATCTAAAACATTGTGTTGGCAAAGAGTTAAATTAAAAGTTTCCATGATAACTTCTACCTCCCTGCATTTTATTCCTATAATTACAATACATGGCCTAAATTAACATTGCAATCACTGTAGGTTGATTCCAGTTACATTTTTTCCACTTCCCAGCTCCACACCCTGAGACCTGTAATTTTAGAAAATGGTATTCTTAACTTAAACCAAGTTGAACAATTAACATAATAAAAATTAAGGGCATAGATAACACAGTATCTGCATTCATACGAAATAATCCTTCAGTTATATTTTTATAAAATTAGATAACAAAGATACTACAAAAATTATAGGTCAAAGAGACAGTCTACCTAATAATTCTTTTCACATGCTTTGAAGATGACTGAGGAATGTTTTTCTGTGTAAAAAATTTTTATTTTATTCTTTAAATTACCTGCTGCTTTTAATTCAAGGAGGAATACAAATGAAATTAATTTTGAACTTAAAAAAAATGTTTCAACCTTTACTCCAACACTCTAAACCAATAGTTTTAGAATTGAAAGTAAGCACATATAATGAGAAGTGTAATTATTTTAGCCTGGTAGAAATTTATTTTAAAATAAAGTTTTTCTTTATGAAGGTCAAATACTATGAGTTTCATTGTTCTTTTTCTCAGTTATTTAGGCCTATTGTACAATGTGATTCTCAGAAAAATTATGTTAAAATGATGCAATCTATTTCTAGATGTAGGCTAAATGGATTCTACAAGGACACTGAGTTAAGGGTATGGAGAATAAGTTAGTTTGACTTAAATCATGGCAGCTCCAAGTTGTGACTTTTGGAGTTTTTAGAATACAGCCATCTCCTTCTCATCTTCAATACACAAACCTTTCCAAAGTGAGAACAATAGGCTTGCTGTACCAAAGGTCTCTAGTTAGGTTCTTTTTTTTTTTTTTTTTTTTTTTTGGCCTAGCACCTAGTCCACCTAAAAATTAGCTAGATTTCTATTATGGAAACCTTATTATATAGAAATCCTACAACCTAGCTTTAACAGCTTTTCCAGCTGTTTTCCATATGGTAAGAAAAGCTAGAATATTTTTTTGAAATTAGAAAATCTCAAACTAATTCTCGCATCTAGTGCAGTGTCACAGACTTGAGACAGTTAACAGTCATTTGCTAAGAATGGAGAAAATTAAAGCTCTAAGGTAAATATGAGTATGTGTATATGTGTGCATATGTATCTATCTAAAAACATGAATATATACTTTTAATAAAATATTGCTGAAAAGTCCGGCATTGTGGTGCACACTTGTAATTCCACAGGTTCGAGGCCTGCCTCAGCTACTTAATGAGGCTCTCAGCAACTTAGTGAGACCCTGTTTTCAAATAACTTATAAAAATAGGTCTAGAAGTGTATCCCAGAGTGTGAAAGCCCCTGAGTTCCATCCCCAATACCAAACGATACGATATAAATATATGTGTGTGTGTGTGTATGTGTGTGTGTGTGTGTGTGTGTGAAAGATTATGCTTTTTGAATATTTTTCCTCAAAACAACAACAACAACAACTTAGTACATTTTAGGATATGGACAGTGGATTTGTGTGATACTGAGGATTGAACCCAGGGACATTCTACTTCCAGTCAGCATTTTTATTCTTTATTTTTAAATAGGGTCTCACTAAGTTGCAGAGGGCTTCACTAAGTATCTGAGGCTGGCCTTAAACCCTGCAAATGTCCTGTCTCAGCCTCTCAAGTACTGGGATTACAAATGTGGGCCACCATACCCGGCTCATATGGGATATTTTAAAGATTAAAATTTGGACAGCTGTCTACAACATGAACCAGTAAAATGTCTTTTGTCTTTAATTTTATGTCAGTGTTACCTCTCTAATAGTATACGTTTAGCTACCTGCTATGAAAAAAAATTATATTGTTCTTGGTATATGGGGAAACAAATATAAAACATCTGATTTCCCAATGCATAAATTTCTTCAAGATGTTTGGTATGCCAGAGCAGAGGTGTGTGCCAGTAGGGACCCCACACCACTCCCCCTTCTGTTTTCTGCCTACACTGACTCAGAACTCAAGTTCTAAGGACTTTTCTTTGTTAATGAAGACAACCATTTCCCTACCTACATTTTTTTTTTTTTTGGTACTGAGGATGGAACCTAGGGCCATTCTTCCTCTGAGCTACACCCCTAGTCCTAATTTGTATTCTTTATTTTGAAACACGGTTTCAATTGAGTTGCAAAGGGCCTCACTGAGTAGCTGAGGCTGTACTTGAACTATGATCCTCCTGTGTCAGCCTTCCAAATGCTGAGATTACAAGTGTGAGCCAGCATGCTGGACTCCGTATCTACATTCTATGTCCTCATGAGTTCTTAGGTCAACTTCCTTGCAGAATGGAAGTATTAAACATGTGGACATATAAAGCCGGGCATGGTGGCACACACTTGAATTCCCTGCATTTAGGAGGCTGAGACAGGAGGATCTGTGTTCACAGGCAGCCTCAGCTAGTTAGTGAGACCCTTTGCAACTAAATGAGAACCTGCTTAAAATAATAAAGAATAAAAAATATAGCTGGGGTGTAGCCTTGTTGGTAAAATGCCCTTGGGTCCCATCCCTAGTACCACAAAAAAAAAAAAAAATAAAGATAAGAAAAAAAAAGAAACATGGACATATAAAATAAAGAACTTTGGAACTGGGAAAGATGGTGCATGCTTGTAGTCTAAGTACATGGGAGTGTAAGACAGAAGGATTGCAGGTTCTAGGCCAGTCTCAGCAACTTAACAAGATCCTGTTTCAACAAAAATAAAATATCAAAAGAAAGGAACCAAACTACCAAACTAATACATGCGTATCTATGTTCATACTATGTTCATAGTAGCTGAAGCTGTCCTTGAACTGCAATCCTCTGGTCTCAGCCTTCCAAATGCTGGGATTACAAGTGTTAGTCCCATAATGGCCACACAATTCACATAGTCCTCTTCCATTGATAGTGGGAGTCAGTTTTGTACCAATGACTTGCTAAAGGCTCTGCAGGAGAGGAAACAAAATGTAAGATATCTAGGGCATCTTTGTTTGGTTTTGGATGTTGATGAAAATTTCAAGACAGGAAAAAAACTTTCAGATATGTAGTTTTTACATGGAAATTAAACTGGTAATATGTCAGAGATTACACATTCAAGGGTCATTGAACATTCAACAACTTTGAGTACAATCTGAAAGGTCTGAGAGTGAGGCAGGGCAGGCACAGCTGCCTCCTTAGAGACTGGCATCCTCTTTGTTTTCTTTTAGAAGAATGGGAAGCTTTGCTAAAATGAATGCCCCATCTGTGTTGATTGTGTTTTTAAGACTTACTGCTTTATCTTCTCCTTTATTTATTTTTTACTTTGTATACTTTTTTATTTAATGAAGTTTTTTATATTCCCAGTTTGCTAAGAAATTTTTATTTATTTATTTATTTTTATTATTTATAAGTGGAACATATTGAAAGTGGTGTACATTTAGATTGTGCTTCATGCCCTTCCCCCTCCATTTCCCTACCCCCCCAATAGAGAGTGTCCAGGTTAACCATGTTATATTTAGACTATTACACATATTTATATGTAGCTCCTCCATTGAACAACCTCAGCTTTCTTCCTCTCCTACCTTTCCATTCAAGCTTTGCTGAGATTTCTCCTCCATCATCTGGAATCCCTCTGATATTACCAATATTCCCTAGCTTGGGCATGTTAGAGAAAATATATGTCCCTCTCTTTCTGTGCTTGACTAATCTGTGCTTGACTATTTGCTTAACATAATGTTCTCCAGGTCATTCAATCTTCTTGCAAATGCTATTATTTTATTCTTCTTTATAGCTGAATAGAATTTCATTGTGTGTATTTCCAATAATTTTGCAATCCATTTATCTGTTGTTGGAGATCTAGGTTGGTTCCATATTTTGGCTATTACAAACTTTGCTGCTATGAACATGGGTATGCATATGTTAATGTAGTTCTCTGATTTCAACCCCTTTGGAAAGATACCCAGGAGTGGTATAGCTGGAACAAATGGTGGATCTATTCCCAGTTTTCTAAGGAATATCCATACTTATCTCCATAGTGGCTGAACTACTCTGCACTCCCATCAACAGTGTAAAATAGTTCCTCTTTCCCCACATCCTCGCCAGCAATTGTAGTTGTTTGATTTTTTTATGTTTGCAACTATAATTGGGGTTAGATGGAATCTTAGTGTAGTTTTGATTTGCATCTCCCTGATGGCTAGTGATGTGGAACATGTTTTCATGTACCTATTGGCCATCTTATTTTGTGAAATGTCTGTTCATTTCAGTTGCCCATTTCTTGATTGGGTTGTTTGTTTTGCTAGTGCAGAGTCTTTTGAGCTCTTTGTATATTCTGGATATTAGCCCCCTATCAGAGTGGTGGCTGGTAAAGATCTCCCATTCTGTAGGCTTCTTCTTTGGGTTCTTTATGATTTCTTTTGATGACAAGAAACTTTTTAGTTTGAAGAGATCCCACTTATTAATTCTTGCTTTAATTTCCTGCAATTTGGAAGTCTTATTGAAAAAGTTACTCCCTGTGCCTATATGTTGGAGTGTAGATCCTATGCTTTACTCTAATAACTTCACAGTCTCTGGTCTAATTTCTAAGTCTTTGATCCATCTTGAGTTGATTCCTGTGCATGGTGAAAAATAAGGATTCAGATCCAACTTTCTACAAATGGATAGCCAGTTCTCCCAGCACCATTTGTTGAAAAGGCTGTCTGTTCTCCAACGTATGAGTTTGGCCCCTTTTTCAAAGATCAATTGACTATAGATGTGTGGGTTTGTTTCTGTATCTTCTATTCTTTTTTGTAAATTAATTAATTAATTATTTATTTTTTATTGGTGCTCTGTATTCATACATCATAATGGGATAAAAAACAAACTTTTGTAGACATACATGCACACATCACCCAGTTAGCCCCTACGTGATCCCCACCCCATTCCCTCCCCATCCCTCCTTCCCATGCTTGGCTTAGTGGTTGACATCTAGTATTATAGCAATTTATCCAAAATTAACAATGATAATCTCATGTAACAGTTTCATTTGTCTGATACCAAGCTTTTGATGACTTAAAGATAACATTTCAATCTTTCTTTTTGCTTTCTTTCTTACCAGAGAATATTTCTTTCTTTTTCTTTTTTAGGTGAAACTATTATATATATATATTTTTTTTTTCAGAAAAAAATCTATCCTATTATGGAATATGGACTCTAGGGACCCAAAACGATCTCAAAAAAGAACAAAGTTAGAAAATGTATATTTTTTTGAGTTCAAACCATATAAAGCTACAATAATCGAAACAGTGTAGTACTGTTATGAAGGCAGATATATAAACCATTGGAGTTAAATAAAAGCCTAGAGATAAATTCTTCCATATATTGTCAAGTTATTTTTGACAAGGTTTCCATGAACATTTGGTGGTGGAAATAATAGTCTTTTAACTAAATATTGTTGAAAAATAATAATTACATGAAAATAATAAAATTGGACCCTTGCCTAACACCATATACAAATATTAACTCAAAATAGATTAAAGACCTAAATATAAATCTTAAGATGATAAACTTTTAGAAGAAAATCTGGGTCATAAAACCTCACAACACTGAAATTGGCAGTGATTTTTTGGATATGATTTTAATGGCACAGGCAACAAAAGGGTAAACAAACTCCCTAAAAAATTAAAAGCATACTGTATAACCAAAGACAATGTAAACAGTTAAAAGTTACTGATAGAATGGAATAAAATATTTCCAAATGCTATATCTGAAGGTATATTAATATTCCAATGAGAAATCCTAAAAATTAGCAACAATAAAAGCAAACAATACAATTCAAAGATATGTAAAAGACTAACATAAATAATGAATCTCCACAGATAACCAATCTTAGTTGTCTGTTGAATGGAAAATCTTGTTTCTCTGGTTCTGGTGTGTGTTACCTATTTCTTCTTTGTAGTTAATCTCTTTGAGTATTTTCTCTAGCACTGGTTTTGAAGACAAAAATTCCTTCAGTTTTTGTTTGTCATGGAATCTTCATATTTCCCCATATAATTTGATGAATAGTTTTGCTGGGTAGGAAATTTTTGGCTGGAAGTTGTTTTCTTTCAGAGTTTGGAATATGTTACTCCAAGCCCTTCCGGCTCTCATGACTTGGTTAGGGAAGTCTGGAGTGACTCTAATTGGTTTGCCTCTGAATGTCACTTGGCTCTTTGTTTTTGTTGCCTTTAAGATTCTCTGCTTGGCTTCCACATTGGTCATTTTGACAATTATGTGGCGTGGGGATCCTCTTCTCTGATCCTGTCTAAAGGGAGTTCTATAAGTTTCCTGGATCTGTGTATCAACCTCCTGCTCTATGTTTGGAAAATTTTCTGCTATTACTTCCTTGAAGAGATTGTTGATCCCTTTGGTTTCACTTTCTTTTCCCTCCTCTATTCCAATTATTCTTAGGTTAGCTCTCTTAAAATGGGCCCATATTTCTTCAATGTCAGATTCCTGCTGTCGGATATTTTTTTCTAGATTAGAAACTATGCGTTCATTTTTGGAATGATCATCTTCTAAGAGCGAGGTTCTGTTCTCCATGTGGTCTAATCGGTTGTTTGTGCTTTGAATTGAGGCCTCTACTTCATTAATTGCATCCTCTATCTCTTTTTGGCTCTCTCTGAATTCTTTTCGAAACACCTCTATTATTTCTACAGTTATTTTCCTGGTTTGATCTTCTAGAAATCTCTGAATTTCTGTTTTATCAGGTTCTGATGTTGTGGGGTTGTGGGCATTCATAGCCTCACTGTTATTCCTCTTTCCCATGATTTCAGGAGTGTGTGCCTTCTCTGGGTTCTTCCCTTAGGTCATTACAACTTCACTTAAGGTGCTCTGGATCTCGAGTCTGTGGTATCTCAGTCCCCACTCCTCCTTTACTGGATTGTATCGCAGAGTCTCAGACCCAGGGAGTCAATCGAGGCTGCTTTAGACCATGCGGGGTGCCAGGTTGGGTGTTCCCCTATGTTGTGATATCTCTGCCACCACCACTCCCCCACTGGGTCAAGTCCCTGGAAGTGCAGTACTGGGATTTCTCCTCTAGGGGCTGCAATTTGACTCACTGTTGTTGAGTGCTCTTATGGAGCTGTAGTGGACTTGGTTAATTCGCTGCTGCTGCCACCGGTAGCAATATGGTGTTGCTGCCACACCCTCGGCTGTGAGGCTCGCGTATTTCTTTTCTGTTTTTGAGCTCCACTCTGAGTCCCTGCAGGATGTGCTGTGCCCAGCCACTGGGAGCTTTAGATGCTCCCTGTGTTGAAAAATCTGTCAAATTCCGCCTGGCTGTTCCGCAGTGGCTCACCTTTGCTCACTGTCTACCACTCCTCTCTGGAGCCTGGTGGGCTGTTGAGTGTGTTGGTCTGGAGCCATCTGGTTAACTCGCTGCTGCCACCAGCAGTAAGATGCTGCTCCTGCATCCTCGGGCGTGAGGCTGGTGTATCTCCTCTCTGGCTCTGAGCTCTGTTCTGAGTCCCCCTCCTCTCTTGGGCCTGGCCCTGCAAGGGAAGATAGCACCCACTCTGCTCCGCACCGTGGCTCCGGCTGCAGCACTGTGGTCTGGTTTCTTTCTGGTGTCTCATTTTTCCAGCCCTCTTTTTCTCTGTCCCTTGTAATTACATTTTTGTTTCTCTGCTGATGGTGTTTTCTGGCTATGAAAAGCGCTGATTTTGTGGTAATAGAGAATGTTGTTAGAGGGCCTCGTAAGCCCTGCTTTGCTCCATCACCATCTTCCTAAAAGTCTGTATCTTCTATTCTGTTCCACTGGTCAGTCTGCCTATTGTTGTGCCAATACCATGCTGGGTTTTTTTGTTTGTTTGTTTGTTTTTGTTTTTGTTTTACTACTATTGCTCTATAGTAGTATTTGAAGTTCAGGATTGTGATGCCTCCTGCCTGGTTCTTGTTGCTGAGAATTGCTTTGGCTATTCTGGGTCTTTTCTTTCTCCATACAATATTCAAAACTGATTTTTCCAGGTCTATGAGAAATGTTGTTGGTATTTTAATGGGAATTGCATTGAATCTATAGATCACTTTTGGCAGAATGTCCATTTTGATGATATTAATTCTGCCTATCCATGAGCAAGGGAGATATTTCCATCTTCCATGGTCTTCTTCAATTTCTTTCTTTAATTTTTTGTAGTTTTCTCTATAGAGGTCTTTTACATCTTTGGCTAGGTTTATTCCTAGGTATTTTATTGGTTTAGAGGTTATAGTAAATGGAATGCTTTTCTTTTTTCGTTGTTGATTGTTGGCATAAAGAAAAGCAACTGATTTCTTTAGGTTGATTTTGTATCCTGCAACTTTGCTGAATAGGTTAATCAGCTCCAGAAGTCTTTTGGTTGAATTCATTGGATCTTCTAGATAAAGAATCATATCATCTGCAAATAAGGTTGGTTTTAGCTCCTTTCTTCCTATTTGAATTCCTTTGATTTCCTTCTCTTGTCTTATTGCTGTGGCAAGAGTCTCAAGGACTATATTCAAAAGGAGAGGTGATAATGGGCATGCTTGTCTTGTGTCTGATCTTAAAGGGAATTCTTCCAGTTTTTCTCCACTCAATATGATGTTGGCTTTGGGTTTATTGTATACAGCCTTAATGATGTTAAAATATGTTCCTTCTATTCCATTTTTCTGCAGTGTTTTTAACATAAATGGGTGCTGGATTTTGTCGAATGCTTTTTCACCATCTATTGATATGATCATGTGTTTTTTTGTTCTTAGTTCTATTTATGTGATGAATAACATGTATTGATTTGCATATGTTGAACCAGCCTTGCTTTTCTGGGATGAAACCAACCTGGTCATGGTGTACAATTCTCTTGATATGGTTTTGAATTCATATAACTAGTATTTTGTTTAGAATTTTTACGTCTATTTTCATTAAGGATATTGGTCTGTAATTTTTCTTTCTTGAAGTATCTTTATTTGGTGTGGGGATTAATGTGATACTGGCCTCATAGAAGGAATTAAGGAGAATTCCATCTCTTTCAATTTCCCAGAACAAGTTGTGAAGTATTGATCTTAGTTCTTCACTAAAAGTTTTGTAGAATTCACCTGGGAACTCATCGGGTCCTGGGCTTTTCTTTGTTGGCAGAATTTTGAATGCTGTTTCTATTTCTTTGTTTGCTATCAGTTGGTTTAGGCATGCTATGTCCTCTTGGTTCAGTTTAGGCAGGTTATATGTGATTATAAATCTATCAATTTCTTCTATGTTTTCCCATCTGTTGTAGTATAAATTCTCAAAATAGTTTCTGATAATCCTTTGAATTTTCCCTCTGTCTGTGGTGATGTCTCCTTTTTCATTTCTGATTTTAATAATTTGAGTTGATTCTCTTTCTTTTTTAAATTTTTATTGGTGCATTATATTCATATATCATATTGGGGTAAAAAATTTGTGTGTACAGACATGCACACATCGCTGATTTAACCCCTACCCAATTCCCACCCCATTCCCTCCCCTTCCCTCCCTCCCTTGCTCGGCTTAGTGGTTGACCTCGATATGTTTAAGTACATTGTGTGTTTTAGAGATTTTCCTCTTCCCCCCCTCCTTTCTCCTCCTTTAGGTTGTCTTGTTTGCTCCTCCATAGGATTTTCTTTTTCATCTAGAGTTCCTCCTATGACCCAATTCTCCCTAACTCTCACATATTAGGGAAAGCATCTGATTTCTTATTTTTTGTGACTGACTAATCTCACTTAGCATAATGTCCTCCAGTTCCATCCATTTCCTTGAAAATGATGTAATTGAGTTTTTTTTTTTTTGATGGCTGAGTAAAATTTCATTGTGCACATATTCTACAGTTTTGTAATCCATTCATCTGTTGATGGACATCTTGGCTGGTTCCATAGTTTGGCTATGGTGAATTGTGCAGCTAAGAACATATATACACATGCATTAGTTTGGTAGTTGCAACATATAGGCACAGATAAACACTTTCTAAACAAGACCCCAAAGACACAACAAATTAAAAGGTGAATCAATATGTGGGATTGCATGAAACTGAAGAGCTTCTGTTCAGCAAAGGAAACTGTCAAGAACCTCAATCAAGAGCCAACAGAATGGGAGAAGATTTTTGCCACCTACCCCTTTAATAGAGGACTAATATCTAGAATATACAGAGAACTCAAGAAACTCAACACTAATTAAACAAAGCATCCAATAACAAAATGGGCAAACAAACTAAATAGACACTTCACAAAAGAAAAATTTCAAATGGCCAATAAATACAACAAAAAATGCTCAACATCACTGGCAATCAGAGAGATGCAAATCAAAACTACCCTAAGATTTTCTCTTTCTTTTGATTAGGTTGGCCATGGGTTTGTCAATCCTATTCATCTTTTCAAGGAAACAGCTTTTTGTTTTTTTGATTCTTTGAATTATTTTTTTTGTTTTCTATTTCATTTATTTCTGCTCTGATTTTAATAATTTCTTGCCTTCTGCTGGCTTTGGGATTAGACTGTTGCAGTCTTTTTAGGTCCTTGAGTTATGTCATTAGATTATTTGCTTGGTGGCTTTCTGTTCTTCTAATGTGGGCACTCAGTGCTATGAACTTTCCTCTCAACACTGCCTTCAAAGTGTGCCATAAATTTTGATAATTTTTTTCTCTGTTTTCATTTAATTCCATAAATTTCTTTATTTCTTCCCTAATTTCCACTCATCATTCAAGAGTGTATCATTCAATCTCCATGTCAGCAGTGTTTTTCCAGTGTTGAGTATTGGGTGATGGGAGAGGAGCCAGGGTGATGGCTATAGGAGTTGGATTAGGTAGAGGATATATTTAGGTTGAGGAAGAATTTAAGTATAATAAGTATATCTTATTATAATTTAAGTATAATAAGGTAATATCTTGTTGAGAATGAGAGATAGAGTTAATTAATAGGACTCTTGTAGTTAGTACAGTATTTAAGTATCAAGTTATGAAATACTTTGAATATTAAACAAGGAGGTATAGTACAGGAAAAAGTTTTGTGGGAAAAGAATAGATAGGTTAGTGTGGAGAATTTGTAAGAGGGGTGGTGGGAGGAGCAAACAAACATAAATAAAGTATCAACACAAGATACAAAGACTATTATGTAATCAAAGAAAAAAAAACCAACCAAAAGAGGAAAAAGAAAAAAGAAAAGAGGAAGAAAGAGGAAATATGACAAGAATAAAATAAAAAGAACTAGCGACTATGTGGAACCAGAATATAAAGCAAACTATCAAATATATATATAAAAAAACAAATAAAAGTAAAAGAAGGATGGGGAAAAAAACAGCAACAACAATAACAAAACAAAAGCAATAAAACAAAACAAAACAACAACAACAAAAAGTCTTATTTACGAATATGGGGTCGGGTCCATATAATATTTGAATGTCTGATTGCTGTGGTAGCTTTCAGAATATAATCCAATGTCTCTTAATTTGCTCTGTACTCTATTTTCAGCTTCTTAAGCCACTTTCTGGGTGTTTGGACACCTTTATTTCCTTTGACAGCTTTGGGTTTAGGTGTCAGGATGTCTGGTGTCACTGTTAATAAATTCTGTACAATTCCCAGGTTCAGTGTATTTCCAGCCTATAGTCAGTGCCTCTGCACTCACCACCCTAGACTCAGGCCTATGCTTCTCTATAGCAGGGGTGGAGGATGTTCAAAGTAGACTTTGAACCTCCCCCTGAGTCCCTGTGCAGGTATTGTGTCTTGATGACTTTTCCTGTATCTCTGGAAATTCTAACTGTGCTAGCCCATGGGGTCCCAAGATGCACCCTGGGTAAAGGGTTCCTGTAGGGTCCCAGGGCACACACAATTACTACCAGAGTGCTGCCAGATCCCAGGGCGCAAGCTGGGTGCATGGCTATTATTGGACCCCAGCCGTGAGTAGGTGCAGATGCCTAGTGCTTGGTTCTGGGCTCAGGCAGGGTGCACAGGGCTGGAGCCCGACTCAGGGTGTGGGCTGTGCCTCTAGACTAGAACTGAATCTCCAGCTATGGAGCAGGAACAGCCAGCCAGTGGTGGGTCAGGGGTATGGGGCGGATGAACACAGATCTGGGGGCACAGGCATAGCGCACAACTAGGGCCCAGGGCATGCGGTGAGCATACATGCTAGTGCTAAACCCGGTGCATGGGCAGGGGCCCGAGGATATCTCACAGGTGCACAGAGCTATGGCGGCCCAAGAAGCAGGCAGGGCCTGCAAGGTTAGTGCTCAGGCTCTGGCAAGGCGAGTGGGCTAGGTGCACAAGGTGAGTGCCGAGTCTAGGGTGCGATTGGCACAGGCAACTAGCGGGGATCCTGGGACACAGACAGGTTGCAAGAGGATAGTGCTGGACCTGGGGTGCATGCTAAGCCCTGCAGCTTCTCTGGATGCACTCAGATACCTGGATTCCTTGATTCAGGTGTCTGAAGGACTCACTGTGCCACTGTGTTCCCGTCTTTGGTGAGCACACAGGCTTCTGGTTCGGGGGCTGCTCACTACTTAAAATGAGGCTCTATGTCCATTTTCAAACTCTTGGATTATTTTGCCATGGTGATGTCAGTCAGGACCAGGGAATGCAGTTTGGGCCAGCAACCCGCCCTGGCGCTGGCGGGTGGCCAGGTTGTGTCTGCAGCAGGTCCGATGCCCGAACCTTCTCCTCCTCCTCCTCCTCCTCCTCCTCCTCCTCCTCCTCCTCCTCCTCCTCCTTCTTCTTCTTCTTTGCAGTGGGTCTCGAGTTCAGGGTTTCTGGATTCCTTCTGCCAAGGTACCTGGATCTGTTTTGGTTCCTGAGATATATTTATTTTGTTGTTTAAGACGCTGTCTTCTAAGTAGTTGAACTTTATTTATTTCAGCTACTGAGAAGTGCTGTGTCCCTCAGTCACCATTTTGAATCTCTCTACTCCTTTAGAACCTCAAGACACTATGAAAAAGTGCTTCATCTTCTGGTTAAAATAAAATTTAATCCAAAATAATGCTATCGATTTTATTTCATATCTTTCTGTCCCTGATGCTAGAGTGACCTAGAGTATTCTCCTGCCTTCTCTTTTCTATCTCTCCTTGTTTTCCCTGGAAGATGCTCTGAATGTTTAACAAGTTGGATAATCTCAAATTTATATTTCTTTTCTAGGACTTCTTTTCTAATAGACTTCTCTACTAATCCCAAGGACTTCCTTGAAAACATGTAAGATCATTCATGAAGTTTAAACCAAAATTGGAAGTTATCTTTAATTTATATCCTTTCTTCACAGTCATATATATCACATTAGTAAATCCAGTAATATACTAATAAATATAGAACAACAATGACTGCTTTTTACTACCTCTCTATACCAGGTCATGATAATTTGTTGCCTAGATTAACTCAAATTTGCTGTGAACCCAGAACTGCTCTAAAAATTCAATACATTAAAAAAATGTATAACCTAGATGGGTGTGGTGGCATACACTTGTAATCCCATCATTTGGGAGGCTGAGACAAGAGGATCATGGTTTGAGGACAGCCTAAGCTAATATTTAGTGAGGTCCTTTGAAACTCGGTGAGAACCTGGTTCACAATAAAGAATAAAAAATAGGGTTGAGGGTGTATCTTGGAGGTCCATTGCCCCTGGGTTCCATATCCAGACCTGCAAAAGACAAACAAAAACAAAGCAAAACAAAAAAAAATGCATAAGCTCAAAGAAACTTAGAAGTATATATTTAATATATTCATTAATTTGTCCCTTTAACATTTTTATTAACTTCTATACCTGTCATTGTAATGCAAGACAAACAAATGAACAAAAATAACAGAATAATAGAACATAAAGCTATATGATAAAGCCTGGAGACCTACTTTAAGATGGATGATCTTTACTGAGTAAAATTAAGAATAAGAGATGAATGAGCAAGAAGCACTGCTTTGTTAGGTTTTCTGTAGAAGAATTTAAGGCAGAATGAACTTCAAGGATTTGACCCTAACATAGGAAAGAGCTCAACAAGTTCCTGGAACCTAAAAAAGGCCCAAGTTCCCAATAGTTATTGACAAAGGGGTAATATGGGAGCTGGAAGGTATCATGAATTTAGGAAGTGTGTGATTAGGTGAGTCTTTATTAATCTTGTTTAAATTCTATTTTGTATGGTATGAGATGAGAAAACACTAATAGGATTTAAGCAGACTGTGGCTCAATATAACTTGTGATTTGAAAAGACCATCTTGCTCTCAGTAGCCGTTCCAGGAAAATGAATATTGGAGCCTTTTGCTTCTTCATAAGAATTTTTATTTCACAAAAGCAAGACTTATCCAAGGTTTAGTTGCTTCAGAATTTGGTTTGTAATTTAGGGAATCATCTAGAAATTTTCATATTATTGAAAAAGGAGAGAAAAATGAATGGTAACTTTTATTACCAGTCTATGACAAATGAGCTGCAAATTTCCTGAATTGTGAAGGGAGAAATTTTATTGCATCACAAGCCCCGTGATATGTTGCTTCCTACCAAGATATAAATTATTGTATAGTTTAATCAGGTCATAAATATTGATGCTTGGCAAATATTAATTTAATTAAAGCTAGACCTTCTTGGGAATTAAGATAATATAAACTGAAAAATACATTATATGCAACACAAATTAGAAAATCCAAAGAAAGAAGTAAAAGATAGTATTTTAGTAGTAGGAATAATTCATCTCTTAAACATAAAGGAGCTGGGTGCAGTGGTGTAGATTGGTACTCTTAGTATTTAGGAGCCCGAGACATGAGGATTGCAGATTAGATGACAGCCTCAGCAATGTAGCAAGACTCTCAGCAACATAAGACCCTGTTTCAAAACAAACAAAAAAATAATAATAATAATAATTAAAAGTGGACTGGGGTGTACCTCAGAGGTAAAATGCCCCTGGGTTAAATTCTCAGTGCCACAACAAAACAAAATAAAAGCATAAAGACTGCCTAATAATCCAAAACTCAAGTGATATAAACAATACTAAACACCTCTGACACTCCTTCACGTTGAGAGACATTAAAATATCTGGGTCTGACTAGTTTTATAAAAATGGCCTACAGCTCATTGACATTGATATTATCAGAGGAATACATAGCAAATTCTCAAATATTATTCTATAAATCATACATATTGTGAAAGGAATAAATCCTCTCATTAATGAGTCAGTCTCTTCCAAGGCAAAATCAAATATGCACACAGAGAGATTGTTGTATTGAAGCTGACTTGTGTCATTTATGTCATAAGTTAAAAGTCAAAATAAAATAAAGCAAAGTAATGCAAACCTAAGAGATTCTGTATATGGGAAAATTTACTTTATTTCTTAAAAATCACATAGGCAGTTATTTTCCAAGTCACTGTGTTGAAACAGCAATATGATTTAACTGATTTTCATTAGTCACATTTTTTAAAGGAGACAAAATATTTTTACTTATAAGGGTCAGAAAGAACTTAGAAATCATCTGGTCCAGCTATCATGTCACAGAAAAGAAACTACAGTACCAGAGTTTAAATATTTGTTGAAACTTGGGCAGACAGTCAGGTTTGTGATCTGGTCTAGTGATGGTTCTCCAACACATAAAAAAGTGAAAATGAAAATATAAAGAGAAACTTCTTTTAGCACACTGGAAGAAGGAAACATAAAGCATTTTTTTCAACTTTCTAAGACCCAGGTTACATAAAGCAAAACAGGAGACTAAAAATATTTTTTGAAAGCCCTCATCTGGCTATGTGTGCTTATTTTTCAGTGTAAATAACATACAAGTTAAAGTAGTACTATGTTGTCACAAAGACAGTTCAAGTTAGAAATGTCAAATTCTTTAAAATTTTATTGTTCCACTGTGGGAAGCTCACCACTGTGAAGATAGGTCAAATGTATAGATTTTAAGTCATAAAACAAACCCCTAGAGACAAGGTCAATCTCCAGCTACACATAGAACCATTAGTGCTTGTCAAATTCAACACCATTGACTTGGATTAAATTGAAACCAACTAGAATAGGCATAAAGAATTCTGTTGTTTGTTGTTCAACCTCCTATGAAAAGGGGAACTTTGATTCTAATCACAAAAATTTGCTGTGAATAAAAATGTAAAAAATAAATGAATGTACAAAACAATAAGCACCTTTCCATGTTAAAGACCATTTCATGATGTAAATTTTTAAAAGCAAATTAAATAATAATGGTAATCTTTTTACTTTAGAGAGCAATGAGATTTTTCATCTTTATTTTAATTTCATAATATAAATTTAATTTAAAATGTTATAGAATGTTTCCACTAACAGCACAATAATAGATAGAAGCTTCATTATTTTACTCATCATTTTATTAATTCACCATCATGGTAACACAAGCAAATAGCATATCAGCATTATTTTAGACACTTTAGAAGTGTTAACTTGTATGATTCTATAAAAACTTTATCTTTTACTCAGGATTTTTATGTTCTACTATAACTTATTGTAAGATAAAATTCATGTATTGCTTTATATAATTTTGATAATAATAGTAAAAACATAAAAGATGCTATTATTCTACTTTATAAATTAAAGATTAAGCATATTATCCCCAAATGAACAAGTTTTAATTGTTAACAATCTAACTCCAGTTACATGTTCTTTAGCAAAACTGTGAGTGAACAGTTATATCATATATGTGTTTTAGAAAAAAGATATTTTATGGCTTTCAGCATATCTTCAAAACAGTTTCTGATACAAAAACTTCTCTAGAAATTGGTGCTTTACTTATGAAGGTCTAGATCTACCATGTAGGTGTATCCAGGAACAGAACAGAAATCATGAAGCATTGGGAAAGTTTAAACCTGAATATCTTTTATTGTATCTTAGTATAGATATCACTTTTCCAGTTAACCTTGAACAGAAATGCTAAATCTAGATGGAGCTCTTATTAAAAAAAAAAAAAAAAAAAAAAAAAAAAAAAAAACCTCCATCAAAGCAGCTCACTAGAACACTGAAACTCTTCATGCTAAAGCTCTTCACACTCTGTCCTGTCTGATATTACTCTATTGGTTATTTTGGAGGCTCCCCTAGTACAGCTGCTCTGGTACTTGAATTGTATGCTTACCTGGAATTACTCCAAATATATTTATGGTCCTATGATACATACTCATTATTGTATCTACTGACTTTAATTACATTATGAAGGGAGTCTAAGAGAAATGTGTTTAAAAAGTTTGTGAAATAGTCAAGTGTAGAAAACAATGCCTATTTTAAGAACTTTTAAACTCTGAACAAGTCATACTCAGTTGGCTTCACAAATATTTATATTTCATTTTAGAGAAACCCAAAGAAAAACAGTTTTGGGTTTATACAAAGAAGATATGATCTCTAGTTAGAGGACTCATACTTTAATCATTTGAAAAAGGCCTTGGAATAATACAAAAAGATTGGTGAATTAATGTATTTCTATGTTTCAAGTTATAATAAAAATATAAATGTGTGTTATTCTGAATGAAACTTTTCAAATTAAACAAATACAGTGATAGTGAGAACTATAAGAACATTTGTACTGTAACCTTTTATTTATTTTTAAGTTTCTTTAATATTACTAAAGAGAAAGATCTGAAACAAAATTACCCACTTACTCATGCAAGTGCATGTACAAGCTCTATTTGGTGGTGTACACCTGTAATCCCAGTAATTGGGAGGCTGAGAAAGAAGGATAGCAGGTTCAAGGCCAGCCTCTATAACTTAATGAACCCTTTTTGAAAATAAAAAGTAAAAAGAGCTACTGGTTAGCTCAGAGGTATAATGCCCTGGATTCAACCCCCAGTACCAAAACTACTACCACCACCACCACCACCACCACTACCACACCACCACCACCAGCAGCACCACAAAAAAAAAGCTTATATGCAAGAGTGAACAAAATGAAGTTTAGAACACAAAATTTGCAAACTGCAGTAATGATTGTGGAGGAAAATAGGAGAATTAAAATTGATCTAGCCTTGCTTAGTACTCTTAAAAAGAATAAAAACATAGGGAAAGTAACTAAATTCTTACCACATGTTCTCACTCTAGCTAACTTCAACCCCAAAGCAATTTGCATATTTTTGTGCCTGGGCCACTTTATTTCTAAAATAAGAAAATTATAAAGTTAACTTGATGCTCTAGTCTAATTAAAAAATTCTATAATTTTTTACACAGAAAGGTAAGGTAGAAATTTCAGCTACATAAAAACTACTAGTCCAGCCAGGCATGCTGGCACATGCTTGTAATCCCCACGCTTGGAAGGCAGAGACAGGAGGAACGTGCAGGTTCGAAGTCAGCCGTGCTGGCATAAGAGACCCTGTTTCCAAATAAAAGATATAAAATAGGTCTGGGAGTGTAGCCCAGATGTAGAAGGGCTTCCAGGAACCCCAGTACCACCAAAATAAATAAATAAATAAATAATAAATAAATAAATAAATAAATAAATAAATAAATATTTAAAAAACAACTACTAGTCCAATACTTCTGATCCAATTAAAGTTTTATTTTATGTCATATTGAATGCAGAATGATTTTTTTTAATACAGAGTAGTCCATTCAAACTTTGCATAAAGTGGCCAGCAGTCAAAATATTAATTCATTTAGGTTTAAAATTTTTAAAAATGAAATAAAAATCACTTCAGAGTGTGTCTAGAATCCTAGTCTAAAATAACTGGTATTAAAAATAACTGATATTAAAATACTTTCTGGAAGGTTTTTAAAATAAAAGAGGAAAACTCAAACTAAAAATCTATAGTTTAAGCCAAGTGTGGTGGCACATGCTTGTAATCCCAGCCAGGAGTGTAGCTCAGAGGTAGAATGCCCCTGGGCTCAATCCCAGGACTGTAAACAAACAAACAAACAAAAACTATAGTTAAGAAAACAATTTCTTTTTAAATATACTGAATCCCATTAAGCATATCAACTGTAAACATTAACTAGCAAAAAAAACCCACATTCATACCTATCAATGAGATGTTCATAATCTGAATCTGCTCTTGAATATATTAAAATAACTATGTACACTCAGTATCTACTTCAAATTTTGAAATGAAAAATGTTACACTCAGCTGGGCATGGTGGCACATGCTTATAATTTCAGTATTTTAGAGTCTGAGACAGGAAGATTGCATGTTCACCGCTAACCTCAGCTACTTAGCGAGGTCCTCTGCAATATATTGGGACCCTGTTTCAAAATAAAGAATTAAAAAATAGGGCTGGGGGTATATCTTGGAGGTAGAACACTCCTGGGTTCAATCCCCACTACCACACACAAAAAAAGATTTGCACTCTATATCAGAATCTAATATCATAAAGATTTGACAAAAGAAAGTAGTCTACATTTATTATTTGTTCCTACTTTTGAATACATATATAACTATATAGATATAGGTTGAGATAATTTTATAATTCTTTATAATTCCTCTTTTCTAGTGGAAAACTATAGAACAACAATCATAAAGGTAAGTCTCAGAGAAAGCTAGGACCCTTTTGCCTTATGCAGTTTCCTCAATACCCACTGAGGTTTGCTTAATAGAATTCTATCCCAGGTACTTTTATGATACAGTGCATATTCTATTTTTCCTGGAATAAAAGAATATACTAAGAATATTTCTACCTATTCAGCTAATGAAAGGGTTCAAAGTTTATAGCACATTTCTCTTTTCATAGGCTAATACTGGGACTGGAGGGGGACGCTGATTTCATGGGCTATATGAAGATCTCCAATTCAATTTGATAAATTATAACTTTCAAACTGGAGCTCAGAGAGGACTTTTTAAATATAATCATGACTGAGAAAATGTGGTAGTTCAGTTACTGAAGAATATAGAAATATCTTGTAAAAATAAACAACTGAGCAATCGTGCTCTTTTCTTTTCAAGGTCAAATGACTTCAAAAGTTTTAAGTTTCCAGTTTGGGTGTATAGAGGAATTAAGTTTTGGTGTTTGATGCTCATTAGGGACCTAATTATTTGAGCTGTGTAACTTGGGTATCCTGCAGACCCAGAGAGGCAGAAATACAAGGGCAAAATGTAGGTATTTACTTGACTCATTTATCCTAAAAGAAAGTATGATATCTCTTATCTCACTCAAATTTTATATCATAGTAGTTTAATAGAAATAAGTAAAGAAAACAGGAAACTGGCAATTAATCACTTTGAAAGTTTATATTATTATACTAAAGTATTAGTCCATATACTATCAATATTGAATTGTTATTAATGTTATAATTTAATTGTTAATCAGTTTTGCCAACCTGATTTTAAGTTTATTATATGTAGCCATTGTGTAAAATATATATTTTACATAAATTGTAAAATATATTTATATATTTTACATAAAATTTTCAAATGAGTTTTAGTCTTGAAAGAATCTCTATAACCTCCAGGAAATACCAGTAGTGAAAGGGAGGGATAGAGAATGAAGATGCTCCTTTTTTTTTTTTTTTTCCCTGCCATGCTTGGAATTGAAAACAGGGATTTGCAAATGTTAGGTAAGTGCTTCAAGCACTGAACTACATCCCAGCCACCTGGAAGTGCTCCTGTGAGCCTTAGAACACTGAATTATGAACTGGGATATGTAATAGAGTCTAGATTGTTTATTTAAAGTTCTCAGTAGTATAAAATCATGCTTTGGTTTACAGAATAGTAGTAGACATGTCTTCACAGTGTCCTTTAAAACTACATTTCATGTTTCTATATATCATCAAGAACCAAAATTAAAATATATAAAATCTTTTTAAAACAAAGGGAAATGTTTAAAATCCTTTAAGTGTACTATTAACCTTTATAGTTCTGCTTGTCTGTATTAATTTTAATGGGAAGACAGTTATTATGTGTAATGATTATAAGTCATCTCTCAAATAAAGAGGAAGAAAAGGTAACTGCATTTATTATTTGTTATTTATATGACACTTATTATTTTGTGTAAAAGGCAGAATTCATGGAATACATTTCTTATTCTTCCCTGAAATATTCTATGAATTAGATGCAGCCCTTTAATGTTTAGGATTAAGAAAATATTTGTAAACAGAAAAATAAATCTTGAATATACTAATGTTCATCCTCTGTTGGCCAGCATTAAAATACTTGCATAAAAATAATAGGCATTACCCTAATATAATAAAAAATTGAGGAGATATTTTATAACTGAAGCCACACAGCTTATGCTATAAAATCAAAGCCATATATATATATATATATATATATATATATATCCATATATATCCATATATCTCCATATATATTGCATTGTATAAAATTAATGCTATACATACATAGTTTTGTAAAAAGTTTTCATTACTGAGTCATTCTTGAGCCAAAAATCCTAAGTGACTAATTTTATTCTAGTGAGAGCAAATATCCACATTTCTAATATTTGTTTAATGATCCAACAGAAGCTGGGTAATGAGACAATTGAGGGTTGAGAGAGGTGCCCCATCCATCACAATGAGCATAAAGCTGGTGACATGCTATTTATTTACAGTACTATATAGGAAGACCTATGGCTCACACTCCCGGCACAAACAGAACAATAAAAAGTACTAAAAGTCATTTACATTCATTTTAAAATTAAACCCGTGGGGTGATGTCAAGATTTCTATTCTTTCTAACAGGAAAGAAGAGCTAAATGCCTCATTTTTTAAACAGGGCACTGTAGACCTTGGATTTCTACCATTTTTGTTTTACTATAATGGAGAAACAATAATATTGGACAATGAAAGTGTTAGTAGATCATTTACTTTGTCTTCTGGTTATGGCTATAAAACATGTTGTCTCACTTTTTTCTGCTTGTTTTAGATGGGTTCCAACAAAAATTGTCAGTATTATTTTATCACAGTACAATTTAACTGTCACTGAATTCCTTTCTTATTTTAAAGGTTTTTCCATTATTCTTAGCAAATTCCATACAGTAAAAAATTTCAGATCCTTTTCATTGGCAATGAAATAGTTTTGCTATTTGTAAAATGTGATTACCTTATTTAATGTTAACTTACTAAGCTTTTTACATGTAGTGCTGTTACATTTGAATCTACATTCTGGCTAAATTGCTCTCTTCCTAAATTGCTCTCTTACTCATCCACTAAATCCCATTTTTTAAATAAATAAGATGTATTATCAGAAGAATAATTCTATTATACTTATGTGATTTAATGAGGAAACATGTATCTAGCTGTGTTAGGGACACTTGTCCAGATGCACAATGTTACACTTAAGTGCAGTGTGGAGAGATTAGAGTTTCAGATTGTTGTCTTTCAACATGGGAAGAAATTCATTTTTTTAGACTACAGGAAAATTCCATTATAACTTTAGCACCAAGAAATAGGATTCTTGGTCTGTCTTCCTCTCCAATTTAGACACTGTACTAAGTAACCATATTGTCTGACATGTTGATGTGAATGCTTTGCTAGAAATATCTTCTTGTTAGAAATATTACTAACATTGGCCTCCGAGGCTGGGATCAGAGCCTGCAGAGGGGTTAGGCCGATGCCTGGGCCAGCGAGGCCGGGATGGGAGCCTGCCGTGAGGCAAGGCTGGAGCTGGGGCCTCCGAGGCTGGGATCAGAGCCTGCCAAGGGGATAGGCTGGTGCCAGGGCCAGCAGCCGACATCGGAGCCTTCCGTGAGGCAAGGCTGCTACTGAGGCCTCCGAGGCCGGCATCGGAGCCTGCCCTGAGGCTAGGCCGGTGCTTGGGCCAGCGAAGCTAGGATCAGAGCCAGCTGAGGTGTTAGGCCGGTGTTGGGGCCAGTGAGACCTGAATCAGGGCCTCCCATGAGGCAAGGCCTCTGCTTGAGCCAGCGAGGTCTGGATCAGTCCTCCGGGTAGCCAGGCCACTACTGGGGCTGTCAAGAGTGGTATCGGTACTTGTAACACGGCATGCACAGAGAAATACTGCAAAAAATAAAAATCAGATGCTTCCCTTAAGCAGCAAAAACTAGGAGGAAAGGGGCAACAGGAAGAGGTCGAGCTATAGAAAGGGCCCTATAGTGAAGCAACTAAGGTGACCAATCAGAGGGTATGGAATAGGGGAGTATAAAGCCTCTTTAAAATGCAGGAGGTACATAAACAAATGTATCAAAGTTAATCACCAAACAAACATGGGATGGAGGGAGGGGGAGGGAATGGGATGGGGGCTGGATGAGGGCTAATTGGATGATGTGTGCTTGTATATCCTCTCAAGTCTTGTATTCCAATGTGATATATGATTACAATGCACCAATAAAAAAAGAAATACTGCTAACATTGAATATCAGGGTGTTAGTGATATAAATATTTGATACTTTTACTCCATAAATATTAAGATTCAACCCAATACAATCCCTTTTTATGTGCTTTCATTGGTGTATTTTAGTCTAATACCATAATGTAAATCATGTTGATGATGGCATACACGCACACATCACTTGGTGCCCTTATGCACACTTCCCTCCCTATCCCCCTTCCTAATACAGAGTACCAAGATTGACTTTGGTATATTATCCTATATACACATATTCAATGGTAGTATTCCCATTAATGAACTTCAGCCTTCCTTTTCCCCTTTTCTTATGCCTCCTCCGTGGCTCCACTGAGGTTTCTCCTCCATTACCTGGAGTCCCTCTGGTATCCCATTTACTTCCTAGATTGCACGTATGAGAGAAAACAAGTGACCCTTCACTTTCTGTGATTGGCTAATCTCACTTAACATAATGTTCTCCAGGTTCTTCCATTTTTTGGTAAATGACATAATATTGTTGTTCTTGACTGCTGAATAGAATTCCATTGTGGGTATATATCCCATAATTTTGAAATAAATTAATTTGTTGATAGAAACCTAGGTTGGTTTTATAATTTGGCGCTTGTAAATTATGCTACTATGAACATGCATATGCATATATTACTGTAGTTTTCTGATTTCAACCCCTTTGGAAATATACCCAGGAGTAGTATAGCCAGATTATATGGTGGATCCACTCTCAGTTGTCTAAGGAATCTCCACACTGATCTCCATAGAGGCTGAACTAGTTTGCAATACCACGAACAGCATAGAAGAGTTCCTACTTTCCTATATCCTCATCAATATTTATTGTTATTTTACTTCTTTATAATTACCATTCTGATTGGGGTTAGATGAAACCTCCGTATAGTTTTTATTTGCACCTCCTTGATTGCTAATGATGTTGAACATATTTTCATGCATCCATTGGCCATTTATATCTCTTCTTTTGTGAAGTGTCTACTCAATTAAGTTGCCCAGTTCTTGATTGAGTATTTGTTTTTCTAACATAAAATCTTTAAAGTTTTTTTTGTATTTTAAGTATTAGTTTTTGGTCAGAGAGATAGCTGTTAAAGACCTCCCATTCTGTAGGAATTTTATTTAGACTCTTGGTGGTTTATTTTGATGGGCAGAAACTTTTTTTAATGCCATTCCACTTATTAATCCTTATTTTAATTTCCTGAGCTTTGGGGGTCTTGTTGAGGAAATTTCTACCTTTGCCTACATGATGGTATGTTGAACCTATACTCTCCTCTAATAGCTTCACAGTTTCTGGTTTGATTTTAGGTCTTTGATCCATCTCAAATTGACTTCTGTGCAGGGTGAGAGGTAAGGATTTAGTTAAATTTTTCTACAAATGGGTAACCAGTTTTCCCAACACCATTTGTTGAAAAGGTTGTCTTTTTTCAAGTATATGTATTTGACCCCTTTGTCAAAGATCATTTGGCTATAAGTGTGTGGATTTGTTCTGTATCTTTTGTTTCAATTGTCTGTGTGCCTGTTTTTGTACTGATAACATTCTATTTTATTCCTATAGCTCTGATAATATGCAGTCAGAAATTATGATGTCTCTTGCATGGTTCTTATTACTGAGAATTGCTTTGACTTTTTGGCTATTTTGTTTCTCCATATGAAATGTAGAACTGATTTTTGTAGGTCTATGATGAATGGTATTGATATTTTGATAGAAATTGCATTGACTCTGTTAGATCACTTTTGGTAGAATGGCCATGTTGATAATATTTATTCCATGTATCCAAGAGCAATGGAGACTTTTCCATATTACAAGATCTTTTATAATTTTTTTCTTTAGTGTTTCATAATTTTTACTGTAGATATCTTTTACCTCTTTGGTTAGGTTTATCTAGGTATTTTACTAGTTTTGAGATTATTGTAAATAAAATTGTTTTCTGTGTTTTTTTTGTTTTGGTTTTATGGTTGGCATATAGAAAAGCTACTGATATTTTTAGCTCTAGTAGCCTTATTTTTATTGGTGCATTGTAGTCAGATATCATAATGCAGTACAAGATGGTAGAGACATACATTTGTAGTCTTTTGGGTAAATTATTAGGGTATTATATTTTTATTTTTTATATTTTTGAGGATCTGGGGCTGGAACCCAGAGCCATTTGACCTCTGAGATACACCCCCTGCCCTATGTTTTTTTTTATTCTTTATTTTGAAACCGGGTCTCACTGAGTTGCAGAGGCCCTAACTAAGTAGCTGAGGCTGTCCGCGAATGGCAATCCTCCAGGTCTCAGCCTCCTGAATGCTGGGATTACAGGCATGCACCACCACAGCTGGCTAGGGTCTTTTAAATATAGAATTATGTCGTCTACAAATAATGATAGTTTTAATTCTTCCTTTTCTATTTGAATTCCTTTGATGTCCTTCTCTTGTCATATTGCTTTTGCAAGAGTTTGAAGAACTATATTAAAAAGGAGTAGTGATAGTGGGCATCCTTTTCATGTTCTTGATTTTAAAGAGAATTCCCACAGTGTTTTCCTGTCCAATATCATGTTGGCTTTGGGTTTATTGCATATTTCCTTAATGATGTTGAGATATTTCTTCTATTCTAATTTTCTGCAGTGTTTCTAACATGAATAGGTGTTAAATTTTGTCAAATGCTTTTTTTAGAATCTATTGTGATGATCATGTGATTTTTTTTGTTTTTAGTTCTATTTATGTGATGAACAACAGGTATTGATTGTCTATGTTGGATAAGCCTTGTTTTCCAATTTGTTCATTGTGTACAATTTTTTGATGGTGTTTTGAAAGCACTTGTCTAATAATATTTTATTTAGAATGTTTGCTTCTATGGATATCAATTACATTGATCTATAATATTCTTTTCTTGAGGTTTTTTATTTGGTTTTGGTATTAATGGGATATTGGCCTTATAGAAAGTGTTTGGAATAATTTCTTCTCTTCCTATTTCACAGAATAACTTGTAAAATATTGGGTTTAGTTCTTCCATAAAGGCTTTGTAGAATTCTGGAAATCCATCTGGACATGGGTTTATAGTTGATGTCATAATTTAATTGCTTTTTATATACTTTTGCTTGCTATTGGTCAGTTTAGGTTTTCTATATCCTCTTGGTTCAATTTAGGTAGTTGTATATGTCTAGAAATCTCTCAATTTCTTCCATGCTTTCCAGTTTATTGGAATATAAATTTTTAAAATAGTTTCAGATGATCTTTTAAATATTCCTACTGTCTGTGCTGGTGTCTCTTTTTTGCTTCTGATTTTAATAATTTTGGTTGATTATTTTCTAGTTATATCAGATAGGGGCTTGTCAATCCTATTAATATTTTCAAAGAACCAGCTTTTTGATTTATTGATTGTCACGTCCCTAAGGCTCTGACCTGCAGAGCCCCAGGAAAGAAGACACAAACACCGAGTCTGTGATGATGCTTCCTCTTTAATGCTTCCCCTCTTTAATGCTTCCCCCTCAAAGCGCACAGCAGGCAAATATATATCAGCATCATAACCCCTCCCTCATCACCCCACCAACCCCAAGCTTCCCACAGCTAGGGCATGCACATTTCTAACCCTCTCATAGGCGGGCTGGTGGTTGCATGAGGCGCTGCATCACTGATCATTCATAGGGTGCCTGATAGGGCTCACTGCGCAGGCTCAGGGCACCACCAGCCTCGTGAGCCTCGTGACTTGGCAACATGCCTAGGCGCCATCTTGAGCCACCACCCCATCCCGGTCTAGCCGAGCGGGCCCCAACAATTGATACTTTGTGTTGTTTATTTATTCTTTATTTCATTGATTTCTGTTCTGATTTTAATTATTTCCTGCCTTCTACTGGCTTTGGGATTAAACTGTTTCTATTTTTTGAGGTCATTGATGTGTGTTCTTAGGTTGTTTATTGGTAAATTTCTGTTTTCTTTAATGTGGGCACTATGCTATAAATTTGCATCTTTATACCACCTTTGAAGTGACTCGTAGATTTTAGTACATTGTGACTATACTTTCATTTAATTCAAAGATTTTTTTAATAATTTTTTATTGGGGCACTGTATTCATACATCATAGTGGGAAACAAAAAACTTTTGTAGACATACATGCACACATTGCCCAGTCAGCCCCCTGATCTCCACCCCATTCCCTCCCCATCCCTCCTTCCCATGCTTGGCTTAGTGGTTGACATCTAGTATTATAGCAATTTATCCAATATTAAAAATGATAATCTCACATAACAGTTTCATTTGACTGATACCAAGCTTTTGATAACTTAAAGATAACATTTTAATATTTCTTTTTGCTTTCTTTCTTAACAGAGAATATTTTTTTCTTTTTTTTAGGTAAAACTATCATATATTTATATATTTATTTTTCAGGAAAAAATCTATCCTAATATGTAATATGGACTCTAGATACCCAAAATTATCTTGAAAAAGAACAAAGCTAGAAGATACATATTTTCTAATTTCAAACCATATAAAGCTACAATAATTGAAATAGTGTAGTACTATTCTAAAGGCAGATATATAAACCATTGGAGTTAAATACAAGCCTAGAGATACATTCTTCCCTATATTGTCAAGTTATTTTTGACAAGGTTTCCACGAACATTTGGTGGTGGAAATAATAGTCTTTTAACTAAATATTGTTGAAAAATAATAATTACATGAAAAACAATAAAAATTGAGCCTTACCTAATCCCATAACAAATATTAACTCAAAATGGATAAAAGACCTAAATGTAAATCTTAATACTATAAACTTTTAGAAGAAAATTTGGGTCATAAAACCTCACAACACTGAAATTGGCAGTGATTTCTTGGATATGATTTCAATGGCACAGGCAACAAAAGGGTATATAAACTCCCTAAAAAATAAAATATTGTATATCCAAAGACAATGTAAACAGAGTTAAAAGTTACTGATAGAATGGGATAAAATATTTCCAAATGCTATATCTGAAGTTATATTAATATTCCAACTAGAAATCCTAAAATTTAGCAACAATAAAAGCAAACAATACAATTTAGAGATAGGTATAAGACTAACATAAATAATGAATCTCTACAGATAACTAATCTTAGTTGTCTGTTGGATGGAAAATCTTGGTTCTCTGGTTCTGGTGTGTGTTACCTATTTCTTCTTTGTAGTTAATCTCTTTGAGTATTTTCTCTAGCGCTGGTTTTGAAGACATAAATTCCTTCAGTTTCTGTTTGTCATGGAAGCTTCTTATTTCTCCATCTAATTTGATAGAAAGTTTTGCTGGGTAGGAAATTTTTGGCTGGAGGTTGTTTTCTTTCAGAATTTGGAATATGTTACTCTAAGCCCTTCTGGCTCTCATGACTTGGTTTGGGAAGTCTGGAGTGATTCTAATTGGTTTGCCTCTGAATGTCACTTGGCTTTTTGTTTTTGTTGTCTTTTAGATTCTCTGCTTGGCTTCCACATTGGTCATTTTGACAATAATGTGGCGTGGGGATCCTCTTCTCCGATCCTGTCTAAAGAGAGTTCTATAAGTTTCCTGAACCTGTGTATCGACCTGTTGCTCTGTTTGGAAAATTTTCTGCTATTACTTCCTTGAAGAGATTGTTGATCCCTTTGTTTTCACCTTCTTTTCCCTCCTCTATTCCAATTATTCTTAGGTTAGCTCTCTTAAAATGGGCCCATATTTCTTCAATGTCAGATTCCTGCTGTTGGATTTTTTTTTCTAGATTAGAAACTATGCCTTAATTTTTGGATTGCTCATCTTCTAAGAGCAAGATTCTATTCTCCATGTGGTCTAATCGGTTGTTTGTACTTTGAATTGAGGCCTCTACTTCATTAATTGCATCCTTTATCTCATTTTAGCTCTCTCTGAATTCTTTACGAAACACCTCTATTGTTTCTATAGTTATTTTCCTGATTTAATCTTCTAGAAATCTCTGAATTTTTGTTTTATCGGGTTCTGATGTTGTGGGATTGTGGGCATTCATTGCTCCATTGTTATTCCTCTTTCCCATGATTTCGGGAGTTTGTGCCTTCTCTGGGTTCTTCCCTTGGGTCACTATGACTTCACTTATGGTGCTCTGGATCTGGAGTCTGTGGTATCTCAGTCACCACTACTCCTTTACTGGGTTGTATCGCAAAGTCTCAGACCCAGGGAGTCAATAGAGGCTGCTTTAGACTATGGAAGGGTGCCAGGTTACACATTCTCTTATGGTGTGATATCTCTGCCACCACCACTCCCCCACCGGGCCAAGTCCCTGGGAGTCAGTACTGGGATTTCTCCTCTGAGGCAAGCAATTGGACTCACTGTTGTTGAATACGCAGATGGAGCTGTAGTGGACTCAGTGAATTTGCTACTGCTGCCGCCGCTGCTGGTGGCAATATTGCGCTGCTGCCACACCCTCGGCCATGAGGCTGATGTATTTCTTCTCTGTTTTTGAACTCTGCTCTGAGTCCCTGCAGCGCGTGCTGAGCCCAGCCACTGGGAGCTTTAGATTCTCCCTGTACCGAAAAATCTGCCGAATCCCTCCAGGCTCTTCCTCAGCGACTCACCTCGGCTTGCTGTCTGGGCTCTTCCACAGCGGCTCACCTCGGCTCGCTGTCCGCAGCTTCTCTCTGGAGCCTGGTGGCCTGTTGATTACATTGGTCTGTAGCCATAGCCGCCCAGTGAGCTCGCTGTTGCCGCCAGCAGTAAGGCACTGCTGCCACTTCCTTGGCCATGAGGCCAGCGTATCTCCTCCATGGCTATGAGCTCTTTTATGAGACCCCCTCCTCTCTGGGGCTGGTGATTTTTTTGTTTCTCTGGTGATGGTGTTTTCTGGCTATGAAAGGCGCTGATTTTGTGGTAATAGAGATTGGTTGTTAGCGGGGCTCTTACGGCCTGCTTTTTTCGGTCACCATCCTAATTCCAAGGTTTTTTTTATCTTCTCTTATTTATCTTCTGATCAGTTCTCATTGAAGAGGTTATCATTCAGTTCCCCTGTATTTAAGTAATTTCCTTTGGTCTTTCTGTTGTTGATTTCTACTTACATTCCATTAAGATCTGAAAAGATGTAGAGAATTATATTACAACTTTTGAAATTACTGTGTTTGCTTTGTGGACCAGGCTGTGTTCTATTTTGTAGAAGGTTCCATGGATAATTAAGAAAGATGTGTACTCAGCTGTTGCTGCTTAAAATATTAAAATATTCTGTATATGTCTATTAGGTTCATTTGGTTAATAGTGTTCTCTAAGTCTGAAGAAACTTATCTTTTGTCTAGAAGATTGAATATTTTATTTGTTTCAGGCTTTTTCTAAATTCTTTTCAAAAATCCTGTATCACTGGGCATGGTAGCATACACTTGAAATCCCATCATTAGGGATGTGGAGACCTGAGGATTGTGGTTGATGGACAGCCTCAGCTATTTAGTGAGATTCTTTGCAATGCAGTAAGACTCTGTTTCAAAAAAATAAAAAATAGGACTGAGGATGTAGCTCAGAGGTGCAGTGCCCCTGGGTTCCATCCTCAGTACTGCAAAAATAAATAAATAAATAAATAAATAAATAATTCTTCATCATTTCTACTGTTAAATTTCTGATCTGTTTTTCTGGCAATCCCTGCAATTCTGAGTTGTTCAGTTATGTTATTGAGGTTGTGGTATCTCATTGCCTTGTTATTTCTTCTTCACATGATTTCAGAGTTTGTATAAGTTGCTTTTGATAGATTTTTCTCAATCTGTATGTATCAGCTGGTATATACAAGGGCAAGTTGTATTGTATTCAATAGTGAAGATTGAGTGAGAAGGAAAGTGATAAGGTCATAAATGCAAGAATTGGGTGAAGTTGCAGATAGGATCAAATAGGATGAGAGTACGAGTTTTATAAGGTAATATATAGTAAAAATTAAAGATGATTAATATGTAGTAGGATTCAAGTAACCAATGTATTTAGTGTAGTGATATGATGAAAGAAAAAATGATAAGGGTCAGAGAGAAAAGTAGATGCGTACAAGGAAAGAAGCCTGTGAAAGGGATGTTGAAGAGAGCAAACACACACCCACACCTCCCACACACACACACTAAAAAATAAAAAAAAACAAAACAACAACAATAAACCCTAAAAATATATAAATATTGAGCAGATTTGGCCTCTGTAGTCTTCCTGGGTTTGCTTAAATTTTTTCAGCTGTTTAAGGTTCAAATTCTATAATAGTTTATTGAGTTTGTTTCAATCACTCTCATTTGCTCTGTAACCTATGGTAATGATGTCTATTTATAGTCTTGCTTTTTGGTCTCCTTCAATAATGTGGACCCTGGCCTGATATCTTTCTCTATGCAGGTATCAAGTGCCACCAGCATCTTTTCTGCTATCCCTGAGACTCTCTCAATCTATGTAGACAGCAAGTATCAATAGGGCTGAATCTAGTGTTAAGCCCAATTTTCAATGTTTTCCACTGATGTTGAGCTGGATTCTTTCTCTGCCTGTGTAGGTGGCAGGTACCACTGACCAGACCCAGTGTATATGTAGGAGTCCTTGTTCACCACTGATAGGGCTGGGTTTGTCTGACTTATCACCAGTCACCACAATTAGGTGATCTGTGATGATCTCTGGAGGTCTTACTAGTGTTCTCAGGCCTGGAGATTCTAAGGGCTTTTTGCCTAATTGGCTTTGGGAGCTGTCTGCTAATCAGCACCTCTGTTATGTCTGATAGAAGATTCCATCCCAACCTTCACCAAAGTGAACATTAAAGTCTCAGATTTTGTGATTCTATTGCTGGCTGCATGAGTCCTTACAGCAATACATGGCAGTCTCCCATGGGGAAAGTGAGTTTGCTTACAGTGTTGTTGAATACCTCTCTGATCTCTGGGAAGGTGGGGGAGGTTGACTGCCAGTGCTACAAGTCATAGCCGGGTATGTACAGGAGGGGCTAACTGCTTATAATTCCAATGAGCTGCAGCCACTTACTTTATTTCAAGTTGCTGACCTTTTATTGGGGTCTCTGGCCGTCTCAGCATGGTGAGGCAAGATGGTGCAACAATGCCCTCAGCACAGCTGTTGGAGGCAGGCAGGATACTTTTCTGCTCTCTTATCTGCTTTCTAGGTTTTTTTCTGCCACCTTTTAATTGTTAGTGCTCTGTTCAAATTTATGCTAGTTTCTTTCTTTTGTCAGAACGCTGTTTTCACTGATAGAGTGTCAGCAAGACAGATATATGCTGCTTCCCTCAGTTGCCATCTTTCCAGAAGTCTGTTAAAAATATTATTGATACTAATATCCATTTAGGTTTAATTAGTTAAATTAAAAATTCTATAATAATAGGGCTATTTTAACAGCTATTCAATACTAGGACATACTCAAATAGCACTGTTGATTGACTGGGAAAAAAAAATCTCTGTCCAAATTATAGAATTTCTAACTAAATGTATATATGGATATTTCCAATAGGATCTTTGCATTTTTTCACAAGTGATGAAAAAGTCCTTTTAGAATAAGGACTTTTAAAAATGGCAGTAGAGTAAGTCCCTTTAAAATACTGAAGTAGAATATTTAAAGTTATGTTAAAATATTGATAGTGTTTAAAAATATTAATATTTCTTACCTTTCACTTCAAGTATTGTTTGTAATAGCCTTTAATCAGTTGTAAAAATGAAAGTGTTGAAACTGAATATTATTTATCCCTAATGAAGGATGTGCCAGTCTCATGCCTATGAAGTTCCTGTAGTATAAAGCCTATTCCCAGAAATCTTCTACAGTGCATACACCAATTTTCATTTCTTGCTTTGAGGATCTCCCTATGTCTCATCCAATTTTCAAGAGCATTTTATCATTAACAGTGAAAGTTATAGAACTCTTTTTTAGATTATCAATACTCCTAGTTACTTTAGTTGTGTTGATAATAAAGAGTCTTCAGAGTAGTTGAATTCAGTGTAAGAACACTGAATTCTGTCTCCGCTACTTTAATGTCTACCTGACTTTAGGAAAATGATGTAATACAGTGTTATAAAATGCACAAATTACTGAGCACATATTGTGTTTTAGATCTACATAGTTGTGTGTGATTTTTATTTATTGCTGTATTCCTCCAAATAATCTTTCAAGGTAAACATTCTTACTTATAGACCTGAGATCTAGAAAGATTGGGTTTACCTGTTATGATCAGCCAAGACAGGTAAATAATGATAATGAAATACATATCTCTAGCTGTCTCATTTTTCTTATTTAAAAACTAAAATAATCATTTCTTGTTTGTAGTGATGTTGGTAACATCTTTCATTTTAGTATTCTCAACATAGAGAGACCTGGCTAGGAAGAATTTAGTGTCTGCTTGTATGTCTTTTTTGTCAATAAATAGTAAAGACACTAATACCCAGAGGGTTTGGGGTTATTTGTGAGACCTCCAAACTTAAAGGTAGCAGGTGAAAGCCCAATGATTCTAAGTGCAATGGTGGAGAACATGAGGACAAAATGAACAGGCCTCTGAGAAATGTATTGTTAATATGTGAACCCCATATATGACTGTGGTAGGAAATCTGACACTGAATGACTCTCACATACCCTTCCTCAATGAAAAAATACTCATTATCTCCTGAGCCTGAATATAATTTTAAAAAAAACACAATGTAAAACCTTCATAAAAAGAATTACTACACAAATTTTCAGCAGAAAGGTTTACATTTTCTTATGCAAGCTCCTGCAGTTCTCATGCAAGAGATTAAAGATAGAGTAGAGGTGTGATGAAGAATGAGACTGACTCAGGAATCAGGTTAGGAATAAAACATAACCTGAGAAGACTCTCCTTGAAGAGAAGTGTGCCTACATCTATAGTTCAATATAAAAGAAAAGACAAGTTACATAGAATTTTCTCCTTTATTATATTTCACTTTATGTCCACTCATTTGATATTGTCTTGTCTTATGCTCGGTATAATTACTCATATTAGCCAAATGGTGACTTTAAAGATGAAGAAAAATGTCTTCTCTGTGCCCCTCTGTTCTAAACTCTATCAAACAATGGGGATCCTAATGGCCTTAGTGAACTTCTACCCAGAAAGCACCAGAGAATACTTAGGCTCAAGGTACCATAAGACTAACTTCCAAAATATCCCATCAGTTAATGAAACTGTCATTGTATAAGAAAATAGAGATGTCCCACAGCAACCATGATACTGAATAATTATTGATGGTTTTATTTAAGCACCTGATAAAAATTCAGCACATTCTCAGCATTTTTGATGATGGTGGTAGTTATGGACATGATAATTATAAATATATATATTATCTTTATTCCAGTGAGTCTATTATTTTAATTCTTGGCTTCAAGTGAAAAGCTGTAAAGAAGAACACATGCCACATGTCTGTGCTTAGATAATAACCTACACAGCTCTCATGTGTGCAGAAAGTTAATAAAAATAAATTTTTATAAATTAGTTATAGTGAAGATGAAATGATTACTTCTAATAATCAGTGATTATTAGAACTTTGAGCCACAGGCTCAAAGGCAGAAAAATGTCACTGTATCAGGAAGCAGGATAAAGGGGAATTTCTATAAATTTTATATTCTAAATAAAATAAATGCAATGTTGATCATTACCATATTTTGTTGCAATATGATTTACATGTACCACTTAAAAGTAACTATAAAATTTTGAACAAATTATGTTTCTGAAAAATATATATGATAAGAACACAACATAGTTTCCATGTTCAATTAAAACTGGGATGCACATGAAACATGACAGCCAGGAAAAATGAATAGTATTAGTGTATTTCAGAGTTCCTGTGTTTCAAAATTTCAAATGTCATCTCAAAGAGAATTCTTGCATCCAAGACTTTATCATAAAGTGCAAGCATTTATAAGTTTTTCATAATTGAGTTCTCTATATAACATTCCAAATTGTTTTATAATGTTGACTAAATTTATAATACAGTTGAGGATAAAGGGAAATGACTTAATGTTTTAAAAGGAAAATAAATCCAGAGTAGAATAGTAGTTACCAGAGAAGAGAGACTGGTAAGTGGGCATAAAATTCTTGGATAGGAGGAAAAAATTCTAGCATTCTATAGTACAATAGGATGATTATAGTTAATAAAATTGTAGTGTATAGTTGAAACAACTCTAAGAGAAAGTTTTGAATGTTTCACCATAACTAAATGATATGTATTTGAGGTAAAAAAATATTTTATTTATTTTTTTTAATTTATTTTTTATTGGTGCAATGTATTCATACATCATAGTGGTATAAAGAAAATACTTTTGTAGACATACATGCACATCTCGCCCAGTTAGCCCCTACCACGATCCCCACCCCATTCCCTCCCCATCCCTCCTTCCCACGCTTGGCTTACTGGTTGACATCTAGTATTATAGCAATTTATACAATATTAACATTGATAATCTCACATAACAGTTTCATTTGTCTGGTACCAAACTTTTGATGACTTAAAGATAACATTTCAATATTTCTTTTTGCTTTCTTTCTTACCAGAGAATATTTTTTTCTTTTTTTTTTTAGGTGAAACTATCATACATTTATTTATTTATTTTTCAGAAAAAAATCTATCCTGATATGGAATAAGGACTCTAGATACCCAAAACAGTCTCAAAGAAGAACAAAGCTAGAAGATGTATATTTTCTGATTTCAAACCATATAAAGCTACAATAATTGAAACAGTGTAGTACTGTTCTAAAGGCAGATATATAAACCATTGAAGCTAAATAAAAGCCTAGAGATAAATTTTTCCATACATTGTCAAGTTATTTTTGACAAGGTTTCCATGAACTTTTGGTGGAGGAAATACTAGTCTTTTAACTAAATATTGTTGAAAAATAATAATAAATGAAAAAGAATAAAATTGGACCCTTACCTAACACATATACAAATATTAACTCAAAATAGATAAAAGACCTAAATATAAATCTTAATACTATAAGCTTTTAGAAGAAAATCTGGGTCATAAAACCTCACAACATTGAAATTGGAAGTGATTTCTTGGATATGATTTCAATGGCACAGGCAACAAAAGAGTAAAT
This sequence comes from Muscardinus avellanarius, assembly GCF_963383645.1. NCBI lineage: Eukaryota > Metazoa > Chordata > Mammalia > Rodentia > Gliridae > Muscardinus > Muscardinus avellanarius. Next base: position 44,613,090 of record NC_137793.1, read on the forward strand.
AAACTCCCTAAAAAATAAAAAAAAATATTGTATATCCAAAGACAATGTAAACAGAGTTAAAAGTTACTGATCCTCTTCCAAGAGTTCCTCCTATGACCCATTTCTCCCTAACTCTCACATATTAGGGAAAGCATCTGATTTCTTATTTTTTGTGCCTGACTAATCTCACTTAGCATAATGTCCTCCAGTTCCATCCATTTCCCTGAAAATGATGTAATTGAGTTTTTTTTGATGGCTGAGTAAAATTCCATTGTGTACATATCCCATAGTTTTGTAATCCATTCATCTGTTGATGGACATCTTGGCTGGTTCCATAGTTTGGCTATGGTGAATTAAAAGGAGAATCAATACATGGGATTGCATGAAACTGAAGAGCTTCTGTTCAGCAAAGGAAACTATAAAAAAATATTTTAAATATCATGATTTGATCATTACATGTATACATGTATCAAAAATCACAGTGTGATCCATATATTTATAATTATCATGTCCACTAAAAAAAATAAAAAAACTTAAAAATAAAATAAATAAAATAGCTTGTTTCAAAGTGGAAAAAAATAGTTGAAACAATACATTGAAGACTTAACCAGTTTTGAGATTGTTGATAAAACTTCCAACCTCCAAGCTACAAAGCAAAGCCTAGATATTGATTAGAAAGGAAGATGATTAAATAAAAATATTCAGAAAAGAACACTGTAATGTTTTCTTGATTTCTGTTTTAGATGGTGGTGGGAGGAGATCCTTTTTTCCTCAAAAAAAGTAAGAGGAAGTCATGAAGCTTTGTAAGAGGTAGCTTTTCAGATTGAGAATGCATATTTTCTGGTTGGTCATTACCAAAGAGATTAAGCATGTAGATCATTTTTAACCAGCTTCTGGAGGAAAATAGAAAGGAATTATTGAGCTGATTACATATATGCTTCCTGCAGTTTTTAGGTCAGGACAAAATGGTACAGTACTTGACTTTAGCTAGAGAAATCTGAAAGAATCTGAAGCCTAACCAGAGGCCCTTCTAATTGTAGTGCAGAGAATTATATAATTTGGAACAAGTTTTATTGATGATGTTCACCTGGGTGGGAAAGAGTATACAAAAAATTATAAAATATTGAACTAGAAATTTTGGAAAAAATACTTTCTAGGGACATGAAATAGGTCTATCTGCAGTACTTTGTCTCCATTTGAGGTATAAAAATAAAAATATGACTACCCTATATGAGAAAGATAAAAATGAGGAGGGAGCTGGGGAAAGCCTGCCAAGTGCTGTGTGCAGGTATATTACTATCATTATGAACTGCATTATGATTTGAAACTATAATGCACCAATAAAAGTATTTTTTTAAATATGGTTTCTTCCCTCCAAAATTCACATCGCTGTGTAATCCCCATTGTTAGGTATTAAGAGAGCAGGAACTTATCCAAAATTGTTGCTAGAGATGGAACCTTTTCAAGATAGTTAGGACTAAATAAAGTCAGCAAGGTGGAGCCTTCATGATTGAATACTGGTGGCTTCATAAGAAGAGAGAAAGACCAGAGGGCTCATGCATACACATCACACCAAGTGATGCTCTCCATCCCACCATCTCAGGGCTTTGCCATCACTAACGCCATCTTCAAAAGAAACCAGAGCTGTGTATAAATAAACCCTTTTTATATAACTTATAGATCTTCAACCAGAACTGTAAGAAATAAACCTTTTTATATAACTTATCCAATCTGTAATATTGTGTTATTTGTAACAGAATGTGGCCTAATATACTAATGGAGATGATCACTCCTCCTTCAGGCTATTTTACCCACATACATGATGCATGTAAGCACATAACCTCCACTCCAATCACTCCTTTAGTATCTGGATTCTCAGAGCACATTCAAATAATATAAGAAAGGAATGTGAGGATATTATCCCATAAGATACTGAGAACACAGAAAAATTTTCAACAGAAACTGGTATTCTGGAGGGCATGTTTAAAAGATTTAGGAGGGAGGTGAGAAATAGGGTTTATATAGAATTAAGGGTTTGTCTTAACAGTCTCACTGCTACAATCTAGAAGACCTGACCATGCAACTTAGAGGAAGAAAAATTTATTTGCTCAAAATTTCCTTGGAAATTTTTGGGTTCAGTTCATTTAAGGCAAGGGACTGCATATCTCAGGGCAGGGTGGTGGAAAGTGGAGAGAGAGAGGGAGGAAAAAAAAGTCTTTTCTCTCACATCATGGAGGACAGAAGCAAGAACGTACAAGAGCAAGCAAAGGGACTCAAAAACACAAGCACAATTTCCAACACCACACCTCAGAGACTCACCCTTTCCAACCACAACTCAATGGCCCAGATTACCACTCAGAAAAATTTATTATAGTGAGATATAAACCCTCATGACTGAAACCTATCAACCCTGAGCTTCTCAGGAGCTTCTCAGGAAGCTCTCTATATATGAGCTTCTCAGGAAGCTCTCTATATATGACAATAATGGAAATATACCCAACAATAACAAAAAGGATTATATAACTTAAGAACACTAGATGGCATGGAGGTTTGCACATCTAAGAATGATTAAAATAGATACTTATTTAATTTTCTCTGAATATGTATTTGTTTTAGGGTTTCTTAAAGAATGCTGGCATTAAATTAGAACCAGGGTTATGAACATTTAGTTACTTTTGAATAAAGTAATAAAAGAACAAACCTTATTGCATTGCATAAAATTTTGCATTTTCAAATTCAGAGTTACTATTTTTAAAATACTAGTGAAGTCTTTTGTGTTTATGCATAGCCTGATGGGCATAGCCTAAATCAGATAAATGAGGTTCATAAGATGTAGAAAGAGAATGTTATGCCTGAGAGCCTATGAAGTACAGCAGATTCTCAGATGCAAATGTTCATAAAAGCTGGGTCCATTATTACCATCTTCAGGGTCTCATAATGGCTCCAGGGAGGTTTTTAGTAGGACAATTTGAATAGAGTTTTAAGAGTTGGAAACTCCTGGCTTATGAGAAAATAAAATACATAAGAAAGGAATGTTTTATCCGCACCAGATGGTTTGATAGGATAAATAAAGAAAGAGCAAAACGTGAAAAAGAAAGAAGCTATGCCTATAACAAGAGTCAATAGGGAATGAGGAAGCCAGGATTAGGGCTCTGAATTTAGTTTAAATAAATAGCTAATATTTAATACAGAATATATTCTGTGTGCCAGACACTACTCTAGGGTCATTAATAATTTAACTTATCTGATTCCTATTCAAAAGAGAAAGAAAAATTAGAAGATGCATATGATTATTTATTTTGTAAATTAGGAAAGGGAGTTAAGAACTCTGGTAGTTATGCAGCCAGGATTCACACCCCTCTCTGCCTGTCTGCAAAACTCTGTCTTAACCATAGGGAATGTAAAATGAGACATTCAAGAATAGTACAATAATTTTTAAAAAAGAAACATTTTTGAGCAGAGAAAAATTAACAACTCAGAAATGATAATTAATTGATAAAACAGGTTACAGAAAAAGATTAGACATATTTCTGAGGTTGAATTATAATAATAAATACCAGGTATTGAAAATTCAATTACTTATTATTTCTTTCTGTTTTATATATTTTTCTTAGTGCATTATAGTCTCACATAGTAATGGAGTTCATAGTGATAGTGACATACGTACACAAAGCACTTGGACTTTCCATCATCTCTCTTCCTACTCCCCCTTTTATACAGTGTATTGAGACTGATATTGGCATTCTCATATATGTACACAGTATTACTGGAAGTGATTTCTTTATTGATTATTCCTCCCCCCTCCCTTTACATAAACAATCTCCTGGTTTCATGGCAGTTTCTCCTTCATTAACTGAAGTCTATCTGGTTATGCTGATCACTCCCTAGCTTCCATATATGAGAGGAATCACATGACCCTTAACTTTGTGTGACTGGCTAGTCTCACTCAAGTTAATGTTCTTCAGGTCTATCCATTTTCCTGTACATGACATTATTTTATTCTTTATTGCTGAGTAGAATTCCACTGTGTATATTTCATAATTTTGTAATTCATTCATCTGTTAATGGACACTAAGGTTGGTTCTATAATTTGGTTGTTATAAATTATGCTGATATAAGCATGGATATGCATATATTACTATAAATATTCTATTTCAGTCCTTTTGGAAAAATAGATAGGAGTGGTATAACTGGATCATTTGGTAGATCCACCTACACTTTTCTGAGGAATCTTCACACTGATCTCCATAGTGGCTATACTAATTTGCAGTCCCACCAACAATGTAGAAGAGTTCCAAGTTCTTCACATCCTCATCTACATTTATTGTTGTTTAACTTCTAGATGATTGCCATTCTGAGTGGGGTTAGATGGAATCTCAGTGTTGTTTTGATTTCTAATATAAGAATTTTGATCAGAAAAAATTCTATTAGAGTGAGATTTGTGAATATGCAACCTGTGAGGTAACATGGTTATCTAAGCTTATGATAACTCTGTACTTCATTAAATGCTTTAAAATCATCAAAACATTGTTTTTAATATATTTTGGACAAGAGACCTTATATTTTTATTTTATACTTTTATAAAATATAAATATAAATAATTTTTTGTAAAATATAAATGGACCTTGTATTTTTAGTTATATTTTATTTTATAGGTCTTATAAATCACATAACTAAATCTATATATAGGTAGTAAAAAGTTTGAAGAAATGTCCTAACATGTCAATATAATTACATGTATCTTATTTTAAACAAAATAAAAGAACTGAAAAATGTTATGGTTTAATATCTGGAATAGGCTACTTATAAAATAAAGTTTGGCTGAGCATGGTGGCATACACCTGTAATCAGAGGCTGAGACAGAAAGATGGCAAGATTGAGGCCAGCCTGGACAACTTAGCATTATTTACTCTCAAAATTAAAAAATTAGTAAATGGCTGGGGTATACCTCAGTGGTAGAGCACTACTTCTGGGTTCCATCCCCAGTACCACAATAAATAAATAAATAAATAAATAAATAAATAAATAAATAAATAAATAGTTTATCACATGTGCCATGCACATCAACTTATCTCTGGCTTTTAAAAGAAAAAAGTCAATTGCAACTAATTAATTATAAAGAAATTTTGGAAGAATATCTGAATTACTGGTAAGGTAAAACCTCAGAGAGTGTTCCAGAAAGTAGTTGCAGCCAAGGAAGAAAGAAAAGATTCAACTTAGTTTCAGAAAGAAAATGCACAGAGGAATGAGAAGGAAGTCCCAGAGCACCTGTCAGCTCTACATGAAAAGACAGTAAGAGAACAGATGTAAATAGAAAGTTGAAAACTCACATCTATACATATCCAGACATCTTCTAGCCAGCAGCAGAGGATTCACCACAATGGGCTTAGTCTTCCAGGACACATTAGCCAGAATGGATGAGAAAAACTTTCCAAATTGACTAGGTTTTTGCTAATACTATTTCAGTCATTAACATGTGGTATAAACAAATGCCAAGGCAGCCTGTGGGGATCCCAGCAGAGATGTGTACTGAGTGGTCTCTTAAAAAATTTCTGCTTCAATCTAAAGAACAATAAAGTACAGAAAAGATAAGCCTATTTAATTCAGTGACAATTTCTTATTAAGCATGCTCAGAGTGAGGATGTAGCATTCTAAGTAAGTTTCATCCTATAAAAAGTGGTTAAAAGTGACATTATATTGTTATTTTCCTAGCTAATAGAAAGCTGGTATTTTAAGTAAAATAGACTTCTGACAAAGATTTATTGGTTACATCAAGATTATGTCTTTTTTCTACCCTCCTCACTTTTTATTTTTATTTTTTAGCAGATATATGTATGTACCTGCAAGGAAAACTTATGATATTGTCATATGGAAACAATGAGTTTAAGCAAATTAAACAAATTTTTATTCTGTCTTCATGTTAGAGATATGTTTAATCATAAAAATGCTATAAGCCAATGTATGTTATGCCTTTAAAAATGCATAATTCTAAAAGTTTTCAACTAATTGTTGGAAAGTTGACCACTTTTTATTTTTTATTTTTTTAATTTATTTTTTTGAAAGTAAATGTTATACATTTAATCTGCATTTGGTGTCCACTCCCCCCCCCGTTTCCCTTCCCCCTCCTGATACTTAATACCCAGGCTAACCTTGCTATATTTGTACTTTTACACGTATTTGGAAATAGCTGCTCATCAATCAAGTTCAGCCTCCTTCCTCTCTTAGTTTGGCATTCAAACTTTGCTGAGATTTCCCTTCCATTATCTGGAGTCCCTCTGGTATCCCCAATGCTCACTCATTTGGGCATATTAGAGGAAACATATGTCCCTTCTCTTTCTGTGTTTGGCTGATCTCACAACATAATGCTTTCCAGCCCTTTCCATCTTCTTACAAATGACGTGATTTTGTTCTTCTTTATAGCTGAATAGAATTCCATTGTGTGTATTTCCCATAACTTTGCAAACCATTCATCTGTTGATGGGGGCCTAGGTTGTTTCCAAATTTTGGCTATTACAAATTGTGCTGCTATGAACATAGGTATGCATATGTTGCTGTAGTTCTCTGTTTTCAAACCCTTTGGAAAAATACCCAGGAGTAGTAAAGCTGGATTGTATGGTGGATCTATTCCCAGTTTTCTAAGGAATCTACACACAGATCTCCATAGTGGCTGAACTAGTTTGCACTCCCACCAAAAATGTAAAAGTGTTCCTCTTTCCCCACATCCTCGATAGCATTTACTATTGTTTGACTTCTTTATGCTTGCCAATCTGACTGGGGTTAGATGGAATCTCAGTGTGGTTTTGATTTGCATCTCCCTGGTGGCTAATGATGAAGAACATCTTTTCATGAATCTATTGGCCCTTTGTATCTCCTCTTTTGTAAAGTGTCTATTCATTTCAGTTGCCCATTTCTTGATTGGGTTGTTTGTTTTGCTAGTGCAGAGTCTTTTGAGCTCTTTGTATATTCTGGATATTAGCCCCCTCTCGGAGTGGTGACTGGTAAAGATCTTCTCCCATTCTGTAGGCTTCCTCTTTAGGTTCTTGATGGTTTCCTTTGATGAGAAGAAATTTTTTAGTTTGATGCTATCCCACTTGTTGATCCTTGCTTTAATTTCCTGAGCTGTGGAGATTTTGTTGAGAAAGTTACTGCCTGTGCCTATATGTTGTAGTGATGAGCCTATGTTCTCCTCTAATAACTTCACAGTCTCTGGTCTGATTTCTAAGTCTTTGATCCATCTCGAGTGATTTCTGTGCATGGTGAGATATAGGGGTTTAGTTCCATCTTTCTACAAATGGATAGCCAGTTCTCCCAGCACCATTTGTTGAAAAGGCTGTCTTTTCTCCAGCATATGAGTTTGGCCCCTTTGTCAAAGATTAATTGACTGTAGGTGTGTGGATTTGTTTCTGTATCTTCTATTCTATTCCACTGGTTAGTGTACCTGTTATTGTGCCAGTACCTTGCTGTTTTTACTACTACTGATCTATAGTATAGTTTGAAGTCTGAGATTGTGATGCCTCCTGCATGATTCTTGTTGCTGAGAATTGCTTTGGCTATTCTGGGTCTTTTCTTTCTCTATATAAAGTTCATGATTGCTTTTTCTAGGTCTGTGAAGAATGTAGTTGGTATTTTGATGGGAATTGCATTGAATCTATAAATCATTTTGAGCAGAATGGCCATTTTGATGATATTTATTCTGCCTATCCATGAGCACAAGAGATCTTTCCATCTTCCAAGTTCTTCTTAAATTTCTTTCATTAATGTTTTATAGTTTTTGTTTTAGAGGTCTTTTACATCTTGGGTTAGGTTTATTCCTAGGTATTTTATTGGTTTTGTGGTTATAGTGAATGGAATTTATTGTTTTATTTCTTTCATTGTGGATTCATTGTTGGTATAAAGAAAAGCCTCTGATATCTTTAGGTTGATTTTGTATCCTGCAACTTTGCTGAATTTATTAATTAACACCAGAAGTCTTTTGGTTGAGTTCTTAGGGTCTTCTAGGTAAAGGATCATGTCATCTTCAAATAAGGATAATTTCAATTCCTCTCTTCCTATTTGAATTCCTTTGATTTCCTTCTCTTGTCTTATTCCTGTGGCAAGAATCTCAAGGACTATATTGAAGAGGAGTGGTGACAGTGGACATCCCTGTCTTGTTCCCGATTTTAGGGGAAATTCTTGCAGTTTTTTCCCACTCAGTATAATGTTAGCTTTGGGTTTTTTGTATATTGCCTTAATGATGTTGAGGTATGTTCCTTTTATTCCAATTTTCTGTAGTGTTTTTAACATGAATGGGTGTTGGATTTTGTCAAAGGCTTTCTCAGCAACTATTGTTATGATGATGTGGTTTTTATTCTTGATTCTATTTATGTGGTGGATGACATGTATTGATTTGCATATGTTAAAGCAACCTTGTTTTTCCAGGATGAAACCAACTTGATTATGGTGTATTATTCTCTTGATATGGTTTTGAATGCGTATGGCTAGTATTTTGTTTAAATTTTTTGCATCTATGTTCATTAAAGATATTGGTCTGTAGTTTTCTTTTCTTGAGGTATCTTTATTTGGTTTGGGGTTTAATGTGATACTGGCCCCATAGAAGGAATTTGGGAGAGTTCCATCTCTTTCAATTTCCTGAAATAAGTTATGAAGTATTGGTATTAGTTCTTTACTGAAGGCTTTGTAGAATTCAGCTGGAAACCCATCTGGGCCTGGGCTTTTCTTTGATGGAAGAATTTTTATTGCCATTTCTATTTCATTGTTTGCTATTGGTTGGTTTAGGCTTGCTATGTCCTCTTGGTTCAGTTTAGGTAGGTTAACTGTGTTTAGGAATCTATCGATTTCTTCCATATTTTCAAGTCTATTGGAGTATTTTGAAGTCTATTTTAAAGTAGTTTCTGATAATCCTTTGAATTTTTTCACTATCTGTGGTGATGTCTCCTTTTTCATTTCTGATTTTAGTAATTTGCATTGATTCTCTTTTTCTTTTGGTTAGGTTGGCCAGGGGTTTATTAATTCTATTAACCTTTTAAAAGATCCACCTTTTTGTTTTGTTGATTCTTTGAATTGTTTTTTTTTTGTTGTTGTTGTTGTTGTTCTCTATTTCATTTATTTCTGCTTGGATTTTAATAATTTCCTGTCTTCTGCTGGCTTTGGGGTTGGACTGTTGCAGTCTTTCTAGATCCTTGAGTTGTGCCCATAGGGTCTGAACTTGGTGATTCTGAGTCCTTCTTATGTGAGCACTCAATGCAATAAACTTTCCTCTTAATACTGCCTTCATAGTGTCCCAGAGATTTTGGTAAGTTGTGTCTCTGTTTTCTTTTATTTCCAAAAATTTCTTTACTTCTTCCCTAATTTCTGCTCTTACCCATTCATCATTCAATAGTGTATCATTCAGTCTCCATGTATTTGCATAGTTTCTTTTGAGTTTCTTGTTGTTGATTTCTACTTTAATTCCATTATGGTCTGAAAAGATGCAAGGAATTATATTACATCTTTTGAATTTGCTGGTGCTTTCTTTGTGTACCAGAATGTGATCTATTTTGGAGAAGGTCCCATGGGCTGATGAGAAGAATGTGTATTCTGTAGTTTCTGGATGAAATGTTCTGTATATGTCTATTAGGTCCATTTGGTTTATAGTTTTCTTTAGTTCTAAAGAGTCTTTAGTCAACTTTTGCCTTGAAGATCGATCTAGTGGTGTGAGAGGCATATTGACGTCTCACAGAATTATTGTATTTGGGTCTATTTGATATCTGATGTCCTGAAGGGTTTGTTTTACAAACGTGGTTGCATTCACATTTGGAGCATAAACGTTTACTATCATTATATCATCTTGGTGTATTGTTTATTTTAATAAAAGGAAGTGCCATAATTTGTCTCTTCTGATGTGTCTTAGTTTAAAGTCTGTTTTGTTGGATATCAGGATTGCTACCCCTGCCCCTTTTTGTTCTCCAGTAGCATGGTATATCTTTTTCCATCCTTTCACTTTCAGTCTGTGAGTGTCTTTGGCTGTTAGGTGAGTTTCTTCCAAACAGCATATATTTGGGTTATGCTTTTTGATCCACATAGCCAATCTATGTCTTTTGATTGGTGAGTTAAGTCCTGTGATGTTAAGAGTTATTATTGAAATATGATTTTTGTTTTCTGTCATTTTGTGTTCTGTCATCTGTTTGGTGGCTTTTTCTTTTTTCCTTACTTACAAGCCCCTCTGATCACTTTCCTCTCTTCTCTGGTTCTGAAGTCTGCTTCTTTTTTCTTCTTTATGGTTTATTTCTTTAAGTATTTTCTCTAGTGTTCATAAATTTTTTGAGATTTTGTTTATCCTGAAATACTTTTATTTCGCTGTCGACTTTGAATAGTAGTTTTGCTGGATAAAGCAGCTTTGGTTGGAAGTTATTTTCTTCCAAGGTCTGGATCACATCATACCAGTCTCTCCTGGCATTCATGACCTGGGTTGTATAGTCTGGGGTGATTCTTACTATTTTGCCTCTGCATGTCACCCGACCTTTTGTTCTCACTGCTTTTAAGATCTTTTCCTTGGCCTCTATGTTAGTCATTTTGACTATTATGTTTCGTGGGGAGGTTCTTTTTGATCTTGTCTTAATGGTGTTCTGTATGTCTCTTGAAAATGAAGATCTATCTCTTATTCCATGTTAGGAAAGTTCTTCGAAATTATTTCTGTGAAGAGATTACAAATGCCCCTGGTCTGTACCTCTTCCCCTTCTTCAATGCCTTTTATCCATAATTTAGGACATTTCATGTTGTCCCATATTTGCTGTATGAAACGGTTTTGTTGCTGTAATGATTTCTGCATACTATTGACTGTGTTTTCAGTGTTGGATGAACTGTCTTCTAACAATGATATTCTACTTTCCATTTCCTCTAATCTTCCAGAATTTCTTTCTATTGCTGACTTCATTTCATTTATTGACTCCTTCCTTTCATTCCAAACCTCTTTCTGATTCTTTTTTAGTGTTTCTAACTCATCTTTCATCTCCTCTAAACTTGTTTTAAATCCTTTCATCATATTGTAGATCAAGATTTGGAACTCCCCTTCCTGCATTTCTTGTAGGTCAGTATTCGTGATTTCTGTCATTTCTCCATTATTCCTAGATCTCATATTTTCAGAGTTCTCAGGTCTGGTTTTCTGCTGTCTTCCCATCATTAGTGGGTATTATTTTTAGCCCAGTCTTTGTATTAGGACTTTAGAAAAGACTTATCCCCCCAGAAAAAAAACTTATCCCCCCAGAAAACCAAAAACCAAAATAAACACAAAGACCCAAAAAGTAAAACAAACAATACCAAACCGCAATAGTAAAAAATCAAATATAAAAGGATAGAAAAATAGTAAAAATAAATAAATAAATAAATAAATAAATAAATAAATAAATAAAAGAGATAACAGTCCTACTATGTTGTTGATATATGGTGAATCTTGTATTTGCTTGGAGTGTCCCCTTGTGGCCCCATGCAGGTATCGCGCCTTAAAGCGCTCTTCTTTGGTCCCAGAGTTGAATTGGCCCACTTTGTGCACACCTGCACTCACATATATTGTACTCACTGTGTGCTCGCCGGGTCTGTGGCTCCTCTGAATTCATGCTGGCAGTCCAATCTGTGGCTCTGAAGCTCTGGAAGCTCTCCCATATCCTGCTGACTTTTTGCTTCCATGGTGAGCAGGTCCACTTCCCAGTCCCTGCAGATCTCCAGGAGTGTCTGCGGGGCTGCCTTTGTTGGGTGCCGCTCAGGAGCTCCGTTTAGCTAGCAACTTCAGGTATTGGAACTCTCTGGTCACTTTTAGACTCTAGAGCTTCTCTGGGAATGTTAAAGACCCAAAAGTCCCATTTGGGCCAGCGGCCCTTAGGCCACTGCACCTGTGCCTGCACTCCGCCTGCCACTGAGTCTTCAGCACACTATCTGCTTTCTTTGTGTGTTGTGGTGAATCTTGCAGTTCAGTTGCTGGATTTTTTCTGTCGTACTCCCCAAGTCTGTTTTGGATCGTACGTTTACTTTTTTCTTTATTAAGACACTTCTGTCTCAGTAGTTGAACTTAGTTTGCTTCAGCTACGGAGAGATGCTGCATCTCTCCATCGCCATCTTGGGAAAAAAAAAAAAACATTGACCACTTTTTAAAATTGTTTTTTACTTTAAAAAGTTAAGTATGTTCTCTTAAGAAGCAAAATAGAATTTAGTTTCCCAACACCTGGATGCTGGTTGTAGATATTTAATTGGGCAATGTAGCAAGGATTTATTTTTATTGTTAATTGTCAAGCCTAATGATCAATAAATAACATTACACACCCAGAACAATATCTCTGCAGTATAGGCTATCATACAATTGATATAACATGAGAGAAATTATGTTGCCCATATTTGGCTTAAGAAATCTATAATGGGTAAAATTTTCTGAAATTTATTATATTTCACATTTTATTAATCTCTTTATTCTAACAAAGGGTATAATGTTAGTCACTTAGAAGCATTCAATGTTTTTTAAACTGAAGAAAATTGTTTAGAATACTTGTTTCCACAAAGGGTCTGCAATGTCCACTTTATTTGAAAAAGCTAAGGTCCTGGGAAGTGGGATTCAAATTTTATTCAAATTTAAATCAGTAATCACTTTTGAAACTTTAATTTTCTCATGTATATAATGGAATTAATTCCCCTCTCACCTGAAAAGTTTATCAATATTTAAAACTTCATTAGATATGAAAGTTATTAAATATAATATATTAAAGACATGTCATTTTAACAAAACAAACATATCCTTTGTTCATTTGGTAGCAATGACTTGTAACACTCGAATCAGCAGTGTAACTTAGACATCAGTTCGTTAGACTTACTCCAGAATACTTGAAAGCTCATCTTTATTTTAATTCTTAAATTTTCCAATTAACTACTAAGAGGTATATAGTATGATTAATGTTATACATTAACATTATATGATTCACACTTTCTTATGCTTAGTTTAATGTATGGAAAATATTATTTTGAGAACTGTACTTTTTCATGTAATTTACATATCCACAGTAGATGCTTTCATTGAATTTTAAAATTGCCTCATTAAAGTTTAATTATATTCCATAACGTAGGTTCTCTGAATTATTTTAAAATTGTTCCAGGTCATTTTCTAGCTACTAAACATTGTAATGGGATACAATTTAAGCAAAATGCATAATTTTAGTTTTCTTTTTGTTATACATATTATGAATCCTTAAGTTGTATTCATACTTATTTGGTCCAAAACCATAAATTTAATTTTATATTAAATATGTAGGCCTTAGCAATTATATTTGTACCATTAAATTTATTTTTATTATTTAAATCATAAGGAAATAATTCATTTTATAATGCCTTGAATTATTTTTCATTTGTTTGTTTTCATTTTTTAATTGATAGACTATTCTTTAGAACAGTTTTATATTTATAGAAAAACTTAGAAAATATTACAAAGGTTCTATATAACACCCTCTTGCAATCTTCCATATTATTAACATCTTGTAATGAACTAATATTTATACAGTATTAACAAAGTCCATAGTAGATTCATATTTCTTTAATTTACCTAACATTTTCTGTGTTCCAGAGTTCTATCCAAAATACCATATTAAATTTAATCATTATAATTTAATAGGATTCTCTTGGGTGTAACAGTTTCCCAGAATTTCCTTGTTTAGGATGATCTTGCCATTTCTGAGAGGTCAAGTGTCATAGAATGGTCTTCTAATAAAATTGCCTGATCTTTTTATATAGTAAGAATAAGATTAGGGTTGGGGAGATGCAAGATCAAAAAGGAAGATTGCTGTTTTATAACATTGTATCAAGGATATATGGTATCAACATGATTTATGACCACTGACAGTGATCATTGTCACCTGGCTAAAAGAGTATTTGTCAGGTTTATCCACTGTGAAGTTGTCTTTCTACTTCTTATCTACTTTTTTAAAAGAAGTTACCAGTAGGAAATACAAAATTTATTTGGAATTCTGTACAAAAAATATATTTCTCATTTTAAATTATTTAATTATTTGTATGTACCAATATGGACTCATACATAATTATTTTATGTTTTATAATATTTTACTGTATTAAATGTGCTCCCCAATTTTTTCCTTTTATCCTTTGGAGACTTGCTGTTTCTGAAATACTCTATCACAGTGTATATGTGTGTACATATGTTTATAATTGTGTTTGAATAACATGTTTTTTATGGCAATAAAAATCATTTGGGTATATTTTGAATATTTCCTACCCTAGTCCTATAATCATCCAGTTGTCCCAGGATCTTTGGTGACTTCTATTAAACATTAGAAAACAAGATCTGGGTATTAGGTTTGCTTGTTGATACTAGAGTGTCCTTTTTTTAATATTTCAATTTTATTTTATTTTATTTTTTAAACAATTTTTTTATTGAACATAAATGGTATACATTTAAACTATATTTGGTGCCCTCTCCCCCTGCTTCCATTTTCCCTTCCCCCCAACAATGGTTGTCCAGGTTAATCATGTCATATTCATAATTTTACACATATTCAGATGTAGACCTTCATCAATCAAGATCAGCCTTCCTCCTCTCCTATCTTCCCATTCAAACTTTGATGATATCCCACTGGTATCCTCTGTGTTTCCTAGTTTGGGCATATTAGAGGAAACTTATGTACCTTCTCCTTCTGTGCTTGGCTGATCTCACTTAACATAATGTTCTCCAGGGCTTTCCATTTTCTTGCAAATGATATAATTTTGTTCTTCTTTATGGCTGAATAGAATTCCATTGTGTGTATTTCCCAAAGTTTTGCTATCCATTCATCTGTTGATGGAGATCTGGGTTGGTTCCATATTTTGGCTATTATGAATTGTGCTGCTATGATTATAAGTATGCATATGTTGCTGTAGTTCTCTGAATTCAACCCCTTTGGAAAGATACCCAGGAGTAGTAAAGCTGGATTATATAGTGGATCTATCCCCACCTTTCTTAGGAATCTCCACACAGATCTCCATAGTGGCTGAACTGGTTTGCATTCCCACCAACAGTGTAAAAGAGTTCCTCTTTCCCCACATCCTCACCAGCAATTGTAGTCGTTTGATTTCTTTATGTTTGCCACTCCGACTGGAGTTAGATGGAATTTCAGTGTAGGTTTGATTTGCATCTCCCTGATGGCCAGTGATGAAGAACATCTTTTCATGTATCTATTGGCCCTTTGTATCTCTTCTTTTGTGAAGTGTCTATTTAGTTCATTTGCCCATTTCTTGATTGGGTTGTTTGTTTTGCTAGTGCAGAGTCTTTTGAGCTCTTTGTATACTCTGGATATTAGCCCCCTATCAGAATGGTGGCTGGTAAAGATCTTTTCCCATTCTGTAGGCTTCCTCTTTAGGTTATTGATAGTTTCCTTTGATGAGAAGAAAGTTTTTAGTTTGGTGCTATCCCACTTGTTTATCTTGCTTTAATTTCCTGAGCTTTGGAGGTTTTGTTGAGAAAGTTACTGCCTGTTCCAATATCTGGTAGTGTTGAACCTATGCTCTCCTCTACTAACTTCACAGTCTCAGGTCTTATTTCTAAGTCTTTGATCCATCTCGAGTGATTCCTGTGCATGGTGAGATACAGGGGTTTAGATTCATCATTTTACAAATGGTTAGTCAGTTCTCCCAGCACCATTTGTTGAAAAGACTGTCTTTTCTCCAGCATATGAGTTTGGCCCCTTTGTCAAAGATTAATTGACTGTAGGTATGTGGATTTGTTTCTGTATCTTCTATTCTATTCCACTGGTTAGTGTACCTGTTATTGTGCCAGTACCTTGCTGTTTTTACTACTACTGATCTATAGTATAGTTTGAAGTCTGAGATTGTGATGCCTCCTGCATGATTCTTGTTGCTGAGAATTGCTTTGGCTATTCTGGTCTTTTCTTTCTCCATATAAAGTTCATGATTGCTTTTTCTAGGTCTGTGAAGAATGTAGTTGGTATTTTGATGGGAATTGCATTGAATCTATAAATCATTTTGAGCAGAATGGCCATTTTGATGATATTTATTCTGCCTATCCATGAGCACAAGAGATCTTTCCATCTTCCAAGTTCTTCTTAAATTTCTTTCATTAATGTTTTATAGTTTTTGTTTTAGAGGTCTTTTACATCTTGGGTTAGGTTTATTCCTAGGTATTTTATTGGTTTTGAGGTTATAGTAAATGGAATTGTTTTCTTTCATTGTGGATTCATTGTTGGTGTGAATAAAAGCCTCTGATTTCTTTAGGTTGATTTTGTTTTGTTTTGTTTTGTTTTTTTAATTTTTTTATTGGTCCACTGTATTCATACATCTTAGTGGGATACAAACTTTTGTAGACACACATGCACACATTGCCCATTCAGCCCCCACCTGATCCCCACCCCATTCTCTCCCCATCCCTTCCTCCCATGCTTGACTTAGTGGTTGACATCTAGTATTATAGCAATTTATCCAAAATTAAAAATGAAAATCTCACATAACAGTTTCATTTGTCTGATACCAAGCTTTTGATGACTTAAAGATAACATTTCAATATTTCTTTTTACTTTCTTTCTTACCAGAGAATATTTTTTTCTATTTTTTTAGGTGAAACTATCATATATTTATATATTTATTTTTCAGAAAAAAACTCTATCCTAATATGGAATATGGACTCTAGATACACAAAACGATCTTGAAAAAGAACAAAGATAGAAGATATATATTTTCTGATTTCAAACCATATAAAGCTACAATAATTGAAACAGTGTAGTACTATTCTAAAGGCAGATATATAAACCATTGGAGTTAAATAAAAGCCTAGAGCTAAATTCTTCCCTATATTGTCAAGTTATTTTTAACAAGGTTTCCACGAACATTTGGTGGTAGAAATAATAATCTTTTAACTAAATATTGTTGAAACATAATAATTACATGGAAAAGAATAAAGTTGGACCCTTACCTAATCCCATATACAAATATTAACTCAAAATAGATAAAAGACCTAAATATAAATCTTAAGACTATAAACTTTTAGGAGAAAATCTGGGTCATAAAACCTAACAACACTGAAATTGGCAGTGATTTCTTGGATATGATTTCAATGGCACAGGCAACAGAAGAGTATACAAACTCCTAAAAAATAAAAAAAAATATTTTATATCCAAAGACAATGTAAACAGAGTTAACAGTTACTAATAGAATGGGATAAAATATTTCCAAATGCTATAACTGAAGGTATATTATTATTCCAACTAGACATCCTAAAAATTAACAACAATAAAGGCAAACAATACCCTTTAGAGATAGGTAAAAGACTAACATAAGTAAAGAATCTCCACAGATAACCAATCTTAGTTGTCTGTTGGATGGAAAATCTTGTTTCTCTGGTTCTGGTGTGTGTTACCTATTTCTTCTCTCTTTGAGTATTTTCTTTAGTGCTGGTTTTGAAGACATAAATTCCTTCAGTTTCTGTTTGTCATGGAAGCTTCTTATTTCTCCATCTAATTTGATAGAAAGTTTTGCTGGGTAGGAAATTTTTGGCTGGAAGTTGTTTTCTTTCAGAGTTTGGAATATGTTACTCCAAGCCCTTCTGGCTCTCATAACTTGTTTTGGGAAGTCTGGAGTGATTCTAATTGGTTTGCCTCTGAATGTCACTTGGCCCTTTGTTTTTGTTGCCTTTAAGATTCTCTGCTTGGCTTCCACATTGGTCATTTTGACAATTATGTGGCGTGGGGATCCTCTTCTCCGATCCTGTCTAAAGGGAGTTCTATAAGTTTCCTGGATCTGTGTATCACCTCTTGCTCTATGTCTGGAAAATTTTCTGCTATTACTTCCTTGAAGAGATTGTTGATCCCTTTGGTTTCACCTTCTTTTCCCTCCTCTATTCCAATTATTCTTAGGTTAGCTCTCTTAAAATGGGCCCATATTTCTTCAATATCGGATTCCTGCTGTCGGATATTTTTTTCTAGATTAGAAACTATGCGTTCATTTTTGGAATGATCATCTTCTAAGAGCGAGATTCTGTTCTCCATGTGGTCTAATCGGTTTTTTGTGCTTTGAATTGAGGTCTTTACTTCATTAATTGCATCCTTTATCTCTTTTTGGCTCTCTCTGAGTTCTTTTCGAAGCACCTCTATTATTTCTACAGTTATTTTCCTGATTTAATCTTCTAGAAATCTCTGATTTTCAGTTTTATCGGGTTCTGATGTTGTGGGGTTGTGGGCATTCATTGCTCCAGTATTATTCCTCTTTCCCATTATTTTGAAAGTTTGTGCCTTCTCTGAGTTCTTCCCTTGGGTCACTATGACTTAACTTAAGGTGTTCTGGATCTCGAATCGGTAGTATCTCAGACCCCACTACTCCTTTACTGGGTTGTATCACAGAGTCTCCGACCCAGAGAGTCGATAGAGGCTGCTTTAGACTGTGGCGGGTGCTAGGCTGCAAGTTCTCCTATGGTGTGATATCTCTGCCACCGCCACTCCCCCACTGGGTCAAGTCCCAGGGAGTACAGTACTGGGATTTCTCCTCTGTAGCCCACAATTTGACTCACTGTTCTTAAGTACGCAGATGTAGCTGTACTAGATTCGGTGAATTCTCTGCTGCTGCCGCCGGTGGCAATATGGCGCCACTGTCACGCCCTTGGCCATGAGGCTGGCGTATTTCTTCTTTGTTTTGATTTCCACTCTGAATCCCTGTGGCGTGTGCTGAGCTCAGCCACTAGAAGCTTTAGATTTTACCTGCGGCGAAAAATCCCGCCTGGCTGTTCCACAGTGGCTCACCTCGGCTTGCTGTAGCTGTCCGATGAATTTGCTGCTGCCACCGGCAGTATGGCGCTGCTGCCACGTCCTCGGGCGTGAGGCCGGTTATCTCCTCTGTGGCTCTGAGCTCTGTTCTCAGTCTGCTTTCTCTCTGGAGCCTGGTGATTTTTTTGTTTCTCTGGTGATGGTGTTTTCTGGCTATGAAAGGCGCTTATTTTGTGGTAATGGAGATTGGTTGTTAGCGGGGCTCTTAAGCCCCGCTTTTCTTGGTCGCCATCTTCCCGGAAGTCCCCCTTTAGGTTGATTTTGTATCCTGCAACTTTGCTGAATTTGTCAATCAGCTCCAGAAGTCTTTTGGTTGAGTTCTTTGGGTCTTCCAGATAAAGTTTCATGTCATCTGTGAATAAGGATAATTTTAATTCCTTTCTTCCTATGAGAATTTTTTTGATTTCCTTCTCTTGTCTTATTGCTGCAGCAATAGTCTCAAGGACTATATTGAAAAGGAATGGTGATAGTGCGCATCCTTGTCTTGTTCCTGACTTTAGAGGAAATTATTTCAGTTTTTCCCCACTCAATATAATGTTGGATTTGGGTTTACAGTATATTGCCTTAATGATGTTCAAGTACATTTCTTCTATCCCAATTTTTTGTAGTGTTTTTAACATAAATGGGTGTTGGATTTTGTTGAATGCTTTTTCAGCATCTATTGCTATGATGATGTAGTTTTTGTTCTTGGTTCTATTTATGTGGTGAATAATATGTATTGATTTGCATATGTTGAACCAGCCTTGTTTTTCTGGGATGAAACCAACTTGGTCATGATGTATTATTCTCTTGATATAGTTTTGAATGTGTATAGCTAGTACTTTGTTTAGAATTTTTGTGTCTATGTTCATTAAGGATATTGGTCTGTAGTTTTCCTTTCTTGAGGTATCTTTATTTGGTTTTGGGATTAATGTGATACTGGCCTCATAGAAGGAATTTGGAAGAGTTCCATCTCTTTCAATTTCCCGGAACAAGTTATGAAGTATTGGTATTAGTTGTTCACTGAAGGTTTTGTAGAATTCAGCTGAAAACCCATCTGGGCCTGGGCTTTTCTTTGGTGGAAGAATTTTTATTGCCATTTCTATTTCTTTGGTTGTTATTGGTTGGTTTAGGCTTGCTATGTCCTCTTGGTTGAGTGTAGGAAGGTTAACTGTGCTTAGAAATCTATCAATTTCTTCCAGGTTTTCAAGTCTATTGGAGTATAAATTTTTAAAGTAGTTTCTGATAATCTTTTGAATTTCTTCACTATCTGTGGTGATATCTCCTTTTTATTTCTAATTTTGATAATTTGAGTTGATTGTATTTTTCTTTTGATTAGGTTGGCCAGGGGTTTATCAATTCTATTAACCTTTTCAAAGAACCAATATTTGTTGTATTGATTCTTTGAATTGTTTTTTTTGTTGTTGTTGTTGTCTATTTCCTTTATTTCTGCTCTAATTTAAATGATTTCTTGCCTTCTGCTGGCTTTGGGAATAGACTGTTGCAGAGTTTCTAAGTCCTTGAGTTGTGTCATTAGGTTTTTTACTTGGTGGTTCTCTGTCCTTCTTATGTGGGCACTCAGTGCAATAAACCTTCCTCTTAATACTGCCTTCATAGAGTTCCATAGATTTTGGTAGGTTGTTTCTCTGTTTTCATTTGTTTCCATAAATTTCTTTATTTCTTCCCTAACTTCTGCTCTTACCCATTCATCATTCAATAGTGTATAATTCAATCTCCATGTATTTGAATACTTTCTTTCAAGTTTCCTGTTGTTGATTTCTACTTTTATTCCATTGTGGTTTGAAAAGATGCAAGGAATTATATTACATCTTTTGAATTTGCTGGCATTTTCTTTGTGTCCCAGGATGTGGTCTATTTTGGAGAAGGTTTCATGGCTGCTGAGAAAAATGTGTATTCTGTAGTTTCTGGATGAAATATTCTGAAAATGTCTATTAGATCATTTGGTTTATGGTTTCCTTTAGTTCTAAAGCATCTTTACTTATCTTTTGCCTTGAAGATAGATCTAGTGGTGTGAGAGGCGTATTAAAGTTTCCCAGAATTATTGTATTTGGGTGTATTTGGGATCTGATGTCCAGAAGGGTTTGTTTTACAAATGTGGTTGCACCCACTTTTGGGGAATAAACATTTACTATCATTATACCTTCTTGGTGTATTGGTCCTTTTAATAAAAGGAAGTGCCTTGATTTGTCTCTTTTGATGTGTTTTAGTTTAAAGTCTGTTTTGTTGGATATCAGGGTTGCTACCCCTGCTCTTTTTTGGTCACCAATAGCATGGTATATCTTTTTCCATCCTTTCACTTTCAGTCTATGAATGTCTTTGGCTGTAAGCTGAGTTTCGTGTAGGCAGCATATATTTGGATTATGTTTTCTAATCCACATTGCCAGTCTATGTCTTTTGATTGGTGAGTTAAGTCTTTTGATGTTAAAAGATATTATTGAAATATGATTTTTGTTTTCTGCCATTTTGTGTTTTGTCTACTCTTGGGTGGTTTGGTCTTTCTTCTTTACTTAAATGGCCCACTTATTAACTTCTTCTCTTCTCTGGTTCTGAAGTCTGTTTCTTTTTTCTTCTTTATGGTTTATTTCTTTAAGAATTTTCTCTAGTGTAGGCTTTGAATTCATGAATTTTTTAAGATTCTTTTTATCCTGAAACACTTTTGTTTCTCCATTGATTTTGAATAATAGTTTTGCTGGATAATTAGTTTTGGTTGGAAATTATTTTCTTCCAGGGTCTGAATCATGTCATAGCAGTCTCTCCTAGCATTCATGACCTCGGTTGTATAGTCTGGGGTGATTCTTTTTGTTTTGCCTCTATATGTCACCTGTCCTTTGGTTATAACTGCTTTTAAGATTCCTTCCTTGGCCTCTATGTTGGTCATTTTGGTTATTATGTGGCATGAGGTGGTCCTTCTTTGGTACTTTCTCAATGGAGTTCTGTATGCCTCCTGGACATTAAGATCCAAGTTTCTTTTCATGTTTGGAAAATTCTCTGAGATTATTTCTTTGAAGAGATTACAGATGCCCTTGGTCTGTACCTCTATCCCTTCTTCAATGCCTATTATCGGTAAGTTAGGATGCTTCATATTATCCCATATCTGCTGGATGTTTAGGTTTTGTTGCTGTAAAGATTTCTGTATATTGCTGACTGTGTTT
Source organism: Muscardinus avellanarius (assembly GCF_963383645.1). Lineage (NCBI taxonomy): Eukaryota > Metazoa > Chordata > Mammalia > Rodentia > Gliridae > Muscardinus > Muscardinus avellanarius. The sequence goes on from NC_137793.1 coordinate 44,634,991, forward strand.
TTGGTTTTGGATGTACTGCCTTCTAACATTGATATTCTGTTTTCCATTTCATCTAATCTTCCAGAATTTCTTTCTATTATTGTCTTCATTTTACTTATTGACTCTTTCATTTCATTCCAAACCTCTTTCTGATTCTTTCTTGGTGTTTCTAACTCATCTTTCATCTCCTCTAGATTTGTTTTAAATCCTTTCATCATATTTAAATCAAGATTCTGAACTCCCCTTCTTGCATTTCTTGTAGGTCAGTATTCGTGATTTCTGTTGTCTCTTCATTATTCCTGGTTCTCATATTTATAGTGTTCTCTGTCCTGTTTTTCTGATTTCTACCCATTGTTTGTGAGTATTATGCTTAGTCCAATCTTAGTATTAGGAGTTTAGTGGTATTGGCAAGTCAGCAGAGCTTTTCCAATGTTGAGGGTTGGTGATGGGGGAGGAGCTGGGGTGATGGGTAAAGGAGTCGGATTAGGTAGAGGGTATCTTTAGGTTGAGAAAGACTTTAAGTATGATAAGGTAATATCTTTCTGAGAATGAGACAGAGTTAACTAGTAAGACTCTTATAGTTAGTAGAGTAAGTATGGAGATATGAAATACTTTGAGTATTAAACAAGGAGGTATATTATGGTGAAAAGTTTTTGGGGAAAAGTGTATATAGGTTAGTGTGGGGAAATTTGTAAGAGGGGTGATGGAAGGAGCAGACATACATAAAAAAAATCCACACAATAGTCTTGGTATCCCAAGACTATTATGTAATCAAAGAAAAAGAAAAGAAAAACCAACTAAACGAGGAAAAAGAAGAAAGGAAAGAAAGAGGAAGAAAGAGAAAAAAAGGCCAAGAATAAATAAAAGGAACTAGCAGCTGTGTGAAACCAGAAAACAAAGCAAACTATCAAATATATATAAAAAAACAACAAGTTAAAGTAAAAGAAGGATGGGGAAAAATAAAATAGCAACAACTATAACAAAACAAAATCAATATAAAAGCAAAACAAACAAAACATCAACAGTAAAAGTAAAAAACAGTCCTACTTATTTATGAATATGGGTCAGTTCCATAAAATATTTGAATGTCTGATTGCTTTGGTAGCTTTCAGAATATAATCCAATGTCTCTTAATTTTTTTTGTACTCTATTTTTATCTTCTTAAGTCACTGGGTGTTTGGACACCTTTCTTTCCTTTAACTGCTTTGGGTTTATGTGTCAGGATGTCTGGTGTCACTGTTCTTAGATTCTGTACAATTCCCAGGTTCTGCCTAATTCCAACCTGTAGTCAGTGCTTCTGCACTCACCACTCTATACTCAGGCCTGTGCTTCCCTACAGCAGGGGTGGAGGATGTCCAAAGTAGACTTGGAACCTCACCCTGAGTTCCTGTGCAGATATTGTGTCTCGATGAATTTTCCTGTGTCTCTGGAATTTCTAACTGGGCTAGCCGGTGTGATCCCTGTACCCTGGGCAAAGGGTTGCTGGTTCCTGGATGCACACACTGCCAGAGCACTGCCAGTTCTGAGAGTGCAGGCTGGGTGCACTGCTATTACTAGACCCAGGTGTGAGTGGGTGCAGATGCCTAGTGGCTGCTGCTATGCTCCACCAGTGTGCACTGGGCTGTGCTCTAGACTAGAACTGAGTCTCAGGCTGCCAGGCTGGCGGGCACTCCCAGTGGTGGGCCAGGGGTGCTGGATAGGTGCACATGGATCTGGGAGTGCAGGTGCTGCATGGTGTCCAGCAATGATCTCTGTTTCTGGTGGGGTGTAGAAGCTAGGAGCCCAAGGAGACCTCACGGGGACACAGAGCTTTTGCCACCTGGAAGGGAGGCTGCCGACAAGGTAGGTGCCTGGGCTCCAGTGGGGAGTGGGGACTAGGTGCACAAGGTGAGCTCCGAGTTTACGGGTGAGGGTGGCGCAGGCACTGGCTACTAGTGGGGGCTCTGGGGCACAGACAGAGTACACAAGGACAGTGCTGGGTTCTGAGGCATGGGACAAATGCCCAGGGCCAGTGCTGGGCCTGGGGTGAAAGATAGGACCTGCACTTTCCCTGGACACACTCAGGTACCTGGCTTCCTTGGTCCATGCATCCATGGGAGTCCCTGTGCTGCTGTGATTTCATCTCTGGTGAGTGCACAGGATTTTGATGTGGGTGCTGCTCACTGCTTAAGATGAGGCTCTATGACCGTTTTCAGTCTCGGGTTATTTTACCATGGTGGTATCAGTCAGGACTCGGAGTGCAGTTTGGGCAGGCAGGCAGCCTGCACAGCCCGCTGGCGGGCAGCCCGGTTGTATCTGCAGCAGGTCTGATGCCCGATCTTTCTTCTCCTTCTCCTTCTCCTTCTCCTTCTCCTTCTCCTCCTCCTCCTCCTCCTCCTCCTCCTCCTCCTCCTCCTCCTCCTCCTCCTCCTCCTCCTCCTCCTCCTCCTCCTTCTTCTTCTTCTTCTTCTTCTTCTTCTTCTTCTTCTTCTTCTTCTTCTTCTTCGAGTTCAGGGTTTCCACCAAGGTACCTGGGTCTGTTTTGGTTCCTGGGATGTATTTATTTTGTTGATTAAGACACTGCTTTCTAAGTAGTTGAACTTTATTTGTTTCAGCTACTCCGAAGTGTTGTGTCCCTCAGTCGCCATTTTGAATCCCCTAGAGTGTCCTTTTTCAAGGCCTTCTCAGTTCTGCTGCTAAAGCAAGAAAGTACATGCATGTATATTAGCTTACATATATGCATATGTCAGTAAATATTTCTACAGAACTGCCTGTGTTCATGTTGTTAGACATTACATAATGATATACTATAGTGTATACTCAGCTCTCGTCTATTAACATGGGGATATTCTAGCATCTTCTCTTACCTGTAAGTTTCCCCTTCTACAGTGAGGAATATTATCTGATATCTATTTACTAAATTGTTTAGTATTAGAATTTCCCAGCTATACCTATGTGATTAACAACTTCATGAACCAGTTATTATAAGTACCTGCTCTTACCTTTGGTCTTACACTCATATTTTTATTTTCACTTACTTCAATTTTATTTAAAGTCTTAAGTCATCTTCTGTAAATATTTAGAGGTGTGCTATTTAAATGTTTGTGCCTTTTCAGCTTTCTGTCATTAGCTTGTAGCTTAATCTCCTGCCAATTAAAGAATTCCCTCATTTTTTTTATTGGTACCTCACTTTTTATTTGTATCTCCCTGATTGTTAATGACTTTGAACTTTTCTTGTGTATTTTTGGCCATTTGTATCTCTTCTTTTATAAAGTGTCTACTCAGTTCAATTGCCCATTTCTTGATTGAGTTCTTTGTTGTTGTTGTTGTTTTAGTGTAAAGTCTTTTATCCATTATTTTATAATATGTTTTTGGATTCTAAATTTTTATTCTTATATTTTTTCTTTTTTCTTACAATGTCTGTCTATTATTACACATTGTTTGTTTTTATTAGATAGATTCACATATTAATAATTATTGTCAATTCCCTGTGTGCTAATTCTAAATTTTGTGACAAATATGAGTCAGTTCCTGATACTTGTTTTGTTTCTTCATGCTATCTTATAAATATTTGTGGTTGTTGTTGCTTTGAGACAAATTATCTCTGTATTTCCCAGGCTGGACTAAAATTTCTGGGCTCAAATGATCCTCCTGCCTCAGCCTCCACAAAAGTTGTAACTATAGACATGGGCTACTGGTCCCTGCACAACAATGTTGTGCATTATTAAATGCCTTTTAGCATCCTTGCAATTTTTTGTTAAAAAGTAGATGATTTATCAAGTAATAAATACTTAGATAAACATATTTACATATTTTATGTTAATTTGGCTAGAAGTTTGGTTGTATTTAATATTCATTATATTTATCAATGCCAGAGTCTTCTAATTCTGCTTGAATCCTTGTTTGTTTTCTGTTTCCTGTTGTCATTTAGCTCCCTAAGAACTCCTTAAATGGGTTGTGATTTTTGGCTATTTATGATGTTAGCAAATGTCATTATAGGAATCCTGTTTATATCTTGGTAAAAATAGAAGAGGGAGGAAAGCATTCTATAATTTATCACTAAACCTCAAACTTTAGATGAATTTGAGTCCCTGGGCTTTGGTGCCACCAAAAATGTTTCTCAGTTTCATCTTTGTTTATTCCCAGGTGGATGAGACAAATTAGAGGAGGTTCAATTTCACTATCTTTTTCTCAATTGAACAAGACTCTCTTTTCATTTGGAAAGTAGACTTTTGTTGTGGAGGACATTCTGGGCATATATATATATATATATATATATATATATATATATATATATATATATATTTTTTTTTTTTTTTTTTTTTGGTGGTACTGGGGTTCCTGGAAGCCCGTCTAACTCTGGGATCCACTCCCAGACCTATTTTTACATTTTATATTTGGAAACAGGGTCTCCTAAGCCAGCGCGTGGCTGGCTTCGAACCTGCGCGATCCTCCTGTCTCTGCCCATTCTGGGCATATTTTTAAATGGTTACTTTTTCTATTACACGGCCAGACATACAAAATGATTTGACTTTGCTATTTACTCTAAGAGCTTTGTAAAATTTCTGGGGAACAAAACTTATGAGAGTATAGGGTCTTGGAATTTTTATCTGGTAAATGTGAACTAGCTTGAAAAAGTGCAGCTCTCAGCCTGTTTTGGTACTGTGAAAGCTGACCTTTCTCTCTAATTGTTTTGAAGTACTTTTATTTGTATTGTTTTATAGTTTCACTATGATATGTCTAGGTATAGGTTTTATTTTTATTTATCATGATTTTTTGATAGTCTTCAGTATATGGGTTCATGTCTCTAAATAGTTGTAAAAATTTTTAAATATTTTTCTTAATTTTTAATTTTTTACTTTCCTTAACACACATAATTGTACAAATTAATGGGTTCTGCTGTGACATTTCCATAATGATTATATTATGAGTTGATCATGCCCACCCTCCCTTCTTTTCTTTTCCCTGCTATGTCTCTTCACTCCTCCAGGCCCTTCCCCAGTTTCTAATTTTTTCTATTGTACTTACAGGTCATTTTTTAAATTCCTTTATTTTTCACATATGAAAGAACATGTGATTCTTGTTTTTCTGTTCCTGACTTATTTTGTTCTATATTATATCCTCAAGTTTCATTCATTTTTCTAAAGATAATAGGATTTTATTATTTATTATGACTAAACAACTCTCTGTGTGTTTGTATGTGTGTGTGTGTTTGTGTGTGTGTGTGTGTGTACATGTGTGTGTAAAATGTATTTTCATTATTCATTCAACTGTTAATGGACACTGTAATGATGTAGATTTAGAATGTCCCCTAGACCATGTTGGTGTCAGAGCTTGGTTGTTAAGAAAGGATCTGTAGGGTGTGACCTTGGGAATAATATTTGATCCCTCCTTTTATTCCTTCTCTCTGATTCCAGCCTCCATAATGTTAAAACAGAGTCCTTTCACTCTTTCTCCACTTCCTGTGCATACCTAAACTCTGCATACTGCAGCTATTCTAACATGAAATCCTTCTGAAATCTTTAGAACTATGAACAAATAAATCTTCCTTTCTCTAAGTTGTTGTGCTGAGGTTTTGTGGATCACAGCAAGGAGAATGCTGATAGAAACAGCAAACTAGTCTTAATCTGTATCTTAGCTATTGTGAATAGTGCTGCATTTGACTTAGTATGCTGATATCTCTTTTGTAGGATGATTTAATTTTTTTGATAGAGAACTAGAAATCAGATAGCTGGAGCATATAGTAATTTTATTTTTAATTTTTAAAGAACCTGCATATTGCTTTTCATATTGGTTGTATTGATTTACATTTTCAATTGTCCAACAATAGTCCATAGGGCTCGTATATATACTTGTTTTTGCCATCATTTGTTATTTTTGTTTGTTTAATGATAATAACCATTCTAATTGGGGTGAGATGAAATTGTGATATAGTTTTGGTATATACTACCTTACTGGATGTCAAACACTTTTTCATGTATTTATTCACCATTTGTACTTCTTTTGAGAAGTGTCTCCTCAGGTATATAGGTCCTGTTCCTTTTATTTTTATTTATGTTTTTGTATTTCATTACTTTTTCTCTAGTTTTTAGAGTCCCTTGTGTACTCTGGATATTAATATTCTGTCAGATTAATAGCTGGTAAAAATTTCCTTTATTCTGTAGGCTGTCTCTTCACTCTGTTGATTGTTTTCCTAGCTGTGCAGAAACTTTGTAATTTGATGTAATCCTCTTTGTCAATTTTTTTCATTTTCTAGGATTTAGAGTTCCATCCAATAAAGCATTACTTGTGTCGATATCTTGAATTACTTTCTCTATGCTTTCTTCTTGTAGTTTCAAAGTTTCAGATTTTACATTAAAATGTAGGACCCATTTTTAGTTTATTTTGGGTAGGTTTAGAGATAGGTATTTAGTTTTAATCTTCTAAAATGGAATCTACTATACTATCTTCTAATGTGGAGATTCAGTTCTTTCAGAACCATTTGTTGAAGAAACTATCCTCTCTTCAGTGTATATTTTTGGTACTTTTCTAAGAATCAGTTGGTAGAATGAAGTGACTAGGTATAAAATATCATCTGATGAGCTCATGTTATTATATAATTAAAGGGTAAGGGCCATAATCGCATCAGTAACTAAATCCATTGTAATATATTTACTGGTGAAAACAAGACCAATAGGGTGTGGCTAGAGAAGGTGAGTACCTGGGGTGTGGCCTTGAGAAATATATCCTCTTTCCCGAACTTTCTTTTGTGCTTCTGGCCTTCATCATGATGAGAGATCGGAGCATTGTTTTTTCAGTCTCTCTGCTTTCCACTGCCATACACTGAGCTCTGTAAACCAGCCCTCAGATAGATTGAACATGAAATCTTCAGAATCTGTGAGCAAATAATTATTTCCTCTAGTTGTATGGTCAGTTGTTTTGGATTATAGAAATGAGAATGTTGACCCAGATGATGAAGATACATGGATTTATTTCTGGGCCTGCTATTTTATCCCATTAGTCTGCATGGCTATTTTTATGCCAATATCATGTTCTTTAGTATTTTTTAAAATCAAGTATAATAAACCCCCCATCATTGCTCTTTTTGCTTAGGATGGCATTAGTTATTTTGAATCTTTTATGCTTTTATATAAACCTCAGAAAAGTTTTTCATGTTCTGTGAATGTCATTAGTATTGTGATATAGATTGGATTGAATCTCTAAGTCATTTTGGATAAATTTGGATAAATTGCAGTACTGGAGATGGAACATTTTTCTAATATATGGAACTGTGGTATATTTTGGTATATTGAGGTACTGGATATGAAACATTTTTCTAATATATTTTTCTAATATATTTTAACATTTTTCTAATATATGGGAAGTTTTGCAATCTTCAAGTGTCCTCTTTGATTTCTTTCTTGGTGCTTTATAATATTCATTAAAAGGTCTGTAATATACTTAATTAGGTGTATTCTCAGGTAGTTTATTTTATGTGCATAGCTATTGTGACTGTAATTTCTTAGCAAACTTAATATATATATATATATGTAACATAAGTAATATAAGTAATATATATATATTACTTATTTGTGTATGATTTTTTAATATCTTGCTACTTCCTGGCTTTATCAGATCTAAAAGTCTTGGTTAAATTTTTAAATTTTCTATGTATAGAATTATATCATAACCAAGGAATAATTTGATTTTGTCCTGTTCTGTTTTTATACCTTCATTTATTTCTCTTACCTAGTTGTTCTGGCTAAAATTTCTGGCATTATATTAAATAAAAGCAGTGAGAATAAACACCCTTCTTTTTATTTTTTTCATTCAATATGATACTGTCAGAGACTTTTGTTAATTCCTACTCTTTAAGTTATCTAGGTGTGGGCAGAAATGGGTCATGGCTGAAGTTTTTCTCACCTTGAACTGAGAGTGTGGATCAGTGTGACAGCACACGGTCAATGTGAGCTAAGTCATGGCTTAATCTCCATCTTTGCAAGAAAGAAAAGAAAAACAATAAAGCAGTAGTAAGGACATAACAACAGAAATAGGAAAGAAAGAATAAAATGATATAGAATGATATAAAAAAGATAAAGAAAAAACTCAATTGGGCATGGTGGTGCACATTTGTATTCCATGCATTTGGGAGGCTGAGACAGGAGGATCTGAGTTTGCAGCTAGCCTCAGCTACTTAATGAGGTCCCTACCAACTCAGTGAAACCCTGTCTCAAAGTAAAGAATAAAAAATAGGGCTGGAGTATGGCTCAAAGTTAGAATGCCCCTGAGTTCCATCTCCAGTACTGCAAAAAAAAAAAAAAAAAAAAGAAAAAGAAAGAAAGAAAAGAAAAACTCAAACAAAAATGATTAAAAACAACAAAATAATAAAATTATAAGAAAACATAAAATAAATTTTTTAACAAGATAGAAAAAAAATGAAGAAAGAAAGCAGGAGAACCAGTCATGGTGAGCATGCCTATAATCCCAGTATTTGAGAAGTTGAGACAGGAGGATCATAGGTTTGAGGCCAGCTTCTGCAACTCAGCAAGACCCTGTTTCAAAAAAATAAAAATAAAAAGATCTTGGAGTGTAACTTGGAAATATAATGTCTCTTGACTAAATCCCCAGTTGCAAAAGAAGAAGAAGAAGAAGAAGAAGAAGAAGAAGAAGAAGAAGAAGAAGAAGAAGAAGAAGAAGAAGAAGAAAAGAAAAAAGAAATAAGAACTTTTTTAAAAAAGAAAAACAGCAAATAAAAAGAAGATAAATGAAACTAGGTGTAGTTGTACACATTTCTTTACTTGGGAGGCTAAGACAGGATGATTTTAGGTTCTTGGATAACCTCAACAACTAAGTGAGGCTCTCTACAATTAGAGTGAGAACTGGTTTCAAAATATATAATAAAAATTACAACTGGGTATATAGCACAGAATTAGAATGACCCTGGGTACCATACACACACACACACACACACACACACAGAGAGAGAGAGAGAGAGAGAGAGAGAGAGAGAGAGAGAGAGAGAGAGAGAATAGTAATAGTAGCTTAGTAGCTTGGGGTTATTTGACTGCCCTCATGTCTCATGTGTGTTCCTTGTTGTCTGTGGGGAGGGAGAGGCCACATGACTGCAAAGATTCATTCTATGGGGATTTTGGAGGTGGTGGGTTCCATGTGACCCACCGCCCACAATTCTAGGTCTCCCATACTTAAATTTCAACTAAAATCATGCAGGATTATTCTATCTCCCAATATTTAAGAAAAAGCTTGATGAATCATCCCTTAGGCAAAATCATCTATGGGTCAGCCACTCTCTGAGCCAGGAAAAATAGAGGTTGCTGGGTCTTGAAAACTTCACCATTTTTGATCTCCTACTGTTGAAGTTCAGAGTTTTTCTATTAAACTCTCCCCCAACATACACACTTCTCCACACCTGTGGTTTTAATTTTATCTCATGGAAAATCAGGTAAAAATTTTGGAAAATTTTCTAGAAAAAAATTAGAAAAATTTTAGAAAAATGGGTCTAGAATTTTTCAGGGACTTCTGATGATCCCCTGAGCAATAATATCAAATGATAAGACCCTTATCAAGATGGCTTCTAGCTACAGTACCATTAGAATATGGTGAGAAACATGGAAGGCTTCTCCTAGCAGAGATTCCAAGATGGAGGTGCTAGAAGTAGAGAGGTGGCTGATAGTAGCTTCAGCTGCAATTGGGAACATGGAAAACTAAGGGAAAGGTAAAAGTGCCCAGGGGGATTGTTGAGTAGTATTTTTAAGAGAGTAGTAAACTAATAAATTTGGGAAACTATATGTTTTGCAAAGTACTAGTTAATGTACCTAAAGAAATTGCTGGGGCACTCTTTTTCACCTGTACCCCTGCCAGGGGATATTTATCCTCACCTTACTAAGCTGCTGAGTGCTTTGTGCTGGAGCACTGTTTCTGGTACTATACTAGTATTTAATGTTTCTCATTTTCACCTTCATTGGTCTCCTACTGTTAAAATACAGAGTTTTCCTATAAAACTCCCCCAAAACTCCCCCAACATACACACTTCTTCACAATGATGGTTTTGATTCTATCTCATAGAAAATCAGTTATAGTCTTTTATATTCTATTCATTTAATCCTTTTTTATTATAATTATCTCTATACTAAAAGTTTCTATTTTATCCACTTTATTCTTCATTTGGTTAGCTTCTCAAGTTCCATGTATGTATGTACTACATTGTAAGTAATTTCTTTCTTTTCATCTTTTCTCTCTCTCTCTCTCTCCCTCTCTCTCTCTCTCTCTCTCTCTCTCTCTCTCTCTCTCTCTCTCTCTCTCTTTTTGTGGTACTGGTTGTTGAACCCAGAGGTTTTCTACCTCCAGGCTATACTCCCAGATCTATTTTATATTTTATTTGGAAACAATGTCTCACTAAGTTGCTGAGTGCCTCACTATGTAGCTGAGGCTGGCTTTGAACCTGTGTGATCCTCCTATCCCAGCCTCCAAGCACGAGGATTACAATCGTGCACCACCATGCCCAGTTCATCTTCTCTTTGAATATGTGTAATTTTCAACTAAGCTCAAGTTAAATTATAGTTTTTAACTTCTGGAAATTGCTTGGCTATGGTTTCATATATTTGACTTTCTTAGAATTTTTTATTCGTAATATTAATACTTATATTCAAAGCATTGTTTCTTCAAGCATATTAGTCATACTTATTTTTAAGTTTTTTCTCAAATTTTAATTTATCTAAAGTCCACTTGAACATATCTCTGCTGTTCTGTTACTATTCTTTCAAATTATTTCTACCACATTTCCTTATGTTGTAATTTATTTGTGTGATTTATTTATTCCTGAATTTTATTTGTCAAAATGTTTTTAGGCCTAAAGAAAAGTGGACTTCTCCAAGAAGATTTAATTATTTGGAGGCATTATATATCTAGGAATTTTTTGACAAGATAGCATAAATTTTATCTGAAACACACAACTTTGGGATTTTCAAGTCTGTTCCTGAACAAATAATGGTGACATAATTTGACAAATTTTGGAGATTCATATTTAGAATTTATTGAAACTACCTTTTTGGTTCAGTTTTAGAATGTCCCCCTAGCCCTCACAAAAACCATAAAGCTATTTTGGGTGTGGGGCTTAGTTCACAAAGAGGAGTCCCTAGGGGTGTGGCTTTAGGGATTATTTATGGTCTTTCCTTCCCCTGAATTCTCTCTCTTACTTCTGGCCTTTATGATAGGAGAGCACAACCTTGTTTTCTCCTTCTCTTTGCTCTCCACTGCTATGCTCTGAGCTCCACAAACATGTCCTGTCATGGATTGAACCTCTAGAATTTCCAAACCCTGTGAGCAAATAAATCTTCATTTCTCTAAATTGTGTGGTCAGTTTTTTCAATTATATCAGTGAAAATGCTGACCAAGACATCTGAATTAAAATCTTTGAGGTAGGCCCCTTTAAATTGATTTAAATAAGACTTCCACATGATACTGATACTTCTAAAATTTTAAAACAATCAGTGTAAAGAGAGCCAAATATCCTGTGAGACTACTTTCTCCTTGATAGTTCACTGCTAAAGTTTGAGAGAATTTATGTCTTTGAAGTTTTATTTTTTTATTTTTTTTTTATTGGTGCACTGTATTCATACATCATAGTAGGATACATACTTTTGTAGACATACATGCACACTTTTCCCAGTCAGCCCCCACCCAATCCCCACCCCATTCTCTCCCTATCCCTCCCTCCCATGCTTGGCTTAGTAGTTGACATCTAGTTTATGGCAATTTATCCAAAATTAAAAATGATAATCTCACATAACAGTTTCATTTGTCTGATACCAAGCTTTTGATGACTTAAAGATAACATTTCAATATTTCTTTTTGCTTTCTTTCTTACCAAAGAATATTTTTTTCTATTTTTTAGGTGAAACTATCATATATTTATATATATTTATTTTTCAAAAAAATCTATCCTAATATGGAATATGGACTCTAGGTACCCAAAACGATCTTGAAAAAGAACAAAGCTAGAAGATATATATTTTCTGATTTCAAACCATATAAAGCTACAATAATTGAAACAGTGTAGTACTATTCTAAAGGCAGATATATAAACCATTGGAGTTAAATAAAAGCCTAGAGTTAAATTCTTCCCTATATTGTCAAGTTATTTTTGACAAGGTTTCCACAAACATTTGGTGGTGGAAATATTAATCTTTTAACTAAATATTGTTAAAAAATAATAATTACATGGAAAAGAATAAAATTGGACCCTTACCTAATCCCATATACAAATATTAACTCAAAATAGATAATAGACCTAAATATAAATCTTAAGACTATAAACTTTTAGGAGAAAATCTGGGTCATTAAACCTCACAACATTGAAATTGGCAGTGATTTCTTGGTTATGATTTCAATGGCACAGGCAACAGAGGAGTATACAAACTCCATAAAAATAAAAAAATATTGTATATCCAAAGACAATGTAAGCAGAGTTAACAATTACTAATAGAATGGGATAAAATATTTCCAATTGCTATATCTAAAGGTATATTAATATTCCAACTAGAAATCCTAAAAATTAACAAAAATAAAGGCAAACAATACCCTTTAGAGATAGGTAAAAGACTAACATAAATAATGAATCTCCACAGATAACCAATCTTAGTAGTCTGTTGGATGAAAAATCTTGTTTCTCTGGTTCTGGAGTGTGTTACCTATTTCTTCTTTGTAGTTAATCTCTTTGAGTATTTTCTCTAGTGCTGGTTTTGAAGACATAAATTCCTTCAGTTTCTGTTTGTCATGGAAGCTTCTTATTTCTCCATCTAATTTGATAGAAAGTTTTGCTGGGTAGGAAATTTTTGGCTGGAAGTTGTTTTCTTTCAGTATTGGGAATATGTTACTCCAAGCCCTTCTGGCTCTCATAACTTGGTTTGGGAAGTCTGGAGTGATTCTAATTGGTTTGCCTCTGAATGTCACTTGGCCCTTTGTTTTTGTTGCCTTTAAGATTCTCTGCTTGGCTTCCACATTGGTCATTTTGACAATTATGTGGCATGGGGATCCTCTTCTCCGATCCTGTCTAAAGGGAGTTCTATAAGTTTCCTGGACCTTTGTATCAAACTCTTGCTCTATGTTTGGAAAATTTTCTGCTATTACTTCCTTGAAGAGATTGTTGATCCCTTTGGTATCACTTTCTTTTCCCTCCTCTATTCCAATTATTCTTAGGTTAGCTCTCTTAAAATGGGCCCATATTTCTTCAATATCAGATTCCTGCTGTCGGATATTTTTTTCTAGATTAGAATCTATGAGTTCATTTTTGGAATGATCATCTTCTAAGAGCGAGATTCTGTTCTCCATGTGTTCTAATCGGTTGTTTGTGCTTTGAATTGAGGCCTTTACTTCATTAATTGCACCCTTTATCTCTTTTTGGCTCTCTCTGAGTTCTTTTCGAAGCACCTCTATTATTTCTACAGTTATTTTCCTGATTTGATCTTCTAGAAATCTCTGATTTTCAGTTTTATCGGGTTCTGATGTTGTGGGGTTGTGGGCATTCATTGCTCCAGTATTATTCCTCTTTCCCATTATTTTGAAAGTTTGTGCCTTCTCTGTGTTCTTCCCTTGGGTCACTATGACTTCACTTAAGGTGTTCTGGATCTCGAGTCAGTAGTATCTCAGACCCCACTACTCCTTTACTGGGTTTTATCACAGAGTCTCCGACCCAGAGAGTCGATAGAGGCTGCTTTAGACTGTGGAGGGTGCCAGGTTGCACGTTCTCCTATGGTGTGATATCTCTGCCACCGCCCCTCCCCCACTGGGTCAAGTCCCAGGGAGTACAGTACTGGGATTTCTCCTCTGTGGCCCGCAATTTGACTCACTGTTCTTGAGTACGCAGATGTAGCTGTACTGGCCTCGCTGAATTCGGTGCTGCTGCCGCCAGTGGCAATATGGCGCCGCTGCTATGCCCTCGGCTGTGGGGCTGGCGTTTTTCTTCTTGGTTTTGATTTCTACTCTGAATCCCTGCAGCGTGTGCTGAGCTCGGCCACTGGTAGCTTTAGGTGCCCTCTGCGCGGAGAAATCCCGCCTGGCTGTTCCACAGTGGCTCACCTCGGCTTGCTCTAGCCGTCCCGTGAATTTGCCGGTCCCACTGGCAATATTGCGCTGCTGCTGCATCTGCCGTGACCTCGGTTGCGAGGCAGGTGTATCTCCTCTGTGGCTCTGTTCTCAGTCCGCTTTCTCTCTGGAGCCTGGTGATTTTTTGTTTCACTGGTGATGGTGTTTTCTGGCTATGAAAGGCGCTGATTTTGTGGTAATGGAGATTTGTTGTTAGTGGGGCTCTTAAGCCCCGCTTTTCTCGGTCGCCATCTTCCCAGAAGTCCTTTGAAGTTTTGTGGTAGAGAATACAGGTGGTACTTGTGAATTTTTGTTGAATTGTACATTAATGGAAAAGTTCTTCTGGGTTTGAGCTTTACAAGTAGAGCACCTATTATTAGACCCTCCACTTTAAGGAGTTGGTCTCTGGTTTTTGGCCCTGAAACCAAGGTAATCTAAGATTAATTATGAAAGTGATTTGATACCTACATTTTCTTTTTTTTACTTATTTTCTCAGTATACAGCTACAAACCACTTACATTTTTGTCCAATTTAGTGACACTTATAAATAGTTTTTCTTGGCATATTTTGTTTATTTTGTTCTTTGTTTTAAATCCAATATTCTTATTATCTTTAGTAGAATAGTACTCTGTGAATCATGATGAATGCAAATATTTTACATTTCTTTTTGCTTTCATTATATAAGTTTTTATAGTGCCTAGTATTGTTCCTTGCTTCTTCTGATGCATTTTCTTCCAGTTTTCTTTGCATGTATGACCCATTTGCTAGGGCAGTGGTTAGGAGGAGAATATATATAAAGAATTAGCCAAGTCAATTTTTAATTTTTAATTTATAAGTTTTGGCTTCTAAAAAAGAACTTTGATAGAGCAAGGCTTTTCATAGTAACCTTCCTGGATAAAATTTATATTGATTAAAAAACATGCAAATATATCCCATAGCTTTTTGAAAACCTTAGGAATGAAATAAAATTAAAGAGCAGTGTGTCTTTCAGCATTGTTGCAGCCATTACCTAACCATATGACTTAGAGGAAAGATTTATTTTCTTACAGTTTGATGCTCAGTCCTTGTGAGGCTAGGAATCCAAAATCTCACTCCTCAAATCAAACAGGCTGGAAGGAAGAAAGAACAAGTGCAGAAGGAGAAAGGGCCATATGTACAATCTCCAAGGCCACATCCCCAGGGATCCACCTTCTCCAGCCCCACCCTACAGGCCTGCCAGGTACCACCCAGGTAAACACATTACAATGGATTTATCTGCTTCTGAGATGACAACCCTCATGACTCAATTATATCAACTCCAAAAATTAATAAATAAGTTCTCAAAGGAACATTTTATATCTAACCATAACAAGCAGTCTATGAAAGATAAAGTGCACTGGGTAAGACTTGTAAGCAAAGCAATCACAAAATTCTGAAGAAACTTAGAAGAGACAGGAGAAACCACAAGATAGTGAAAGTAGGATCTCTGAATAAAGCTCCCCAAATATGTTGCTAATTGCTAAAGTGCAACCTCTTGACCACAGAGTATCTAGCAGTGAAAAGCATTACCTAGAAGCTTAAATACTTGAGTAGAAATTTTTGTACTGCACACAACCAGAGGAGAGAAAATTTAGTATGTGAGTCTAGCCAAATTAACTGCCTCTTAGAAATAAAATTGACATTCTTCAGGAGAAAATAATATAACTCACTAGCCTTCCAAAGTATCATTTATTATGTCCTGTTATATAAACACACACACACACACACACACACACACACACACACACACACACATATATATATATATATATATATATATATATATATATATATATATACATACATACATGCAAACAGATCAATAGAAATTATCCAATCTTAGTAATTGACAGAAAATAAAGTTAAGAGAGGAATGGAGCCTCAGAATTTTATAGAAAGTTGTGAATCCATTTAAATAACTCTAGTGGAAGTTTCAGGAGAAGAGAGCATTTAAAAAGGAGCAATGTTGAAGAAATGGGTTAATCATTTCCAGAATTTGGTGTAAAAAAGTAATGTATAAAGTCCAAAAAGTGAGGGAAAATTATACTGCTCTTACATAAACATATACTGGGTTAATTATTTCCAAAATTTGGTGAAAAAAAGCAATGTATAAGGTCCAAAAAACGAGGGAAAATTATACTGCTCTTACATAAACTCTTTCAGAAATAGAGAAGAAGAAACTCTTTTAATTTTGATGAAGGCAGTGCAAACTTGATAGAAAAATCTGACAAACACATTTTAAGAAATAAAATCAAGATGTGATGAAGCACACCTATAATCTCAGTACTCAGATAGAAGGATTGTAGGCTTGAAGCCAGCCTCAGCAATTTAGTGAGGCCCTCAGCAACTTAGGAAGACTCTGTTTCCAAATAAAAAATAAAATAGGTCTGAGGCTATAGCTTATGTCCCTGAGTTTAATTTCCAGAACCATATAAAAAAGTGATCTATTTGTGGTATTTATATTTTGTAGATATTGTCAACTTAACTTCTTTTATAATTATTATTATTTTGGGGGGTAATGGGTATAAAACCCAAGTGTACCATACTTCTGAGCTGCAATATGAACCCTGTTTTTTAGTCTTTTCATTTTTTTTACTTATGTATTTTGTAGTACCAGGGATGGAACCCAGGGATATTCTATCTCCATGCTACACCTCCACCCCCATTTCTTTATCCTTTATTTTGAAACGGGGTCTCAATAAACTGTGGAAGGCCTCACTAAGTACCTGAGGCTGTCTGCAAACTGAGATCCTCCTGTCTCAGCCTCCCAAATACTGGGATTACAAGCATGCATCACCATGCCTGGCTTTTATTTATTTATTTTTTTTTTTTTTACTTATTTATTTGAAACAGGGTCTCACTGAGTTGTGAAGGGTCTCACTAAGTAACTGAAGCTGCACATGAACCAGGATCCTCCAGTCTCAGCCTCCCAAATGCTGTGATCACAGGCATGTGTCACCATACCTGGTTATTGTAATTATTATTAATATATTATAGATGAATATATAATAGAAATTTTTTCAAGTATATTGGCTCTATACATTAATTTGTAGCAACTTAGCATTGCAAACAATTATCCCTTTAAAGTTTTTATTACTTTACACATGTTGACATTCAACTTATGACTTTTTTAATAAAGAAATTGAGGCACAGACAACTTAAGAAACCTTTCCAGTGCCAAAGTCACACAAGATTCAAACTCTGGTTATATGACCATTAAGTCTGTGCTGTGCTTCATTTGAATTTTACATGTGATTACTCCATCTTTAAACTTATTCTGATGTCTCTTTTGTCTGATCTCTTATTTATTTCTAACATGTTTTGTACTTACTGGTGTTTACCAATAAATAGACTTTCTGTGTTAAAATCTTACCTGAGAGCATATTTGCTGCTACAAGATCTTTACCTTCTTTTTATAATCTAGCACAGTTATTTTTTTAATTTACAAATGCAAAGTACGTGAACCCAGACCTACTCGTTTGAATTTTCAAGTGAGATGCTCTTCCCTCACCACAACCAGGTTCAAAACATGCTTCCTTGTATTCTCAAGTTACCAATGGTGACTTGTTTAGTCAACTTTTTCTCTGAGAGGAAAAGTCACAACTCCTAAATTTGCATAAATTTAAACCTCATTTTAACTCATGTTGTTGTTGTTGTTGTTGTTGTTGTTGTTGTTGTTACTGAGTTAAGCAAATTTGCCCAGTGAGGTGAAGTAGGAGTAAGAATTTAAGTATTATTTTTAGTTTGAGTTTAGATCCTGATAATTTCTTTTACTTTTTTGAAATTCCAACAATATATCTACAGGAACCTCAATGGGCATTGTGATTGTGAGATGGAGGTTTCTGGGTAATTTTGATTAGGAAACTAGAGAAAAGGGCTTCTGAATATTTTGCTCATCCCCAAGGATGAAGGAGATTTTTGAGACCCTGTGATTGAATAGGTCAGAACTGGTGAATTTGATTATTGTTTGGGAAGTTGGCTAATAGAGTTGGGTGATTGTCCTGCCTCTTTTTTGTTTGTTTGTTTGTTTTACAGTCACTGGAAAGCCCAAACAATAAGTTAGGTTTCTTTTGTGGCCTGTGTTTACCATATTCTCTGCTTTGTGATATCACTGGATGCTGCCCTATATTGACAGCTCACAGATTTCAAATCCCTTGAAGTCTGGGCTTGCAATAATATACTTGTTGACTTTTAAGAACAGAACAATTTCTAAATGGTTAGACTTTTAATTTTATTTTAGGTGGAAATTATCTGCAGATCTGCAGATAAGCATGAAGTAGATTACTTCCATTTTGGTGTAAATTCAATTTTGTGGCACAGATAGGCATTTACTAAATTATCTCTCCAAATATATACACAGATTTTCATAATTGCATTTCTGTGTTTTCAACATGACAAATTTTTTTGCAATCTAATTTAAAATTTCTTGTGCATACCTTGGTTTTGGTTTGCTAGAAAGATACTCTAAGATAATTGGAAGTAGAAAGTGTAACTGGGAGTGCCCCAGCAGAGGTACAACTCTAGGATATTGGGAAAACAAAGGGGAAAGCTGACTCAATGTGATTTCAACTTTAGCCCCAAACAACCCAAGATGGCCATTCAAAGTGTTAATGATTGAGACAAGAACACTGTGTCTTTTTATCTCTCCATCAGTCAGTTATTAGTTACAGGAGACTGACTACCTATGAAAAACACTTAATCTTGGTCAAAGTAGAATTTATGGCTAAGAAAAATTGCCAGTAAGGCATGTAAAAATATATCAGTACCTAAGACTTGATGTGGGACCTGGATGGAGTACCACAATGTTCACTACATGCAGTATATTTTGCACTTGTGGGCCAAAATGAGAAGATAAAAAGTAATGGTATATTGTAACATTCATTTATGCTCAGAATTAACAAGAATACTTTGTTGTGATATCTGCTATCCTTTCTTTCTGCTAAGCTTTCCTCTGTGTCCCAAGGGTATAAAAGCATGGAAATTCCATTTTCTAGATTCCTTTACCAAAATGATATGGTTAGACACCAGCAACAACTTGAGTTTGCATAAGATTTAGAAGACAAAAGGCAAGTGGCCACTGTGGGCTATTATCCTAGTGACTGCAGGCATAGGGTTTTGTAGAATTATCCACATCAGTATTTGTGGCCTATTAGCTCATCAGTTGTTGTTTTCAATGGTTCTAGAATTCTGCTTGAGGACTACTTACCTCTGCACTTCAGAGTTGGCAGCTTCCCTGAAGTCTTTCTGCATTCATACTAAAAAACAGCAATTTTGATTTTTCAGTCTCCCAGTCCTTCACATGGTTGGTGAGCCTCTAATTCCCAGAGTTATATTTCTCTTACTTAATATGTACTAATGTGGCTTTCATTTATCAGACAAAACCCTGACTGATGCAGCCACCCATAATTCTTTGAAAACTATGTTACTATTAGCAAGAAAATTGAGACATTTCAAATTATAGGTGGAAAAAAAGAGGATTTACAAATACACTAATGTCTATTAGGGTCGCCTTCTATGTTAAACATGTTCTTAAGAATTTAAATATATATTTAAGATAATTTATAGTCAAATAATATTATGTTTAACAAATATATTTACATATCTTAGCAATGAATAAAGTTGAAGAAAAGTATATATGTTGGCCTTATTCTCTGAAATTCAGATGAACTTCTCACTTGCTCATAAAAATTCATTAAAGTTCATAAAAATTCTGTAGTGCTTATTGTGCAGCAGGATTTAACCTAGAACTCACAGTTATAAAACATTTTCATGATTACAAATGAAAAAAGTAAAGGGAAGTACTAATCAATAGGGCTGCAGAGAATGAATATTACAAAACAGCATTTTCAATCTATGTATAAGACTATTTCAGTTGCAATGTCTTTTTTTAAAAAAAGCACAAAGAATCATGAGCAGTCTATAATGACATCTTTTATACCAATATAATAAACTAGATATCCAGAAAAGATCTTCTTAATAAAGTACTTTTTTGGTAATAGCTTGTGAGAAATAAATTTCTGTGACAAGAAAAGAACTGACAAAAATGATAGGAATGGCAGAAATTGATGGAAATGACAGGAAATGATAGGAATGGCAAGCAAGAAAAAATCCAGAGTGACAGGCTAGGCTTTGATTTGACATTGTCTGAGAGAGTTGCTTTATCACTGGTGACCTGAAGACAGGTTTTAAGGGCCCCCAAACAGCAGTTGGCTGAGGAAGAGAGGCCCAGGATTGTATAATTGTGTTTATTGGTTGTATTTTTCTTGTTTTAGTTGATATTTTATAATACTGGTGATTGAACGCAGGGACTTCTGGATGCTCTTCTACTGAGCTGTTGTTTTGTTCTTTTTCTTTTTCTTTTTTTTTTCTTTTTTTTTTGTGGTACTGGGAATGGAACCCAGGGGCCTTCTACCTCCAAGTTACACTCCCATACCTATTTTATATTTTATTTGGAAACAGGGTCTCTTAAGCCAGCTGAGGCTGACTATGAACCTGAAGGATACTCCTGTCTCAGCCTCCCAAGCGCAGGGATTACAAGCGTGCACCACCATGCCCAGTTCTGTTTTGTTTTGTTTTGTTTTGTTTTGTTTTGTTAAATGAAAGAGATTAAGGTAGATACCTCTGTTTTGACTGTGTATATATTGGGCTAGGGAGGGGCTCTTGTAGAAAATTTTAACCACAAGTGCACTTTTTTAAAAACCATGAATTAAACTACAAAAACCCAAATCTAAGCTGAAAGTGTGTGTGTGTGTGTGTGTGTGTGTGTGTGTGTGTGTGAGAGAGAGAGAGAGAGAGAGAGAGAGAGAGAGAGAGGAGAGAGCGCATGAGTACACACTACTAGAGATTGAATCCAGTGGGCACACTACTGGAGATTGAACTCAGGGGCATTTTACATCTAAGTTACACTCACAGCCAAGATAAACAAGATAAATAGTATTTATTTTTAGAAATAAAAATGGCCCCTGAAAAGATCAACTCATTAGAAGTTATAAAACTCATAAAACTCTGTAAATGTCCTTTGCTATATAAAATAAAAATTAGTAGAACAAAGAAAATATGTCATATTTTCATCAGTGTGTAATATTTTAAACAAAATTTCTTATTAATTTATAAAGCAAATAAATAACAAATCATTACAAGTATAAAAGATTTGAGCATTGCTGGAAGTTTGATTACAAGTCAGAGTTATGAGTGTGTGTTTTCTTTTCAAATGCTTAGAACATATGCAAATACTGACCATACACAGAGGGATAAAGCAGTCCAGTAAATTACTCAGGGTTAAACAAATCACTTTTTCTTGTCCAGAACAACAACAAAAACAACTTTATAAAGCACCAGAACTCCATTATTTAAAAATATAAAAGCATATTAAACTATCAATGTGTTAGTGAAAATAAACTTATTGGAACATAAAAACTACTGGGAACTTAATGATCATAAAAATGTATTCTGTAAACATTTTTAATTGAGGCAGAAAAATGTATTAGGATGAAAATGTATAGCTTTAGAAAGAAAGTCTTAAAAATTTATATGTAAGCTGGGTGTGGTGTCACACTTGTAATCCCAACATTTGGGAGGCTGAGACAGGAGGATCACAGTTCTCAGGCAGCCTCAGCTACTTAATGAAGCCTTTTGCAATTCAGCAAGACACTGTTTCAAAATAAAAAATAGGGCTGGAGGTGTAGCTCGAAGGTACAATGCCCCTGGGTTTTATTCCCAGTACTGTAAAATGATAAGGTAAAAAACCGAACTAATTTAAATTTTATAAACACAAGTAAATTATAGAAATAAAAGTAAAAACTAATAAAATATAAAACAAGTCTAATAGCTGGATGTGGTAGCACATGTTAATAATCCCATTATTGGGAAGCTAAGACAGGAGAATTGCAGGTTTCTGGCCTGCCTCAGCTACTTAGTAAGCTACTTAGTAAGGCCCTGCACAATTTAGTAAGAACCTGCTTCAAAATAAAGAATAAAAAATAGGGCTGGGGATTTGGCTCAGAAGTGGAATCCTCCTGGGTTCAATCCCAAGTATTGCAAAAAAAAAAAAAAAATCTAATTGACTACTGTGGAAAAGTTCAATAAATCTTAATGCTGACTAAAAAGTACACAAATTTCTGGTTAATTATAAATGAAAATTATATTGAAAAGTATTAGTAATGATGCATATCCTTGTCTTGTTCCTATTTTAAGGGGAACTCTCACAGTTTTTCTCCATTTAATATGATATGTAACTGTGGTTCACTTGTATATTGCTTTAATGATGTTGAGGTATGTTCTTTCTATTCCAATTCTCTGCTTTGCTTTTAGCATGAATAAGTGTTAGATTTTATCAAATGCCTTTTTCACCATCTATTGAAATGACCATGTGATCTGTGTCTTGGTTCTGTTTATGTGATGAACTACATGGATTATTTTTATATGTTGAACTAGCATTGAATCTCTGAGATTAACCCTAACTTGGTCATGGTGCATGATTTTCTTGATGTGCTTTTGAAAGTGCATTACTAATATTTGGCTTATGAGTTTTGCTTCTACGTTAATCAATAATTTGGGCCTACAGTTCTTTTTTCTTGAGCTGTCTTTATTTGATTTTGGTATTAATGTGATGTTGGCCATAGAAGTATTTGGGGGAACTTCCATTTCTTTCTACTTCATGGAGTATATTGAGGAGTATTGGTTTTATAATTACTTGAGAAACCATCAAATCCTGGGCTTTTGTTTGATGGTATGCTCTTTCTTGCAGTTTCAGTCCCTTTGATAGATATTGATTGGTTTAATTTTTTATATCTTCTTTACTCAGTTTAAGAAGGTTGTATGCATCTAGAAATTTGTCCATTTCTTCTAGATTTTTCATTTTGTTGGAGTATAGTTTTCTAAAGTGGTTTCTGGTAATCTGCGGTTTTGTGTTGGTAGTAATATCTCTTTTTTATTTATTTTAGTAATTTGAATTGATTCTTTTTTGTGCTAGGTTGGCTAGTGGTTGGTTTGTTTATTCTTTTAAGACATCAGGTTTTGGTTTGTTGCTTTTCTGAATTTTTATTCTCTACTTCTCTGATTTATCCTCTGATTTTAATAATTTTATGTCTTCTACTGGCTTTGGCATTAGACTGTTCCTGTTTTTCAAGAGCTCTGAAGTGTATTATTAGGTTATATATTTGGTGATTTTTCTGTTATCCTTATGTGGACACTCAGGGCTATGGATTTTTATATTAATACTACCTTTAAAGTGTCCCAGAGGTTTTGATATGTTGTATCTCTATTTTTATTTGTTTCTAGGAATTTCTTAATTTCACCCTTTACTTCTTCAACGACCCATTCCTCATTCCTCAGTATGGTGTTCATTCTCCATGTGTTTATGTGGTTACTTTGGGGCTTCTTAAAGTTGATTTCTAGTTTCATTCCATTGTGGTATGAAAATATACAGAAGAGTATGGAGTATGTCATGTTTTTTTTTTATTTTCTAGTGCTCACTATGGTCTATTTTGGAGAAGATTTCCTGAGCAGTTGAGAAAAATGTGAACTCTTCTGTAATTGGGTATAATTTTATGTATGTGTCTAATAGGTCCATTTGGTTGATAGTATTCTGTAGGTCTGAGGCATCTTTACTGAACTTTTATCTAGAAGATCTGTTTAGTGGTGTGAGAGGAGTGTTAAAGTCTCCCAGTTTTATTTTATTAAAACCTATGTGTGACAATGTCACCAAGAGTTTGTTTTATGAAAGTGGCTACACCTGTGTTTGGGGCATAAATATTGACTATCATTATTTACTCTTGCTGGATTATTCCTTTTACCAGTAAAAAATGAACTAGGCCTGAAGTCTAATTTGTCTCATATCATAGTTGCTACTTCGGCTTGTCTTTGAGTTCCATTGGCATGGATTACCTTGCTCCAGCCTTTCACTTTTAGTTTTTAAGATTCTTTACTTAAGGTGTGTTTCTTGAAGGCATAATATATATGTATTATCATTTTTAATTCATTTTGCCACCCAGCACCCTTTTATTGGGGAGTTGAGACCATTTATATTTAGTGTGATTACTGAGAGATAATTTTTAACTCCTAACATTTTGAATTTTAACTTCTGTTTGAGGTAGTGTTTGTTCTTCTTTGCTTAGTTGTTTGATGAAAATTATTGTTTCTCTTAAATTGGGATCTATGTTTGACTTAATGTCATGAAGAGTTCGTTTTACCAAAGCTGCACCTATGTTTGGGACATAAATAGTGACTATTGTTATTTCCTTTTGCTGGATTGTTCCTTTTACTTTTTTTTTTTTTTGCTTTATCTCTTCTTTGATATATTTATTACTCCTGCTTGTCTTTCAATTCCATTGGCATGAATTAACTTGTTTCACCTTTAGTTTGTGAGTATCATTAGTTGTAAGGCATGTTTCTTGCAGGCAGCCTAGAGATAAGTTTTGGTCTTTAATCCATTTTCTGATCTTGTGTCTTTTTATTAGGGCATTGAGACCATTTATATTCAGAATGATTATTGAGAGATGATTTTTAATTCCTAATAATTTGAGTCTTCTTTTCAATATAGACTTGAGACTACAGTCATAGCAGTAAGATAAGAGAAGAAAATAAAAGGAGTATAAATAGAAAAAGAAGAACTAAAACTATCCCTATTTGCAGATGACATAATATTACACTTAGAAGATCTAACAGATTCAACCAAAATGCTTATATAACTCGTCAACAAATATCATTAAATTGTCTGAATACAATTTTGGGGGAACTGGGGGTGGAACCCAGATGCTTTCTACCTCCAGGCTATACTCCCAGACCTAGTTTATATTTTATTTGGAAACAGGGTCTCACTAAGTTGCTGAGAGCCTCGCTAAGTAGCTGAAGCTGGCTTCAAACCTGTGTGGTTCTCCTGTCTCAGCCTCCTAAGTGCAGGATAATAAGCATGTGACACCACACCAGGCTTTCTGAATACAATATTAATCTTTAAAAAGTAGAAGCTTTTTTGTATGTCAACCATAAATCACTGAAAAAGAAATTCAGAAAACAATTTTACTCATGAAAATCTACCAAAAAATACTTAGGAATAAACCTAACCAAGGAAGTAAAAGACCTCTAGAGGAAAAATTATATAACATTGATAAAAAAAATTCAAAGTAGACCTTAGAAGATGGAAATATTTCCATGCTCTTGAATAGGCAGAATAAATAGCATCAAAATGGCCATTCCTTCAAAGGTAATCTACAGACTTAATGAAATTACCAATAAATTTCACGGTCAATACTCACAGACATATAAAATTAGTCCTTAAATTCATTTGAAACAACACAAATCCTAGAACAGCCAAAGTAGTTCTCAGCAACAAGAACCATAAAGGAAGCATCACAATGCCTGAGTTCAACTTATACTACAAGTCATAGTAATAAAAACTGCATGGTATTAGTACAAAAACAGAAAAATAGACTAATGGAGCAGAATAGAAGACTCAGAAACAAATTCACACATTTACAGCCAATTGATAGTTGACAAATGGAACAAAAGCATACACTAGAAAAAAGAAAGCGTCTTTAATAAGTGGTTTTGGCAAAACTTGTTAGCTATAATGCAGAAAAGTAAAAATAAATTTCAATTTCTCACCCTGCACAAGAATCAATTCACTATAAATCAAAGACTTGGAAATCAGACCAGAGCTTCTTAAAGAGCACATAGGTCCAGCATGTAACACATATTCACAGGTCAAAACTTCTCAAAACGACACCAAAGGCACAAGAAATTAAAAGGAGGATCAATACATTGAATTGTATTCAACTGAAGAGCTCTATACAACATATAAAACTATTAAGAATCTCAACAGAGAGCTAACAGAATGGGAGAAGATTTTTGCCAACTACTCCTTTCATAGAAAACTAATATCTAGAATATACAGAAAACTCAAGAAACTCACCAAGAAAATAAATAAATACCCAATCAAAAATGGGAAAGTAAACTAAATATACACCTCACAAAAGAAGAAATTCAAATGGCCAATAAATGTGTGAAATTTTTTCAACATCATTAGCAACTGGGGAAATGCAAAACTTAACTTCAATTAGAGTGACAATCATTAAAAATACAAACAACAACAAATGCTGATAAGTGGGTGGATAAATGGGAACTCTAGTACATTATTATTTGGATTGCAATTAATGCAAACACTTTGGAAAACAATATGTATGAAAGTCCTTCAGAAGAATGAGGATGAACCTACTGAATCATCCAGAAATACTACTTCTGGGCAGCTACTCAACAGAATGGAAAACAAACTACCAGACTAATGCATGGATATATATATATATATATATATATATATATATATATATATATTCATATCCAGATAATTCACAACTGCTAAACTATAGAACCAGCCAAGATGTCCATTAATAGATGAATTGATTACAAAACTATGAGATATGTACACAATACAATTTTACTCAGCCACCACAAAGAAGAACAAAATATGTCATTTGCAAAGAAATGGATGGAACTGGATAATATCATGTTAAGTGAGATTAGTTAGTTACAAAGCACGAAAAGTTGGGTGTTCTCATTAATAAGTGGAATCTAGGAAAAAATGGGTCATAGGAAAACCTCTAGACAAAGAAGGAGAAACCATAGATGAGCAAATACAGTGACCTAACTGAGGGGGATGGGAGAGGGGAAGAGGAAAAAGTTTATATATATATATATATATTTTTTTTTTACTTTTTTATTGGTGAAGAGAGAAATTTTCTAATAAACATGATGTATGCTGGATGTGGTGGTGTACACTTGTAATCCCCGCACTTGGGAGGTGGAGACAGGAGGATCATGCAGGTTCAAAGCCAGACTCTCTGGCTTAAGAGACCCTGTTTCCAAATAAATTATAAAATATAGGTCTGGGATCATAGCCTGGAGGTAGAAAGGTTCTATCCCAAGTACTACCAGTAAATAAATAAATAAATAAATAAATAAATAAATAAATAAATAAATAAAAAAAATGTGTGCTCACATGTTATTTATGTACAAACATATCAATGTCAATCACTAATTAAAACATGAGAAGGAAAAAGGGGAAAAGGAATTGAATAAAGGCTAAATGAGTGATCATGCATGTATGCCTGTACCATGTTGTACCCCATTAAGTTGTATGCACCAAGAAAAGTAAATAAAATATAGTGTTAATAAATATAATGTTAATAATGCTAAAGAAGAAAATTAGATTTACTGCAGCAATTTTGCGCATTATCTTATTGATGAATATGAAAAGTAGGTAAGATAGAAAACTCTTAGGAATATATAAACTACTAACTCAGTAACTCAAAAAGAAACAGAGATAGGAGTCATGGTACATGCCCATAATACCAATATTTCAGAAGCTGAAATAGGAAGATCACAGGTTCAAGACCAGCCCCAACAATTCAGAAAGATGCTGTTTTCAAATAAAAAAATAAAATAGTGCTGAGAGTATAGCTTGCAGGTAGACTGTCCATGGGTGGTTCAGGATCCATTAACACACACACACACACACACACACACACACACACACACACACACACATACATGAAAAAAAATAGATTATTGTCCTATAATTAATAAAATAACTGAATTCATAGTCTGCTCAATACTATATAAAAAGTCAGTCCAGGCATGCCAATGTCTCAAAAGAGAAAATAATTAACTGTACTTGCTTGATTTGGAAAGCTAATCAGAAAAAGAATTCTTGAGCTTAGTCTTGAAACACTACTAAGCATAGTTTGTGGATGAAAAAGTACAGCATGTGCATGTGAATGCTGAGTGATAATTATGTGGTAAATTAATGTTAGTAATTTATGAAAATGAA
The DNA here is from genome assembly GCF_963383645.1 of Muscardinus avellanarius. Taxonomy (NCBI): domain Eukaryota; kingdom Metazoa; phylum Chordata; class Mammalia; order Rodentia; family Gliridae; genus Muscardinus; species Muscardinus avellanarius. Next base: position 44,662,868 of record NC_137793.1, read on the forward strand.
AGAGAAAAATGGTATTAAAATGAGAAAGGCAAAGTAAGTACAGTTGTGTGTGTCAGGTCAAACCACAGTAAATATTTTTATTTTCTATTTTTATATAAGATGTAAATTTTTTCTGAATTTTTTTCTTTGCATACCTTAGTGGGTGCTTAGTCCCTAGATTCTAAGTGCAATGTTTTAAAAACACTGTGACATATATGATTGTCTATCTGTTGAAAATTTTTCATGAGGAGTAATATGTTCAGATGTGTGCTTCAGCAGAATCTTGGTTACAGTAATGGGGAAAAGACTGGAAAGAAACAATGAAATAGAAAAAATAAAACAGTTAGATGTCCCCTGCAATAACTCAAGCTGAAACAATTCAATATGTAAGCTAAGAGATCCAAAGTGTGAATGGTATTTACTGCCCTAGTTTGAAAATATATTAGTACTCTGGGAATATTTAACATGTTTGTGAATATATAAGTCTGAATATTACTGTGCATTTTCAATTACTAAGCATTGTTCCACTGGGATTTTTTTTATTTATTTATTTGTTTATTTATTGGTGGTACTGGGGTTTCTGGAAGCCCTTCTACTGCTGGGCTAAACTCTCAGACCTATTTTATATTTTAAAAAATATAAATAACGCTCCACACCAGCGTGATCCTCCTGTCTCTGCCTCCCAAGCACGGGGATTACAAGTGTGTGCCACCATGCCTGGCTCCACTGGGATTTTATAACAGAAAATCAGAGTTAGAAAACTTCATTTAGCATTTCAATGAAATTTTCTATGAGGAGAAATAGGAGTATTGGAGGTGTTATTTTCCTCAATTCTTTTGATCTGGAGCAATTTTAGAATTAATCGGGAATTCCAAAAAAAATCATGGAAAAGTGGCACTTGTTGCATAAGAAAGATGAGAAAAAGATTCCATGTGAGTAGATATCTGGGAATTTTTTATTGAGGAAGTTGATAGAATTTTAATGATTGAGACTCAAAAACATTTATAAGCTCTGAAAAAAATTAGAAACAAGAGGCAAGGGGATTTGTACAACATTTTGTCATAGCTGCTGATCTGGATGTCTTTGAACACACCAACCATGTAGACTAATCAACATGAGAATCTTCTTATATTTGGCTTATGAAAAAAGTAAGTGTATTAATAAGTTTTTGTTTACTTGAGTCATAGTAAAATAAGCACCAAAGGTAAAAATCTGTTTCATGAAATACTTTAAGCCAGAAGTTTGTGGAGAAATATACTTTAGAAATATCTTAAGGAAGGAGATTCAGAATGGTGACTCCAGGATGCAGCACTTCTCAGGAGCTGAAATATATAAAGTTCAACACCAAGAAGGCAGCGTCTTACCAAACAAAATAAATTTATCTCATGAACCAAAGCAAATTCAGGAAACTTGGCAGAAGAAATCCAGTAACTCCGAACTGTGAGATCCACTGCAAAAAAAAACAAAACAAAACAAAACAAAAAAAACCCAAATTGTGATTTCCAGCCCTGACTGACACCACTGCAGCATAATAACCCAAGAGTTTGAAAGCAGAGATAGAGCTCCAACATCTAAAGTGTGCCCAAGCCAGAAACCCATGTGTTCACCAAAGGTGGCATCTGCATTGGCAAAGCGAGTCCTCCAACACCTGGAACAAGGCAGCCAGGTATCTGTGTGTGCCCAGAGAAGCTGGGGGACTTTGTGCATGCCCAGTGTGCAATGCAGGACCTAGCAGTAACCAGTGTGCGCCCAGTGTGAACCGCTGGACTCAGCGGTAAGTGTGTGTGCCCACTGAGAGCTCAGGGACCCGGCAGTAATTGTGTGCACACATTGTGTGCAACCCAGGACACAGCAGTAATTGTATGCACCCAGTGTGCATCCAGTGTGCACCCCAGGACCCAGTAGTAACCATGTGTGCCCAGTGTGCACCATGGGACCCAGCAGGATAGTCCAGTTAGAACCTCAAGAAATGTGAGCTGTGATACCTGCACAGGGCCACAGGGTGTCACGCTAAGACTCCTTTGGACACTCTCTACCGCTGCAGGTAGAAAAGTAAAGGCCTGAGTCCAGAGTGGAGAGTGCAGAGGGTCAGACTACAGACTGAAATATACAGAACCCAGGACTAGCACAGAACTCATTAACAGTGACAGTCGATACCCTGACACCTAACACAAAACTGTCAGAGGCAAGAGAGGGGTCCAAACACTCAGAGAGTAAGCTAAGAAGCCGACAAAAGGGTATAGAGCAAAGAAGAGACATTGGATTATACTACAGAAGCTACCACAGCAATCAGAAATTCAGATATTATATGGGCCCAGCCCCATATTCATAAATTTATGAGACTATTTTTGTTTTTTCTTTACTTTATTTGTTTTTTTTTAATTTGTTTGGTTGTTAGTTTTCCTTTGTGGTTTCACAACAGTTCAATTTATTTTATTTTTGTCCTTTCTTCTCTTTCTTACTCTTTTTATCCTATTTTGCTTTTTTTGTCTTTGGTGTATAATAGCTTTTGTATCTTGCTTTGTTACTTTATTCATGATTGTTAGCTCCTTCCCCTTATTCCTTTTACAAACTTCCTCACTCTAGCCTATCTAATCTCTTCTCTCAAAACTATACAACCCAGGACATGAATGATAGGAGAGACTGGTATGACATGACTCAGACCCTGGAAGAAAATATTTTCCAATCAAAACTACTATATCCAGCAAAACTGCTATTAAAAAACTGATGAAAAAACAAAAGTGTTTCAAGATAAAATCTCAAAAAATTTATGAATTCAAAACCAACACTACAGAAAATACTTAAAGAAATAAACCATAGAGAAGAAAAAAGAAGCAGACTTCAGAACCAAAAAAGAGGAAGGTGGCTGGGCGTGGTGGCGCACGCTTGTAATCCCCGCGCTTGGGAGGCAGAGACAGGAGGATCGCTCAGGTTCGAAGCCAGGCGCGTGTGCTGGCTTATGAGACCCTGTTTCAAAATAAAAATACAAAATAGGTGTCTGGGAGTGGAGCCCGGAGGTAGAAGGGCTCTCAGGAACCCCAGTACCACAAAAAAAAAAGGAGGAAGGTGATCAGAGGGGCTTCTAAGAAGAAATAAAAAGCTGCCAAACAGATCACAGAACACAAAATGACAGAAACAAAAATCATATTTAAATAATAACTCTTAATGTCAGAGGACTTAACTCACCAATCAAAAGACATAGACTGGCAATGTGGATCAAAAAACATAATCCAAAATATATGTAGTTTGCAAGAAACTCACCTAACAGCCAAAGACATTCACAGACTGAAAGGATGGAAAAAGATATACTATGCTACTGGAGAACAAAAAAGGGCAGTGGTAGCAACCCTGATATCCAACAAAATAGACTTTAAATTAAAACACATCAGAAGAGACAAATCAGGGCACTTCCTTTTTTTAAAAAAGGAACAATACACCAAGACAATATAATGATAGTAAATGTTTTTGCCCCAAATGTGAGTGCAGACACATTTCTAAAACAAACCCTTCTGGATATCAGATCTCAAATAGACCCAAATACAATAATTCTGGGAGACTTTAACACACCTTTCATACCACTGGATTGATATTCAAGGCAAAAGATGAGTAAATACTATTAAGAAATAAAGAAAACTATAAACCAAATGGATCTAATAGACATATACAGAATATTTCAACCAGGAACTACAAAATATACATTCTTCTCATCAGGCCATGGAACCTTCTCCAAAATAGATCACATCCTGGGACACAAAACAAGCACCAGCAAATTCAAAAGATGTAATATAATTCCTTGCATCTTTTCAGACCATAATGGAATGAAAGTAGAAATCAACAACAGGAAACTCAAAAGAAACTATGCAAATACATGGAGATTGAATGATACACCATTAAATGATGAATGGGTAAACAGTGGAAATTAGGAAAGAAATAAAGAAATTTATGGAAATTAATAAAAACAGAAACACAACTTACCAAAATCTATGGGACACTATGAAGTCAGTATTAAGAGGAATGTTTATAGCATTGAGTGCCCATATAAGAAGGACAGAGAATCACCAAATACAGAACCCATTGACACAACTTAAGGACCTAGAAAGACTGCAACAGTCTAATCCCAAAACCAGCAGAAAGCAGGAAATTATTAAAATTTAAGCAGAAATAAATGAAATAGAGAACAAAAAACAACTCAAAGAATCAACAAAACAAAAGGTGTTTATTTGAAAAGATTAATTGAATTGATAATCCCCTGGCCAACCTAACCAAAAGAAAAAGAGAATAAACTCAAATTATGAAAATCAGAAATGAAAAATCAATACATTTCACTCACAACATAAATAGAACCAAAAACAAAAACCACATCATCATAGCAACAGATGCTGAAAAAGAATTTGACAAAATCCAACACCCATTTATGTTAAAAATACTGCAGAAAAGTGGAGTAGAAGGAACATACTTCAACATCATTTAAGGCAATATACAACAAACCCAAAGCCAACATTATACTGAATGGGGAAGAAGTGCAAGAATTTCTCCTAAAATCAGGAACAATACAAGGATGCTCACTATCACCATTCCTTTTCAAAATAGTTCTTGAGACTCTTGTCGCAGCAATAAGACAAGAGAAGGAAATCAAAGGAATTCACATAGGAAGAGAGGAATTAAAATTATCCTTATTTGCAGATGACATGATCCTTTATCTAGAAGACCCTAAGAACTCAACCAAAAGACTTCTGGAGCTGATTAACAAATTCAGCAAAGTTGCAGGATGCAAAATCAACCTAAAAAAAAAATAATCAACTCAAATTATGAAAATCAGAAATGAAATAACGGGTATACTGACTAGTGTAACAGAATAGAAGATATGGAAACAAATCCACACACCTATAGTCAATTAATCTTTAACAAAGGAGCCAAACGCATTTACTGGAGAAAAGACAGCCTTTTCAACAAATGGTGCTGGGAAAACTCACTATCCATTTGTAGAAAGATAGAACTAAATCCTTACCTCTCAGCATTCACAGGAATCAAACTGAGATGGATTAAAGACTTAGAAATTAGACCAGAGACTGTGAAGTTATTAGAGGAGGGCCTAGGCTCAACACTACAAAATATAGACATAGGCAGTAACTTTCTGAACAAAACCTCCAAAGCTTAGGAAATTAAAGCAAGAATTAACAAGTGGGATGGCATCAAACTAAAAAGTTTTTTCTCATCAAAGGAAACCATCAGTAACATAAAGAGGAAGCCTACAGAATGGGATAAGATCTTTACCAGTCATAACTCTGATAGGGGCCTAATATACAGAATTTACAAACAGCTCCAAATACTCTACACTAGCAAAACAAATGACCCAATCAAGAAATGGGCAATTGAAAAGAATAGGCACTTACAAAAGAAGAGATATAAAGGGCCAATAGATACATAAAAACATGTTCTTCATCATTATCCATCAGGGAGATGCAAATCAAAACTGCCCTGAGATTCCATCTAACCCCAGTTAGAGTGGCAAATATACATATAAAGAAATCAGATAACAACAAATGCTGGAGAGCATATGGGGAAAGAGGAACTCTTTTTACACTGTTGGTGGGAGTGCAAACTAGTTCATCCACTATGGAGATCTGTGTGGAGATTCCTTAGAAAACTGGGAATAGATCCACCATATGATCCAGCTTTACCACTCCTGGGTATTTTTCCAAAGGGTTTGAAATCAGAGAACTACAGCAACATATGCATGCCTATGTTCCTAGCAGCACAATTCATAATAGCCAAAACATGGAAACAACCTAGGTCCCCATCAACATAAGAATGGTTTGAAAAATTATGAGAAATACACACGATGGAATTCTAGTCATCTATAAAGAACAAAATCATGTCAGTCGTAAGAAGATGGAAAGTCCTGGAGAGCATTATGTTAAGTGAGATCAGCCAAACACAGAAAGAGAAGGGACATATGTTTCCTCTAACATGCCCAAACTAGGGAGGACTGGGGATACCAAAGGGACTCCAGATAATGGAAGGGAAATCTCAGCAAAGCTTGAATGGAAAGCTAGAAGAGGAAGAAGGCTGAACTTGATTAATGAGGGGCTACTTCTGAATATGTGTAAAAGTATGAATATAGCATGGTTACCCTGGGCATTCATTGTTGGGTGGGGAGAAGGGAAAATGGAGGGAGAAAGAGGGCATCAAGTACAGTTTAAATTTATGCCATTTACTTAAAAAATAAATTAAAAACAAAATTTCCCATACTGTATATTGTTTAGTATTTAGGATATTTCATATCTTCATACTTAAATACTGTATTAACTACAAGAGTCCTACTATCTAGCTCTCTCTCATTCTCAAACAGATATTACCTTATTATACTTAAATTCTTTTTTTTATTTTTTTATTTTTTTATTTATTTTTATTGGTACATTGTAATCATACATCACATCGGAATACAAGACTTAAAAGGATATGTAAGCACACATCATTCCATTAGCCCTCATCCACTCTCCATCCCATTACCTCCCTTCTCTCGATCCCATGCTTGTTTGGTGATTAACTTTGATACATTTGTTTACGTACCTCCTGATATTTAAAGAGGTTCCATCCTCCCCTCTCCCATACCCTCTGATTGGTCACCTTAATTGCTTTGCTATAGGGTCCTTTCTATAACTCGACCTCTTCCTGTTACCCCTTTCCTCCTAGTTATTACTGATTAGGGGAAGCATCTGGTTTTTATTTTCTGCAATATTTCTCTGTCCATGATGAATTGCAAGTACCAATCCCACTCTTGACGGCCCCAGTAGTGGCCTGGCTACCCAGTGAACTGATCCAGACCTCGCTGGCTCAAGCAGTGGCTTTGCCTCATCAGAGGCCCTGATTCTGGCCTTGCTGGCCCCCACACTGGCCTAACCGCTTGGCTGGCTCCAATCCTGGCCTCGGTGGCCCCAGCAACAGCCTTGCCTCAAGGCAGGCTCCGATCCCAGCCTCGCTGACGCTGACACCGACCTAACCCCGAGACTGTCTCCTGTCCTGGCCTCGGAGGCCCCAGCACTGGCCTTGCCTCATGGAAGGCTCTGATCCTGGCTTTGCTGGCCCCAGCAACGGCCTAACCCCTCGGCAGGCTCTGATCCCAGCCTTGGAGGCCCCAGTAGTGGCGTTGCCTCGAGGAAGGCTCCAATGCTGGCCACTGGCCCCGGCACTGGCCTACCCCTCGTCAGGCTCCAATCCCAGCCTTGGAGATCCCCAGCACTGGCCTTCCCTCATGGCAGGCTCCAATCCCGGCCTCACTGGCCCTGGCAATGGTCTACCCTCTTAGCATGCTTCGATCCTGGCCTCAGACGCCTTAGTAGCGGCTGTGCCTCACAGCAGGCTCCGATCCTGGCCTCACTAGCCCCTGCACTGGTCTTACCCCTTGGCAGGCTCCAATCCAGACTTCATAGGCCTGAGCCCCAGCCTTGCCTAATGGCAGGCACCGCTCCCGGACTCGCTGGCCCCGGCACTGACCTAACCCGTCAGCAGGCTCCAATTCCAGCCTTGGAGGCTTCAGTAGCAGCCTTGCCTCAAGACAGGCTCCTATGCCGGCCGCTGGCCACGGCACTGGCCTAATCCCTTGGTAGGCTCTGATCCTGACCTTGGAGGCTCCAGCACAGGCCTTGCCTCATGGCAGGCTCCAAACCCAGCTTTGCTGTCCCCGTTGCCAGCCTCACCCCTCAGCAGGCTCCAATCCAAGCACCCTCCTCGCCCAGCAGGTTGTTCCATGTTCCCGAGGGTGTGTGGTGGTAGCATTCTGCCTCTGGGGTTATTAGTTCAAAACTTCCAGGTGTAATGCATCAGATCTCTACCTCCCCTGAGTACTGGCCACTGCCATTGCCACTGCCTCCACCATTTCAAGTCTTTCCCAAGCTCTTTTTCCACTCTGAATGTTGTCCAGTGTTCCTAAGCATGCACGACAGTAGCATTCAATATTTGGTGTAATTTCTCCAAAAAATAAGGTTGGTAAGTTCATATTTCTGCCTCCCCTGAATACAAGTCTCCACCGCCATCGCAGTGACCACTTCCAACATCCCCTTCCTCCTAGGTCTCCACTAAATTCTCTCCTTACAGGTGATGTCCAGGATTCTTAAGAGTGTAGAGAAGAAGCAATCCACCTTCGCAGGGAATTTTTCCAAAAGTTCCAGTTCATTTGGATAAGTTTTGTCTGCATGTCCAGTATCCTGGCATTTGTCGCAGACTTCTTGACCCCTCTCTGATATTTTTATTTTCCTTTTTTTTCCTTTTTATTTTCCTTTTTATTTTTAAATAAGAGAAGACAGTATGTGTGCTTTGAGGAGGTTGTGGGATCTGGCACTCAATAGCAATGTGGCCTGGGCTCCGGTTCTTCCGGGGGTCCTATGTGCCCCGCGCAACCCCTGCCCGGGACCCAGGGTCCTGCAGCTTGGTCCCTGGTTCTTCCAGGGGTCTTGTGTGCCTCATGTGACCCCACCCATGGCCCAGGGTTCTGCGACCCAGACCCTGGTTTCTCAGGGGGTCCATTATGCCCCGCCTGATGCCCACCTGGGGCCCAGGGCCTTATGATCCTGGCCCTGGTTTCTCAGGATGTCCGGGGTGCCCCACATGCCTCTGCCCTGGACCCAGAGTCATGCGACCTGGGCCCCAGTTCTTCTGGGGGTCCAGCGTGCCCCACACAACCCCTACCCGAGGCCCAGGGCCTTGCGATCCAGGCCCCGGTTTCTCAGGGGGACCGGCGTGCCCAGCCTGACCCCCGCCTGGGGCCCAGGGCCTTGCAACCTGGTTTCTCCAGGGGTCTGGCATGCTCCACACGACCCTGCCCAGGGCCCAGGGTTTTGCCTATACTTAAATTCTTACTTAACCTAATCATAACCTCTACCTTACCCAACTCCTGTAGCCATCACCCCAGCTTCTCCCCAAACACCCAAACCTCACCATTGGAACAAGTACTGCTTACCTGCTGAAACCTCTAAATTCCTACTACTAAGATTCGATTAGACATAATACCCACAAAAGAGGCCACAATATTAGAAAAACAAGCCTGAGAACCTTGAAAATTTGAGAATTAGAAATAGTGAAGAAACAATGGAAATTATGAATACTGACCTACAAGAAATGCAACAGGAGAATTCTAAGTCCTCATCTAAAATATGATGAAAGACCTCAAGGCCAGTGTACAGGAAATAAAAGAGGAAGTGGAGACATAAAGAAAAAATCAGAATGAGGCCTGGAATGAAATGAAAGAGTCAATAAATGAAATGAAGACAGCAATAGAAAGAAATTCTGGAAGATTAGATGAAATGGAAAATAGAATATTATTGTTAGAAGATAGCTCATTCAAAACTGAAAGCAGTCAACAGCATACAGAAGTCATTACAGAAACAAAATTTAAACATCCAACAACTATGGGAAAATATGAAACATCCTAACCTAAGGATAAACGGTATTGAAGAAGGGATAGAGGTACAGACCAGGGGAATTCATAATCTTTACAGAGAAATAAATTCAGAGAATTGTCCAAACATAGAAAGAAACTTGGACTTACATGTTCAGGAGACACACAGAACACCATTAAGACAAGATCAAAGAAGGACAACCCCATTCCATGTAATAATCAAAATGACCAACATAGAGGCTAAGAAAAGAATCTTAAAAGCAGTGAGAACAAAAGAATTGGTGACAGTTCATGAAAAACAATAAAAATTACCCCAGATTATACAACTGAAGTCATCAATGCTAGGAGAGACTGGCACAATGTAATCCAGACCATGGAAGAAAGCAACTTCCAACCAAAACTATTATACACAGCAAAATTATTATTCAAAATTGATGGAGAAACAAAAGTGTTGCAAAATAAGCAGACTCTCAAAAAATTCATGAATTTAAAGCCAACACTAGAGGAAATACTTAAACAATAAAGAAGAAAAAAGAAGCAAGTTACAGAATGAGAGAAGAGATGAAGTTGATTTGTTGGACATCTAAGTAAAGAAGAAATAATATACCCAACAGAAGATAGAACACAAAATGACAACAAATAAACACCATATTTCAATAATAACTATGAGCATCAAAGGACTTAACTTACTAATCAAAAGACATAGACTGGAACTGTGGATTAAAAAAAATAATCCAAATATATGCTCTTTGTAAGAAACTTACCTTACAACAAAGGACATTCACAGAATGAAAATGAAAGGATGGAAAAACATATATCACGCTAATTGACACCAAATTTGACAGGGGTAACAAAGCTGATATTCAACAACACAGACATTAAGCTAAAACACATCAGAAGAGACAAAGCAGGGCACTTCCTTTTATTAAAAGGAACAATCCATCAAGAAGATATAAATGTATACCCCCAAATGTGAGTGCAGCCATATTTGTAAAGCAAAATTTCCTGGACATCAGCTCTCACATAGATCCAAATACAAAAATATTGGGAGACTTAAAAAAAAAAAACCTCTAAGGCCATTGGATCTATCTTCAAGGCAAAAGATGAGGAAAGGCTCTTCAGAACTAAAGAAAACTATAAACCAAATGGACCTAATAGACAGATGCAGCAAAATCAAAAGATATAGTTCCATGCATCTTTTCAGACCATAATGGAATGAAAGTAGAAATCAACAACAGGAAATGCAAAAAAAAATATTTAAATACATGGAGATTAAATGATAAACTATTGAACGACAAGTGCATAAGATGAGAAATTGAGGGAGAAATAAAAAATTTATGGAAATAAATGAAAATAGAGAAAAAAATTATCAAAATCGAAGGAACACTTTGAAGGAAGTCTTAAGAAAAAAGTTCATAGCATTGAGTGCCCACATACAAAGAACAGAGAGTCGCCAAGTAAACAACCAGATGACATAACTCAAGGAGCAAGAAAGACTGCAACAATTGAATCTCAAAGCCAGCAGAAGGCAGGAAATTATTAAAATTAGAGGGGAAATAAATGAAATATAGAAAAAACAATTCAAGGAATCAACAAACCAAAAAGCTGGTTCTTTGAAAAGATTAATAGGAATAAAAACCCCTGTCCAACCTAACCAAAAGATACAGAAAATCAACTCAAATTATTAAAATTAGAAATGGAAAAGGAGGCATCACCACAGACTGTGGGGAAATTCAAAGGATTTCAAAGAAACTATTTTGAGAATTTATACTCCAATAGACTGGAAAACATGGAAGAAATTGACAGATTTCTAAGCACATATAACCTACCTAAACTGAAACAAGAGGACATAGCAAACCTAAACCAACCAATAGCAAACAAAGAAATAGAAACAGCAATAAAAATTCTGCCATCAAAGCAAAGCCCAGGCCTGATGGGTTTCCAGCTGAATTTTACAAAACCTTCTGTGAAGACCTAATACTAATACTTCATAACTTGTTCCGGGAAATTGAAAGAGATAGAATTCTCCAAAATTCTTCTCTGAGGCCAGTATCACATTAATCCCCATACCAAATAAACATATCTCAAGAAAAAAAATTACAGACCAATATTCATAATGAACATATATACAAATATTCTAAAGAAAATACTAGCCATACACATTCAAAACCATATCAAGAGAATTGTACACACGACCAAGTTGGTTTCATCCCAGGTAAGCAAGGCTGGTTCATGTTATTCAGCACATAAAAAGAACTGAGAACAAAAATCATATGATCATATCAATAGATGCTGAAAAAGCATTTGACAAAATCCAACACCCATTTATATTAAAAACTGCATAAAATTGGAATAGAAGGAACATATTTCAACATTGTTAAGGCAATATACAATAACTTCAAAGCCAACATCATATTGAATGGGAAAAACTGCAAAAATTCCCTTTAAAATCAAGAGTAAGACAAGGATGCCCAATGTCACAAGTTTTCTTTTTTTCCTTTCTTACTTTCTTTCTTTCTTCCTTCCTTCCTTCCTTTCTTTTTTTTTTTTTTTGTGTGTGTGGTACTGAGGTTCCTGAAAATGCTTCCACATCTGTGATACACTCTCGAATGTAATTTTTTTATTTTTTTAAATTTGGAAACAGGGTCTCTCAAGCCAGCAAGGCTGGCTTCAAAACTGCACAATCCTCCTGTCTCCACCTCCTAAGTACAGGGATTACAAGCATGCATCACCACACCCAGCTCACCACTCCTTTTCAATATAGTCCTTGAGACTCTTGCCACAGCAATAAGACAAGATAAGGGAATCAAAGAAATTCAAATAGGAAGAGAGGAATTAAAACTCTCCTTATTTGCAGATAACATGATTCTTTCTAAGACCCAAATAACTCAACCAAAAGACTTCTGGAGCTGATTAACCAATTCAACAAGTTGCAGGATACAAAATCAACCTAAAGAAATCAGTTGCTTTCCTTTATGCCAACAATGAATGCACAACAAAAGAAATAAAAAAAAACAATTCAATTTACTATAACCTGAAATCCAAAAAAAACCTAGAAATAAACCTAACCAAAGATGTAAAACACCTCTACAGAGAAAACTACAAAACAATAAAGAGAGAAATTGAATAAGACATTGGAAGATGGGAAGATCTAACTTGCTCATGGATAGGCAGAATAAATATTATCAAAATGATCATTCTGCCAAAAGTGATCTATAGATTCAATGCAATTTACATTAAGATACCAATAAAATTCTTCATAGACCTAAAAAATCAGTTATGAATTTTTTATGGAGAAAGAAATGACCCAGAATAGTCAAAGAAATTCTCAGCAACAAGAACCATGCAGGAGGTATCACAATCCTGATCTTCAAATTATACTATAGAGCAATATTAGTAAAAACAGAATGGTATTGGTGCAGCAAAAGGCATACTGACCAATGAAACAGAATAGAAGATACAAATACAAACCCACACACCTATAGTCAATTAATCTTTGACAAAGGGGCCACACTCATATGACAGAAAAATGACAGCCCTTTCAACAAATGGTACTGGGAGAACTGGTTATCCACTTGTAGAAAGATGAATCTAAATCCTTACTTCTCACCATACACAGGAATCAACTCGAGATGAAACAAAGACTTTAAAATTATACCAGAGACTGTGAAATTATTAAAGGAAGGCCTATGATCAACACTCCAACATATAGGCAGAGACAGTAACTTTCTCTACAATACCTCCAAAGCACAGGAAATTAAAGCAAGAATTAACAAGTGGGATGGCACCAAACAAAAAGTTTTTTCTCATCAAAGGAAACCACCAAGAATCTAAAGAGAAAGCCTACAGAATGGGAAAAGATCTTTACCAGCCACCACTCAGATAGAAGGCTAATATCCAGAATATACAATGAGCACAAAAGACTCTACACCAGCAAAACAAATAACCCAATCAAGAAATGGGCAACTGAACTGAATAGACACTTCAAAAAAGAAGAAATACAAATGGTTAGTAGATACATGAAAAGATGTTCAGCATCAGCCATCAGGGAGATGCAAATCAAAACTATGCTGAGATTCATTCGAACTCCAATCAGAGTGGCAAGCATAAAGAAATCAAATAACAACAAATCCTGGCGAGGATGTGGGGAAAGAGAAACTCCTTTACACTGTTGGTGGGAGCACAGACTTGTTTAGTTGATATGAAAATCACTGTGGAGATTCCTTTAAAAACTGGAAATAGATCTACCATATGATCTGGCTATACCACTCCTGGGTACCTTTCCAAGGGGGTTGAAATTAGAGAACTACAGTAAAATATGCATACCCATGTACATTGCAGCACAATTTGTAACAGTTAAAATATAGAACCAACCTAGGTCTCCTTCAACAGATGAATGGATTGCAAAATTATGGAAAATACACACAGTGGAATTCTATTCAGCTATAAAAAACAAAATCATGTCAATTACAAAAACATGAAAAGATCTGGAGAACATTATGTTAAATGAGATTAGTCAAGCACTGAAAGAGAAGTGAGTGACATATGTTTTCTCTAATATGCCCAAACTAGGGAGTAGTGGGAATACCAGAATGACTCCAGATAATAAAAGGGAAATCTTAGCAAAGCTAGAATGAAAGGATAGGAGAGAAAGAAGGCGGAGGTTGATTAATGGAAGAGTTACATTCACATATGTGTAAAAGTATGAATATAGCATGATTAACCTGGACACTCATATTTGGGAGGGGAGGAAGTTAGACGGGGAAGAGAGGGCACCAAGCACTGTCTAAATATATACCATTTTCAATATATTCCACATATAAATAAAATAAAATATGAAAAATTAATAAATATTTTAAAAAGGAAATTAATCCAAAAAAGAAATATCTTAAGCATTTTCAATTGGTTAAAATATTAATAGGTTTTTGCTCCGGGCATGGTGGCGCACGCTTGTAATCCCCATGCTTGGGAGGAGGAGACAGGAAGATTGCGCAGGTTCAAAGCCAGCCAAGCTGGCTTAAGATGCCTTGTTTCCAAAAATAAAATAGGTCTGGGGGTGTAGCCTGGAGGTAAAAGGGCTTCCTGGAACCCAAGTACCACAAAAAGAAAAATCCATAGATTTTCATATTTTTGAATGTTAAAATTAATTGACAATATTTTTAATAATGTGATTTCCCCTAGAGTATTCATAATCAGGTGATGAATCAATTGATGAAACATCATTACACTCTATTGCTATGAAAATTGTTTAAAGCTGTAGGACAGTCATGGTTAAGTTAAATACACAAATTTCTATGTATGTAAACAAAGAACAAGATCAATATTATAAGAAGATTATAATGTTTATTAGTGAGCTTTGAGAGACAATGCATAATATTTGGTTTATTAGAGATTTAAACACTGATACTTTTTTCACATTCTCTTTGCATGTTGCATAGGTTTCTAAGATAATTGATCTTAATATTCTTATTAGTTTGAAATTTTTCAGATTTCCAATTTCAAATCAAGTTTTGCCTTTAAGGTAAAAATTTAAATTGCTAAATCACTTTAAAGTATACTTTCTTTTTGAGGAAGAAGGTTTGGGTATAATTTTTTGTTTTTCAAGTGGTTATTTTTTAATTTTATAGTTATAAACCAAATGTTTTTCCATTGACCTTAAGAAAGTAATGGGAATTATCACTGAACTCAGAAGCCACTTGGCCCAAATATTGAAGGTTTTTTTGGAGATGTGGGTATAATGCTCCTGCAATTGGGAGGTAGCTCAGAGCTCACTAGGAAATTAGTCCTACAGGACTACAGTACTACAGTACTACAGTACTTCTGAGGATGATTAGGGTACCTGAGAATCTTTAACATTTAGAGAAGATATTACAGAGAAGAGTAATTTTCTTTCTTTAAGCAAGAGAATTGGCATGAGTAGAATTCATCCACACACCAATAAAGTCATATTTAAAAAGAGACACTATCAACAAAGGACAGCTGTATCCAAAAGATAAGAAGAAGCTGAGAGCAGCGCATGGTGGAACACACTTGTAATCTCAGTACTTGGAATACTATGACAGAAGGATTGTGGTTTGCAGACAGCCTCAACTACTTCATAAGGCCCTATGCAACTTAGTGAGACCCTATTTCAAAATAAAAAATATGACTGAGGGTGTAGCATGGAGGTAGAGTGCCCCTGGGTTCAATCTACCACACCACAGACACACACACACGCTAGCCAGGCACAGTGACACACAACTGTAGTCTCAGGTTCTTTAGAGACTGAGGCAGGAGAATCACTTGAGCTCAGAGGTTCAAAGCCAGTCTGGATAACATAGCAAGACCCTTTCTCAAAATAAAAGTGGCCATTCTACAAGCCAAACCTTACAAGGAGTTTTCTATCATTAACTAAGAAGATACTCTTTAAAAGGAAATACCTGAAGTAAATATAATTTTGTGTTTTAGTGGTTTAAAAATAACAAAATACATTAAATGGCCATCTTCTTAAATTTATTTATTTATCTATTTATTTATTTTGAACACAGGGTCATTCTACCTTTGGGCTATACCTCCAGACCTATTTTTTATCCTCTATTTTGAAATACGGTCTCACTAAGTTTCAGAGGGCTTCACTAAGTACCTGAGGCTAGCTGTGAACCTGTGATCTTCCTATCTCAACCTCCCAAGTCCTGGGATTACAAGCAGATACCACCACTTCCAGCTTTATTTTGTTTTCACTTATTAAAATAACTTTATAGCCAGGCATGATGGTGTGTGCTTGTAATCCCAGTAGTTGGGAGGCTGAGACAGGAGAATCTGGATTCATGGCCAGCCTCAGCTACCTGGTGAGGCCCTCTGCACCTTGGTAAATCCCTGTTTCAAAATAAGGAATAAGCCAGGCATGGTGGCACATGATTGTAATCCCAGATTTTCGGAGGCTGACACAGGAAGATTGTGGTTTGTGGACAGCTTTAGCAACTACTTTGTGAAGCCCTTACCCAGTTCCCACCCCATTTCCTTCCTCTCACTTCTATTAGTGATTGATTGACATTGATATGTTTGTTAATGTGCATCATGTGCATTAGAGAATTTCTCCCCCCCCCATCCTCTCAATTAGGTAGCTTTATTTGATAATCTAGAGTATCTCCTTTCTCATCTAAAGTTTCTCCTATAACCCATTTTCTCCCTAGATTCAGCATGTTAGAGAGAGCATCTGATTTTTTATTTTTGTAACTGACAAGTCTCACTTAGCATAATGTTCTCCAGTTCCATCCTTTCCCTGTAAATTGCATAATTGTGTTTTTCTTTATGACTGAGTAAAATTCCATTATGTACCTAACCCATAGTTTGGGGATCCATTCATCTATTGATGGATCTTGGCTGGTTTCATAGTTTGTCAATTGTGAATTGTGCAGCTATAAACATAGATACACATGCATTAGTTTGGGAGCTTAATTTCCATTCTTTTGGGTAAATACCCAGAAGTGGTATTGTTGGATCATATGATAAGTTTGTTCCCATCCTTCTGGGGATCCTCCACACAGTTTTCCAAAGTGGTTGCACTAATTTGCAGTTCCACCAACAATGTATTAGAGTTCCTATTTCTCCACATCCTTACCAGCATTTGTTGTTGCTTGTGTTTTGAATAATTGCCATTCTAGTTGGTATTAGGTGAAATCTCAGTGTAGTTTTGATTTGTAGCTCTCTGCTAATGATGTTGAAAATTTTTTCATGTATTTTTGGCCATTTGAATTTTTTCTTTTGTGAAGTGTCCATTTAGTTCACTTGCCTATTTTTAATTGAGTTATTTGTTTTCTTAGTGCTGAATTTTTTTAGTTCTCTGTATATTCTAAATATTAGTCCTCTATCAAAGGAGTAGGTAGCAAAAATCTTCTACCATTCTGTTGGCTCTCATTTGAGGTTCTTGTTAGTTCCCTTTGCTGTACAGAAGCACTTCAGTTTAATGCAATCCAACATACTGATTCACCATTTAGTTCCATGTGCCTTTTGGAGGCATGTTAAGAAAGTTTTTACCTGTGCCTAAGTGCTGTAGTGTAGAACGTATACCCTCTGCAAGGAGCCTCAAGGTCTCTGGTCTAGTTTCCAAGTCTTTGATCCATTGTAAATTGACTTTTGTGCAAGGTGAGAAAGTGGGATTAATTTCCATTTTTTTCTGCATATGGTTAACCAGTTTTGACAACACCATTTTTTGAACAGGCTATATTTTTTCCAGTGTATGTTTTATGTTCCTTTGTCAATAATCAATTGGCTGTAAGTGTGCAGATTTGTTTCAGAATCTACTGCTCTGCTCCATTGTTCTATGTATCTGTTTTGTACCAGTACCATGCAGCTTTTATTACTATAGCTTTGTAGTATATTTTAAAGTCAGGTACTGTGATTCTTCTCTAATGGTTTTTGCTGGTGAGAACTACTTTGGCTATTCTGGGTTTTCTGTTGTCCCAAATGAACTTAGGTACTAATTTTTCCAAGTCTTGTAAAGAATGATCTTGGTAATTTAATGTGTATTGTGTTGAATATGTAGATCACTTTTTGGAAGTGTGGCCATTTTAATGACACTTATTATGCCTACCCATAAACATGGAAGATATTTTTATCTTCTAAGGTCTCTTTGATTTCTTTTTTCAATGTTTTATAATTTTTTTTGTAGAGGCCTTTTACTTCCTTGGTTAAGTTCATTTCTAAGTATTTGGGGGGGATGATATCCTAAGTGCAATTGTTTTCTGAATTTCTTTTTCAGTACATTTATTGTTAGTATACAGAAAAGTTTCCAATTTTTAATATTTATTTTGTATCCAGACACTTTGCTAATTTTTTAACTCAGTTCTATAAGCCTTTTTCTTGGTTTGTTGAGCCTTCTAAGTGTAGTATCATCTTCTGCATATAGGGAAAGCTTAAGTTCTTCTTTTCCTATTTGTACTCCTTTTATTTCCTTTTCTTGCCTTATTGCTCTGGCTAGAATCTCAAGTACTATATTGAAGATAATGGACACTCTTGTCTTGTTCCTGTTTTTAGGGGAAATTCTCAAAGTTTTTCCCCATTTAATATAATGTTGACTGTGGTTCTATTATAGATTGCCTTTATAATGTTGAGATATGTTCCTTCTATTCTGATTCTCTGCAAAGCTTTTAGCATAAATGGATGTTAGATTTTGTCAAAGGCTTTTTTGGTGTCTATTGACTGAATATTTCACAAGCTCATTCTAATATCAGACATATTTTAGCAAAATCTTTTACATTTTGATCTTAATTTAATTTGATGATCTTATCTTACAATAGAAGTGGAATGGGTGTTTCCTTAAGTATTTCAAAGATTATCTAAAATTTACATCAAATTAGCAAGCTAAAGAGTTGGGTGTGGTGGTGCATGCTTGTAATCCCAGTATTTGGGAGGCTGAGACAGGAGGATCATAGCTCACTGACAGCCTCAGCTACTTAGTGAGGCCCTCTGCAACTCAGTGAGACCCTGTTTCAAAATAAAGAATAAAAAATTGGACAGGGGGTGTAGCTCAGAGGTCAAATGACTCTGGGTTCCATCCCCAGACCCACAAAAAATTAGCAGGCTAAAACTATATTTTATAATGTTTTTTTTTCTTTTTTTTTTTATTGGTGCACTGTATTCATACATCATAGAAGGATACATACTTTTGTAGACATACATGCACACTTTTCCCAGTCAGCCCCCACCCAATCCCCACCCCATTCTCTCCCTATCCCTCCCTCCCATGCTTGGCTTAGTAGTTGACATCTAGTATTATGGCAATTTATCTAAAATTAAAAATGATAATCTCACATAACAGTTTCATTTGTCTGATACCAAGCTTTTCATGACTTAAAGATAACATTTCAATATTTCTTTTTGCTCTCTTTCTTACCAGAGGATATTTTTTTCTATTTTTTAGGTGAAACTATCATATATTTATATATTTATTTTTCAGAAAAAAATCTATCCTAATATGGAATATGAAGTCTAGGTACCCAAAACGATCTTGAAAAAGAACAAAGCTAGAAGATATATATTTTCTGATTTCAAACCATATAAAGCTACAATAATTGAAACAGTGTAGTACTATTCTAAAGGCAGATATATAAACCATTGGAGTTAAATAAAAGCCTAGAGCTAAATTCTTCCCTATATTGTCAAGTTATTTTTTACAAGGTTTCCACGAACATTTGGTGGTGGAAATGATAATCTTTTAACTAAATATTGTTAAAAAATAATAATTACATGGAAAAGAATAAAATTGGACCGTTACCTAATCCCATATACAAATATTAACTCAAAATAGATAATAGACCTAAATATAAATCTTAAGACTATAAACTTTTAGGAGAAAATCTGGGTCATAAAACCTCACAACATTGAAATTGGCAGTGATTTCTTGGTTATGATTTCAATGGCACAGGCAACAGAGGAGTATACAGACTCCCTAAAAAAAAAAAAAAATTGTATATCCAAAGACAATGTAAACAGAGTTAACAGTTACTAATAGAATGGGATAAAATATTTCCAATTGCTATATCTGAAGGTATATTAATATTCCAACTAGAAATCCTACAAATTAAGAACAATAAAGGCAAACAATACCATTTAGAGATAGGTAAAAGACTAACATAAATAATGAATCTCCACAGATAACCAATCTTAATTATCTGTTGGATGGAAACACTTGTTTCTCTGGTTCTGGTGTGTGTTACCTATTTCTTCTTTGTAGTTAATCTCTTTGAGTATTTTCTCTAGTGCTGGTTTTGAAGACATAAATTCCTTCAGTTTCTGTTTGTCATGGAAGCTTCTTATTTTTCCATCTAATTTGATAGAAAGTTTTGCTGGGTAGGAAATTTTTGGCTGGAAGTTGTTTTCTTTCAGAGTTTGGAATATGTTACTCCAAGCCCTTCTGGCTCTCATGACTTGGTTTGGGAAGTCTGGAGTGATTCTAATTGGTTTGCCTCTGAATGTCACTTGGCCCTTTGTTTTTGTTGCCTTTAAGATTCTCTGCTTGGCTTCCACATTGGTCATTTTGACAATTATGTGGCGTGGGGATCCTCTTCTCCGATCCTGTCTAAAGGGAGTTCTATAAGTTTCCTGGACCTTTGTATCAACCTCTTGCTCTATGTTTGGAAAATTTTCTGCTATTACTTCTTTGAAGAGATTGTTGATCCCTTTGGTTTCACTTTCTTTTCCCTCCTCTATTCCAATTATTCTTAGGTTAGCTCTCTTAAAATGGGCCCATATTTCTTCAATATCAGATTCCTGCTGTCGGATATTTTTTTCTAGATTAGAAACTATGAGTTCATTTTTGGAATGATCATCTTCTAAGAGCGAGATTCTGTTCTCCATGTGTTCTAATCGGTTGTTTGTGCTTTGAATTGAGGCCTTTACTTCATTAATTGCATCCTTTATCTCTTTTTGGCTCTCTCTGAGTTCTTTTCGAAGCACCTCTATTATTTCTACAGTTATTTTCCTGATTTGATCTTCTAGAAATCTCTGATTTTCAGTTTTATCGGGTTCTGATGTTGTGGGGTTGTGGACATTAATTGCTCCAGTATTATTCCTCTTTCCCATGATTTCCGATGTTTGTGCCTTCTCTGGGTTCCTCCCTTGGGTCACTATGACTTCCCTTAAGGTGTTCTGGATCTCAAGTCAGTAGTATCTTGGACCCCACTACTCCTTTACTGGGTTTTATCACAGAGTCTCTGACCCAGAGAGTCGATAGAGGCTGCTTTAGACTGTGGGGGGTGCCAGATTGCACGTTCTCCTATGGTGTGATATATCTGCCACCGCCCCTCCCCCACTGGGTCAAGTCCCAGGGAGTACAGTACTGGGATTTCTCCTCTGTGGCCCGCAGTTTGACTCACTGTTCTTGAGTAAGCAGATGTAGTTGTTTTGGCCTCGCTGAATTCGCTGCTGCTTCCGCCGGTAGCAATATGGCGCCGCTGCTACACCCTCGGCTATGGGGCTGGCGTTTTTCTCCTTGATTTTGATTTCTACTCTGAATCCCTCTAGCGTGTGCTGAGCTCGGCCACTGGGAGCTTTAGATGCTCTCTGTGCGGAGAAATCCCGCCTAGCTGTTCCGCAGTGGCTCACCTTGGCTTGCTGTAGCCGTCCCGTGAATTCGCCAGTGCCTCCGGCAGTATGGCGCTGCTGCCGCGTCTGCCGCGTCCTCGGGCGCGAGGCCAGTGTATCTCCTCTGTGGCTCTGTTCTCAGTCCGCTTTCTCTCTGGAGCCTGGTGATTTTTTGTTTCACTGGTGATGGTGTTTTCTGGCTATGAAAGGTGCTGATTTTGTGGTAATGGAGATTTGTTGTTAGCGGGGCTCTTAAGCCCCGCTTTTCTCGATCGCCATCTTCCCGGAAGTCCCCCTTTATAATGTTTTATAAAGAGTTTAATTTCCTTATTAGCATTCATAGTTTATAATAAATAAAATGAGAAAATTTATTGCATAAAAAATTTATCTCTCTTGGCTTAGTGGTTGGAGTTTTTAATATATATATATATATATATATATATATATATATATATATATATATATATAATTGGTGCATTGTAGTCATACATCACAATAAAATACAAAACTTGTGAGGATATACAAGCATATATCATCCAGTTAGCCTTTATCTAATCCCCATCTCATTCCCTTCCCCTCCCTCAATTCCTTGCTTGATTGGTGATTAACTTTGATAAATTCGTTTACATACATCATGAGTTTTAAAGAGATTCCATCCTCCCCCATTCCATCCACTCTGATTGGTCACCTTAATTGTTCCTCTATAGGGCCCTTTCTTCAACTAGATCTCCTCCTAGTACCTATTTCTTCCTAGTTTTTGCATATTAGGGAAAGCATCTGGTTTTTTTAAATTTTCTGTGATATTTTCTCTGTATATGCCACATTGCAAGTCCCAATCCCACTCTTGATGGCCCCGGCACTGGCCTAGCCACTTGACAAACTCTGATCCTGGCATCGTTGGCTCCAGCACCAGCCTTACCTCATGGCAGGCCCCAATCCTGGCCTCACTGGCCCAGGCACCAGCCTAACCCCTCAGCAGGCTCAGATCCTAGCCTCAGAAGCCCCGGCCTTGCCTCATGGCAGGCTTTGATCCTGGCCTCTGTCCCCAGCACCAGCCTCACCCCTCAGCAGGTTCCAATCCTGGCCTCGGAGGCCCCAGCACCGGCCTTGCCTCATGGCAGGCTCCGATCCCAGCCTCACTGGCACCAACACTGGTCTAACCCCTTGGCAGGCTCCAATCCTGGCCTCGGAGGCCCCAGCCTCAGCCTTGCCTCAGGGTAGGCTTCAATCCCAGCCTTGCTGGTTCTGGCTCTGGCCTAACCCCTCGGCAGACTCGGATCCTGGCGTCGGGGGCCCTAGTACTAGCCTTGCCTCATGGCAGGTTCCGATGCTGGCCTTGCTGGCCCTGGCACTGGCCTCACCCCTTGGCAAGCTCCGGTGCTGGCCTCGGATGTCCCAGAAACAGCCTTACCTCATTGCAGGATCCAATACCAGCCTCACTGTTCCCAGCACCGGCCTCACCCCTCGGCAGGCTTCCATCTGAGCACCCTCTTTACACAGCATGTTGTCCCAAGTTCCCAAGCATGTGCAGCGGTAGCATTCTGTCTCTGAGGTTATTTCTTCAAAAGATCCAGGTGTGTTGCATCAGATCCTAAGTACTGGCTGCTGCTGTTGCCACTGCCTCCATCATCTCAATTATTTCCCAAACTCTTTTCCCACACTGCATGTTGTCTAGTATTCCTGAGCATGCGCAATGGTAGCATTCCACCTTTGGGGCAATTTCTTTAGAATATCAGGGTGGGTTGGATCAGATCTCTGCTTCTCCCAAATATAAGCCTCCACTGCCACTGCAGCTACTGCTGCCAACACTGCCTTCCTCCAAGGTCTCCACTGAGCTCCCTCTTTACAGATGATGTCCAGGATTCTTAAGCATGTAAGGAAGAAGTCCCCGTTTGCAGGGAATTTTCCAAAGGTTCCAGGTCAGTTGGATATGTTTTGTCTACATCTCCAGAATCCTGGCTGCCACTGTGGCCATCTTGACCCCTCTCCAATATTTTTTCTTTTCTTTCTTTCTTTCTTTTTTTTTTTATTTGAATAAGAGAAGACATTATGTGTGGTTTGAAGAAGTTGTGGGATCAGGCACTTGGGAGCATTTAATTTTTTCTCCCTTCCAAGAGTGGAGTCCCACAGCCTCACCACACAGAGCAGGCTCTGCTGTTCTTAGAGCATCATGGCCCTGCGCAGGACAGCAGCACTGAGTTTCTTGGTACCCATCTGGCACCAGGCCTTCCTAGGAGTGGGCCAGGCCACCCACCCCCAGGCAGGCTCTGGGCCTTCCTGGGAGTGGGATGGGCCAATGGCCCCCAACCTGACACAGGGCCTTCCCAGGAGTGGATCAGGCCACCCACCCCCAGCCCGGCTCTGGGCCTTCCCGGGAGCTGGCCGGGACATCGTGGTTGGACTTTTAATTATAAAGCATCCTACTACATGTGAAGCAAAAGATGCCCTCTCACGTTGTTGATGTGATAATTATTATCATCATATGCTCTTCATTTTTTCTTGATTCTTCCTTTTTTAATAGAAGTTATTTTCAGGAAAATAAAATATTTTTTTAAATATTAATGATATATTATTGAAATATCATCCAACTAACTCAGATCTTTGAATAAAGTTTAGCCATACCAAGAAGAAAATAGTTCAGTTTTGAAAAAATTGAGAAATATTAAAAGTACCTCTCTGCAGCACTAGAGATATTTCAAGCAGAAAACTGAGTTTGTAAAAATATAATATACAAAAATCAGCAAAAACTTACCTTTCTATTCTTAATAATTTTCAAAATCAATTTTCTTGAGAAAACTTATTTACCCTTCCTTAGAATATTTGTGCTAGCTTATAAAGTTACCTTCTTTCTTGATATTCCCATCTGATATTTCTGCCTGAGACCTCTAAATTATCTTGCATATCTCTGTCAGATCAACCTTAAAAAATTTCATCAATTTCTCAGTAAAATCTACATACCTAACTTCAAATGTCATTAAAACTTTTCAAGTTATATAAAGAAATAAGGGCCTACTTTAGAAGTATTTTAGAGTTTGTGGAATCCCATGTCTGCATGTAAGACATGCTATGTCACTTTTTTTTTTTTTTTGCAGGTCTGGGGATGGAACCCAGGGGTATTCAACCTCCGAGCTACAGCCCCTGCCCTATATTTTATTCTTTATTTTGAAACAGTGTCTCACTGAGTTGCAGAGGGCCACACTAAATAGCTGAGGCTGTCCGTGAACCGTGAACCTCCAGTCTCAGTTTCCCGAATGCTGGGATTACAAGCATGTGCCACCACACCTGGCTGCTATATTATTTTTGATATAAATTTTGTAATGGAAAGATAATGAAATCACTCCCACATTTGTCTGTGTGATGAAAATGAAGGCTTAATATGTCTCTTTATGGAAAGTCTCTCTAGCCAAATTATCAAGAAATTAAAGTGTATCTCCACTTAGCCTTTTTAGTTCATATGTCTCCTCTTTTTCATCTATGTTACAAAACATCCAAAGCTATCATGTTGGCATGTGTCTGCTGTAGGTCTATTGATCCTATTGTGGTACTTCAATAATGTGCAGACACTGCCAGCCATCAATCAGTCTTTTCCCTTTGAATAAAATACCACAACCCCTTTGCAGCTCATTGTGAGCATGTGGCCTGACAGAATTCATGCCAATAAAATTTAAGCAAAACAAACTGTTTTTTACCTAGAAAGGCACTTGCAAACTTTTTATAGGTAGATATCCCAAGTATTTCCTATTCTTATTTGTATAGAAAGTATCTGGGTTCCCAAATCTCCACCAATGGAAAGCTAGTTTTCAGATGAACAAATTAGACTATATATATTCTTGAGAAAAAAATTCTCTTATCATACTCTAAATATTAGTGGTTAGACTAGGTCACTAAAGTAGATTAGACTAAATATCAGAGTTTCAGAGGTAATACTTAGATTTCTCCACTAATCTTAATCCTCAACATTTTTTCTCACTAACAAAATAGACCAATTACCAATTTTATATTTTATTTCCTACTCAAAGATAATGAGAAGTAGGCACACACTGTTGTACGAAAGAAGAAATATATCTAACATATTTTACTCTATTCAGAAGAAATAAATTATTAGCAATTCCAGTGGTCACTTATAACTCCATTACTTGTTTGTATACATGTCCAAAGGGCAAGTGACTTTCTGGTTTTTGTCTTCACCATTTGTATTTATTTGTTTGTTTGGGAAAACTGTTAAGTAGAAAATGCTATAACACTTTGGAAGATATTTTTATAAGAAATCTGCAGTATTTTATGTTACATTTTTGTAGTATATACAATTCATTATTTCTTAGACAGTAAATACAAATTTTATCCTATCCTGATTCTAGCCACAATTTGATATATTTGCATTTTTTTCATGAGAGATAAAATATCATATCTTTATAAAAGATCTAGAATGGTTCACATCCCTAAAGAATAATTTGTGCTATTAGAATGGGTAATTTTAAAGCCAGGCATCTCAGCATTCAAGAAGCTGAGATAGGAGGATCTTGGTTCACAGTCAGCCTCAGCTACTTAGGTCCTTTTTAGTGAGACCCTGTTTCAAAATAAATAATAAAAAATAGGGCTGGGGGTGTAGCTCATAGGTAGAATGCCCCTGAGTTCCATCCTCATTACTGCAAAAAAAGGAACTTGTAATTTTATGTTAATATTCTATAAAGTTTATTCATCCAATTAAAATCATCTTTATAGTTTTAAAATGTTTTATTTTTCAATAAGTAGCAAAGTCACATGATTGAAAAAATGAAAAAAGTATGGCAAAGAAAATGGTGAAATTTCTTTTATTTCCTTCAACTTATTCAAACCATTCCACTTGGTGTGGCCTTTTGTATGACCAATGGAATTTGAGCAGCAAATTGCTCTCCTTGAGGCAACACATTTTAACCCCACATATAAATGTATATTTTTAGAAGATTTTTTTATTCACATAGGTTCATATTATATATGTGTGTGTGTGTGTGTTTGTGTGTGTGTATTTTCCCTTTTTTACTTACATAAATATCAATATACTATTCACAAAGAACATATAATTTTTATTTTTGTTGCATTGAATTCCCATATAAAAGTGAAGTGTGTTGCTTTCAATCTATTATATTATAAAGTGCAGTGAATAACCCTGTACCATGTCATTTTGAAAGCACTTGGGAGACTGAGACAAGATTGCAGGTTTGAAGCCAACCTCTGCAACAGACCAAGGCTCTCAACAATCTATTGAGACTCTGTTTCAAAATAAAAAATAAAATAGGGCTGAATATATTGCTCAGAGGTAGAATACATGTGGCTTTCATCACCAGCAAAATATACACACAAATACACGTGGATATACATGCATTCATATTGTTCTCTATGGACTATGCATCAAACATCACTTTGAATTAAGTTAGAGTCAAAGTAAATTTCAAGTAAATACTAAAAAATGGTATCTAATCCAATTTTTAAAAATTTAGCAAATAATTGACAGAAAACTGTCTACAGTTGTCTTCTAAACAAGAATATGTCTAATTTTTAAAACACAAATCTACATTAGAGGAAGAAAGTAGCCACTGTGAGATGCAGCACATGTCAGTAGCTGTAACAATAAAATATCAACTACTTAAAAGGCAACTCCTTAACAAGAAAAACAAAGCAGTGAAGATAAATATAAACAAAAACAAAAAAGGAAACTACAGCAGAGTAAAATCCAATAGTAAGAATGCGAGATCAGTAGCAAAGAGCTTGAGTGCAACTGACCTGGTGTGGCCACTGGGGCCATCTAAGATCACCAGCTCAAACAGACTGCCAGATCTGCAGCCCCCAAAATTCTGGCAAGAAAACCAAAAGATTGAAGTGAAGTAAGTGGCAGCAAAACTCCAACATCTTAAGTGATGGAGAAAAAATAAAACAACAAAAAAAAAAAAACTCACCAGAAGCTGCCACCCACAGCAGATTACCATGTCTTCCCGAGACTTGGCCAACAAGACGGTAAGTTAATCACATTTCTCAGCAGATGAACACCAGAGTAGCCACAGGGACATTGGTGAGTTAATATCTGATGCTCCACCCCTGAGGTGGTCTGTTTATAACCTACAGAGAAACAGGAAAAGTGCATAGTGCCTGCACAGGGTCACAGGGGTTCACTCTGAGATTGCAATGGACATCCTCCACTGGTGCAGGTAGGAAGGTACAGGCCCAGGTCCAGAAGGCACAGACCCAGAGCATGGAAAATGCAGAACCCTGCACTTACACAAAACTCACCTGCCACCTTGATACCTGAGCACAAAGCAGTGAGAGATGAGAGAGGGGTACAAACACTCATAAAGTGGTCCAAAAACTGACAATAGTTTATAGAGCAAATGAGAGATATTGGAACATGCTCCTGAATCTACTAGAGTGAACATACATTATTATTTTTTCTTTTTTTATTATTTATTTTTTTTTATTTTTTATTGGTGCACTGTATTCATACATCATAGTGGGATACAAACTTTTGTAGACATACATGCACACATCGCCCAGTCAGCCCCCACCCAATCCCCACCCCATTCTCTCCCCATCCCTCCTTCCCATGTTTGGCTTAGTGGTTGACATCTAGTATTATAGCAATTTATCCAAAATTAAAAATGATAATTTCACATAACAGTTTCATTTGTCTGATACCAAGCTTTTGATGACTTAAAGATAACATTTCAATATTTCTTTTTGCTTTCATTCTTACCAGAGAATTTTTTTTCTATTTTTTTTAGGTGAAACTATCATATATTTATATATTTATTTTTCAGAAAAAAATCTATCCTAATATGGAATATGGACTCTAGATACCCAAAACGATCTTGAAAAAGAACAAAGCTAGAAGATATATATTTTCTGATTTCAAACCATATAAAGCTACAATAATTGAAACAGTGTAGTACTGTTCTAAAGGCAGATATATAAACCATTGGAGTTAAATAAAAGCCTAGAGATAAATTCTTCCCTATATTGTCAAGTTATTTTTGACAAGGTTTCCACGAACATTTGGTGGTGGAAATAATAATCTTTTAACTAAATATTGATGAAAATAATACTTACATGGAAAAGAATAAAATCGGACCCTTACCTAATCCCATATACAAATATTAACTCAAAATAGATAAAAGACCTAAATATAAATCTTAATACTATAAACTTTTAGAAGAAAATCTGGGTCATAAAACCTAACAACATTGAAATTGGCAGTGATTTCTTGGATATAATTTCAATGGCACAGGCAACAGAAGAGTATACAAACTCCCTAAAAACTAAAAAAAATATTGTATATCCAAAGACAATGTAAACAGAGTTAAAAGTTACTAATAGAATGGGATAAAATATTTCCAAATGCTATATCTGAAGGTATATTAATATTCCAACTAGACATCCTAAAAATTAAAAACAATAAAGGCAAACAATACCCTTTAGAGATAGGTAAAAGACTAACATAAATAATGAATCTCCACAGATAACCAATCTTAGTTGTCTGTTGGATGGAAACACTTGTTTCTCTGGTTCTGGTGTGTGTTACCTATTTCTTCTTTGTAGTTAATCTCTTTGAGTATTTTCTCTAGCGCTGGTTTTGAAGACATAAATTCCTTCAGTTTCTGTTTGTCATGGAAGCTTCTTATTTTTCCATCTAATTTGATAGAAAGTTTTGCTGGGTAGGAAATTTTTTGGCTGGAAGTTGTTTTCTTTCAGAGTTTGGAATATGTTACTCCAAGCCCTTCTGGCTCTCATGACTTGGTTTGGGAAGTCTGGAGTGATTCTAATTGGTTTGCCTCTGAATGTCACTTGGCCCTTTGTTTTTGTTGCCTTTAAGATTCTCTGCTTGGCTTCCACATTGGTCATTTTGACAATTATGTGGCGTTGGGATCCTCTTCTTTGATCCTGTCTAAAGGGATCTATAAGTTTCTAAAGTTCTATAAGTTTCCTGGACCTGTGTATCGACCTCTTGCTCTATGTTTGGAAAATTTTCTGCTATTACTTCCTTGAAGAGATTGTTGATCCCTTTGGTTTCACTTTCTTTTCCCTCCTCTATTCCAATTATTCTTAGGTTAGCTCTCTTAAAATGGGCCCATATTTCTTCAATGTCAGATTCCTGCTGTTGGATATTTTTTTCTAGATTAGAAACTATGCGTTCATTTTTGGAATGATCATCTTCTAAGAGCGAGATTCTGTTCTCCATGTGGTCTAATCGGTTGTTTGTGCTTTGAATTGAGGCCTTTACTTCATTAATTGCATCCTTTATCTCTTTTTGGCTCTCTCTGAGTTCTTTTCGAAGCACCTCTATTATTTCTACAGTTATTTTCCTGATTTGATCTTCTAAAAATCTCTGAATTTCTGTTTTATCGGGTTCTGATGTTGTGGGGTTTTGGGCATTCATTGCTCCATTGTTATTCCTCTTTCCCATGATTTCAGAAGTTTGTGCCTTCTCTGGGTTCTTCCCTTGGGTCACTATGACTTCACTTAAGGTGTTCTGGATCTCAAGTCAGTAGTATCTCAGACCCCACTACTCCTTTACTGGGTTGTATCACAGAATCTCCAACCCAGGGAGTCGATAGAGGCTGCTTTAGACTATGGGGGGGTGCCAGGTTGCACGTTCTCCTATGGTGTGATATCTCTGCCACTGCCACTCCCCCACTGGGTTAAGTCCCAGGAAGTACAGTACTGGGATTTCTTCTCTGTGGCCGGCAATTTGACTCACTGTTTTTGAGTATGCAGATGTAGCTGTACTGGATTCGGTGAATTCACTGCTGCTGCCGCCAGTGGCAATATGGCGCCGCTGCTACGCCCTCGGCCGTGAGGCTGGCGTATTTTTTCTTCTCTGGTTTTGAGTTCCACTCAGTCACTGCAGCGTGTGCTGAGCTCAGCCACTGGGAGCTTTAGATGCTCCATGCGCCAAAAGATCCACCCGGCTGTTCCGCAGCGGCTCACCTCGGCTTGCTGTGGCCGTCTGGTGAATTCGCCGCTGCCGCCGGCAGTATGGCGCTGCTGCCGCATCCTTGGGCGTGAGGCCAGTGTATCTCCTCTGTGGCTCTGTGCTCTGTTCTCAGTCCACTTTCTCTCTGGAGCCTGGTGATTTTTTTGTTTCTCTGGTGATGGTGTTTTCTGGCTATGAAAGGCGCTGATTTGTGGTAATGGAGATTGTTTGTTAGCAGGGCTCTTAAGCCCCGCTTTTCTCGGTCGCCATCTTCCCGGAAGTTCCTACATTTCTAGAGTGAACATACATTATATGGGCCCTATATGTGTAAATTGGGAGCACTGTATTTTTTCTCACTGATGCTAGTTTTGTTTTGTTTTGTCTTTGATTTACTCTTATTATTGTTAATTTCTGTTGTTTGTTTTGTTATTTTATGCTTATTTGCTCCCTTACCCATTCCATTTACAAGCTTCCTCTATCTATCCTATCTACTCTATTCTCTCAAAAAATTTCCCCTTTTGTATCTCCTTGTTTTATCTTCAACATTCCATATCTCCATACCTAAATACTCAATACTAACTACAATAAGCCTACTATATTACTATCTCTCATCTCAACCAGACACTACCTTACTATCCTCTACTTTACCCTACTCCTGTACCCATTACCCCAGCTCCTTCCCCCTCACCTAAACCTCACCATTGAAAACAACACTACTTACCTGTGCATGAACCTGATGTCACCTCTAAATACCTACAGTTAAGATTGCATTAGACAGATGATCCACAGGAAAGGACAACCAGACAATAAAGATAAACTAACCATTACTAAAAAGCACTCAACAGGCTGCACATCAAGATTTAAAAATGTATAGGTCACAAAACTATTCTACCCATACCATTGAGCTGACTCATTATAAAGGCAGTGGCAGACAGAACACCTGACCTTAACACCTGAAACCCACCAACAATACTATAAAAGCAGGCAGAAGGTGTCCCAGAGCAATTCAGTTTTGAAAATCTGCAGGGAGAACAACAGTGGAGTGATAGTAGACAGGCTATAGAGTAAATAACAAGGTATGAGAACTAGCTGAAACCATCTCTCCCATTAGTGATCTGAAAGAGCACCTATCATCAACAACTCACACACACAAAAAAGATTCCAAGACAACAGAAATACAAACATTTGTACAACAAACCCTCTGGACATCAGATCTCAAATAGACCCAAATAGAATAATATTAGGAGATTTCAACACACCATTTATGCCACTAGATCAATCCTCTGGCAAAAGATGAACTGAAGAAAACTATAAACCAAATGGACCTAATAGACGTATACAGGATATTTCAACAAAAAACAGGAGAATGTATATTCTTCTCAGTTGCCCATGGAACTTTACCCAAAATAGATCACATCCTGGGCCACAAAGCAATCATGAGTAAATTTAAAAGATGTAATATAATTCCCTGCATCTTTTCAGATCACAATGGAATGAAAGTAGAAATGAACAACAGGAATACCAAAAGAAACTATTTAAATACATGGAAATTGAATGACACTCTATTGAATGAGGAGTGGATAAGATCAGAAATAAGGAGATAAATAAAAAAAATTTCTGGGATTAAATGAAAATAGAGACACAACATATCAAAATCTATGGGACACTCTAAAGGTGGTTTTAAGAGGAATGTTTATAGCATTGAGCGCCCACATAAGACAAACAGAGAATAGTCAAATAACCAACGTAATGACACATGTCAAGGACCTAGAAAACAGCAACAGTCTAATACCAAAGCCAGCAGCGGGCAGTAAATAATTAAAATCAGAGCATAAATAAATAAAATAGTGAATTAAAAAGTGATAGAAGGGATCCACAAAACAAAACAAAAAAACTAGTTATTTGAAAAGATTAATAATATTGACAAATCCCTGGCCAACCTAACTGAAAGAAAACAAGAATCAACTCAAATCATTAAAATCACAAATAAAAAAGGAGACATCACTGCAGACAGTGGGGAAATTCAAAGGATTATCAAAACTATTTTGAAAATTCATACCCCAATATACTGGAAAACATGGAAGAAACTGATAGATATCTAAGCATACATAACCTACCTAAACTGAACCAAGAGGGCATAGCAAGCTTAAACCATCCAATAGCAAGCAAAGAAATAGAAATAGAAATAAAAATTCTGCCATCAAATAAAAGCTCAGGCCCAGAAGGTGTTTTCAGCTGAATTCTACAAAACTTTCAAAGAAGAACTAATGCCAATACTTCAAAACATGTCCCAGGAAACTGAAAAAGATAGAATTCTTCCAAACACCTTTTTAAGAAGCCATTATCACATTAATACCAAATCCAAATATGGATACCTCAAGAAAAGAAAATTACAGAAAATATTTTATGAACATAGATACAAAAATTCTTACCAAAATACTAGCTATACACATTCAAAACCATATAAAAAGAATTGTGCACCAACCCAGTTGGTTTCATCCCAGAAATGTAAGGCTGGTTCAAAAAACACAAATCAATACATATTATTTCCCACATAAACAGAATTGAGAAAAAACATATAATCATATCAATAGATGCTGAAAAAACATTTAACTAGATCCAAAACCCATTTGTGTTAAAAAAAATTACAGAAAATGGGAATAGAAGGAAAGTATCTCAATACCATCAAGGCAATATACAATAAACCCAAAGATAACATCATATTGATGGGAAAAAAAACTTCCAAGAATTCTCCTAAAAGTAGGAACAATACAAGAATGTCCACTATCATCATTTCTTTTTTATATATTCTTTGAGACTCCCACCACAGCAATAAGAAAAGAGAAGGACATCAAAGGAATTCAAACATGAAAATTGAAAATAAAATTATTCTTGTTTGCAGACAACATGATCCTAGAAGACCCAAAAAAACTAAACCAAAAGACTACTGGAGCTGATTAACCAATTCAGCAATGTGGCATGATGCAAAATCAGCCTAAAGAAATCAGTTGCTTTCCTATATTCCAACAATAAATTCATGAAGAAAGAAATAGGAAATCAATTTCATTCACCAAAACCTCAAAACAAACAAAAATACCTAGGAATAAACCCAACCAAAGATGTAAAAGACCTCTACAATGAAAGCTATAAAATCTTAAAGAAAGAAATGGAAGAAGAACTGGGAAGATGAAAAGATCTTACTTTCTCATGGGCAGACACAGTAAATATCTTCAAAATGGCCATTTCTGAGCTGGGCATGGTGGCATGTGCTTGTGATCCCAGCATTAAGAAGGGTGAGACAGGAGTCTCATGGTTTGCAGACAGCCTCAGCTACTTAGTGAGGCCCTCTGCAACTTAGTAAGATCCTGTTTCAAAATATAAAATAAAATATAGGGCTTGGAGTACAGCTTAGAAATAGAAACCCCCTGGGTTCCACCTCTAGTACCCCCAAAATATTTTTAAAATGGCCATCTCACCACGCATGGTGGTGTACACTTGTAATCCCGCACTTGGAAGGCTGAGACAGGAGGATCACACATGTTCGAAACCAGCCTCAGCTACTTAGTGAGGCTCTCAGCAACTTAGTGAGACCCTGTTTCCAAATAAAATATAAAATAGGTCTGGGAGTATAGCCCAGAGGTAGAAAAGCCCCTGTGTTCCACCCCCAGTACCACCAAAAAAAAAAAAAAAAAAAAAAGCCATTCTGCCCAAAGCAATCTATAGATCTGATGCAATTTCTATCAAAATACCAACAGCATTCTTCATAGACCTAGAAAAATCAGTCCTGAATTTCATCTGGAGAAAGAAAAGACCCAGAATAGCCAAAGTAATTCTCAGCAATAAGAATCATGCAGGAAGGGAAGCATCACAATCCCTAACTTCAAATTATACTACAGAGCACTAGTAGTTAAAAAAAAAAAAACAGCATACAATTGACACAATACCAGCCACACAGAGCAATTGAACAGAATAATAGATATAGAGACAAACCCACACACTTATAGTCAATTAATCTTTCACAAAGCAGCTAAATTCATATGCTAGAGAAAAGACAGACTTTGCAACAAATAGTGCTGGGAGAACTGGCTACTCATTTGTAGAAAGGTGGAACTAAATCTTTACCTCTCACCATGCACAGGAATCGACTAGAGATGGATCAAAGACCTGGAAACCAAACCAAAGACTGTATAGCTATTAGAGGAGGGCATA
Organism: Muscardinus avellanarius; assembly: GCF_963383645.1. Taxonomy (NCBI): domain Eukaryota; kingdom Metazoa; phylum Chordata; class Mammalia; order Rodentia; family Gliridae; genus Muscardinus; species Muscardinus avellanarius. The sequence goes on from NC_137793.1 coordinate 44,697,457, forward strand.
GGTTCAACACCCCACCATTTAGGCACAGGTAATAACTTCCTAAACAAAAAACCAAAGTACAGGTAATTAAAACAAGAATTAACAAGTGGGATGGCATCAAATTAAAATGTGTATGCCCATCAAATGTATCCATCAAGAATCTAAAGAGAAAGCCTACAGAATAAGAGAAGATCTTTACCAGCTACCACTCTGATAGAGGGCTAATATCCAGAATATATAAAGAGCTCAAACGACTCTTTAGACTCTTAGCATTGAGTTTCTTGAGTTCTCTCTATAATCTCGGTATTAGTCCTCTTTCAGAAGAGCAGCTGGAAAATTTTTTCTCTCCCATTCTTTTGGCTCTCTGGTGAGGTTCTTGATAGTTTCCTTTACTGTTCAAAAGCTTTTCAGTTAAATTTAATCCCATATATTGATGCTTCTTTTAATTTATTGTTTCTTTGCGGTCTTACTGAGAAAGTTTTTACCTGTGCCAGTATGTTGAAGTGTTGGACTTATGCCCTCTTCAGATAGCTGCAAACTCTCTGGTCTACTATCCAGGTATTTGATCCATCTTGAATTTATTCATTTATTTTTCTGCAGGGTGAGAAAGTTTATTTCCTTTACTTATTTTTTTTTGAATATGGTTATCCAGTTTTGCCAACAATATTTGTTGAAGAGTCTCTTTTTTCCAATTAAAAAAAAAAAATCAGCCGGGCATGGTGGCACATGCTTGTAATCCCCGTGCTTGGGAGGTGGAGACAGGAGGATCACACAGGTTCAAAGCCAGCTGGGCTGGCTTAAGAGATCCTGTTTCCAAAGAAAAAGTATTAAAGGCCGGGCGTGGTGGCGCACGCTTGTAATCCCCGCGCTTGGGAGGCAGAGACAGGAGGATCGCGCAGGTTCGAAGCCAGCCGCGCGCGCTGGCTTAGGAGACCCTGTTTCCAAATATAAAATGTAAAAAGAGGTCTGGGAGTGTAGCCCGGAGGTAGAAGGGCTTCCAGGAACCCCAGTACCACCAAAAAAAAAAAAAGTATTAAAAAAATAGGTCTGGGAGGGTAGCCCAGAGGTAGAATGGCTTCCAGGAACCCCAGTACCACCAAAAAAATAAAAAATAAATCAAAGAACTTATAAGATGGAAAGACCTTCAATATTCTTTGATAGGCAGAATAAATATAATCAAAAATATAATCAAAATGGCCATTTTTCCAAAAGTGATCTACAGATTCAGTGTAATACCCATTAAATTACTAAGGTCATTATTCACAGACATAGAAAAATCAGTCTTTAATTCATTTGAAACAAAAAAATTAGAATAGACAAAGTATTTTTCAGCACCTTGACCCATGCAGTAGGTATCATAATCCCTGGCTTCAAACTATACTACAAAGTAACAGTAATTTTTTTTTAAAAAAAGCATGGTATTGACACAAAAACAAACACAAACCAAAAGAGTATAATAGAAGACTCAGGTGCCTTTGAAAAAAGTGCCAAAATCACTAGAGAATTTAAAGAAAAACATTGCCATACACTCAGCTAAACATAATTTTTTCATGTACAGCAAGCTAAATTATTGACTAAATAATTGGTAATAATTATTGACTAAATAATTAATGACTAAATTATTGGTAGTAAGATTTTAATAATGATACTTCAAGGAGGGTTTCCATAAAGTGGCTAACTCACCTGTAAATAAAAGTATGTCCTTCATTCTTTTATTTCTAGGATGCAGACATACAGTATGTGCTAATAAATATGCTGGACCATGAAGGGATCTTGAGAATGGAAGTTATCCACTAACTTTATTTGGGCAGAAAGTTACTCTAAGTTCCTGAGGATTTCATGAGACAACCATACCAGCTCTGTACACATAACTGTAAGTTCAACTAATTAGCAAAACATACCCTTCTTCTCCATTGTTTTGTAACACTCCCTTGGGCTTGATCATTCCCACACTCTAAAAAATATTTTATTTAAAAATAACAACAACAAAACAATTGAAAAATTCCAAAATATTGGTTTTTTTGGGGGGATTAAGTCAATTGCCTTGATGAGAGCTTTGAAACTTTCTTTCTTATGCCCGGCCTTTTTTATTGGGCACTCTCCCCCACTGATCCTGAGATAAAGGCAGGCACATGGGCCTGCTTCTCCTTGGACTGACACAAAGCACTGAGGAGCTAATGTTCTATGGCCTTCCTGGCTTGCTTCTCTCAATGTGGATCCTCTACTCTTTTATCAAGCTGGTGTCAGGGTAATCTGTTCCTGGATTTGCTTCCCTAGGATAGAGCCTCTGCTCTACCTATAAGTGGAGGCTGGAAGATGAAGAAAGCCCTCAGCCTATTCTCTGCTCTCTCCTGGGATTTACCCTCTGCAATATCGAGATGGGGTGAAGAAGGACCAGAACTGCTGGTCTTCCTCTGTGAGACATGCCTTAATCTTTGACTGGAAAATAGAAGGGAGACAGCCCAACTTCTCAGCCAGGCCCCTCAGAGGACAGCTTGAGCTTGTTATGCTGAAACAGAGACAGGAGCAAAAGTCCTGTGGTTCGAGTGACACAAATCTTCCTCTACTTACACAGATTCAACAAGGATTTTATTAGGTTTTTTGTTTTTGTTTTTATTTTTTTGTTTGAAGTACTTAGGATGAAACCCAGGGGACATTGTACCTCCCAGCTATATCCCCAGCCCTATTTTTTAGTCTTTTTATTATTTTTTTTAAACAGGGTCTCACTGAGTTGCAAAGGACCTTGCTAATGAGCTGAGTCTGTCCACCAACCGCAATCCTCTGGTCTCGGCCTTGCAAATGCTGGGATTACAAGCATGCGCCACCATGCTCAGCTTCAACAAAGTTTTTAAAATAAGTATTTTTAATTATTTTGTATGTCTATAGAAAAATTTCTTGAGACTTTAAGTAATTGCTTGTTTTTAAAATATTTTTTTCCAGTTGTGTTTGGGAACAGAATATGCAGAGTCCTTGTACCAGCATTCAGAAATTGTTTGTCCCTTCATTCTGTAAATAATTTTAGTATTTTATTTATTTCTATATAGATTTAGAATTTATTCTAATTATTTATTATTTCACAAGTATTTTATTATTTCCATAAGCAAAATTCATTTTATTTTTCTTCCTTGAAATTTTTCCATATTTATATTAGAGTTTTGCCAGCAAGGGAGTTTTATGGGCTTCAGCAGCTTACTTTTCACTTCTTTCATTTGCTACATATAAAAGACTAATGTAATTAATTGATTTCAAAAATTAAGGTGAGTTCCCACTTCTCCACGTCCTCACAACCACTTTGGAAAGCAGTTTGGAGAATCCTCAGAAGAATTGAAACAAATCTACCTTTTGATCCAGCAATACCACTTCTGGGTATCTACCCAAAAGAAAGAAAACCAAACTACCAAACTAATGCATGTGTATCTATTTTCATAGCTGCACAGTTCACCATCGCCAAACTATGGAACCAGCCAAGATGTCCATCAACAGATGAATGGATTACAAAACTGTGGGATGTGTACACAATGGAATTTTACTCAGCCATTAAAAAAAAACTCAGTTACATCATTTTCAGGGAAATGGATGGAACTGGAGGACATTATGCTAAGTGAGATTAGTCAGTCACAAAAAATAAGAAATCAGATGCTTTCCCTAATATGTGAGAGTTAGGGAGAATTGGGTCATAGGAGGAACTCTAGATGAAAAAGAAAATCCTATGGAGGAGCAAACAAGACAACCTAAAGGAGGAGAAAGGAGGGGGGGAAGAAGGAAAATATCCCAAACACACAATGTACTTAAACATATCAAAGTCAACCACTAAGCCAAGCAAGGGAAGGAGGGATGGGGAGGGAATGGGGTAGGAATTGAGTAGGGGTTAAATCAGTGATGTGTACATGTATGTACACACAAGTTTTTTTACCCCAATATGATGTATGAATATAATGCACCAATAAAAAATTTTAAAAATTATGGTGAAATATATTGTTGTTTAAAATTTTAGGTTAAAGTTTTATAACAAAGTGTGCTATGAGAGTGCAGTGTGGTGTAGTTGCTAAGAAATTGCTTAAACTAATAATGTTGATCAATAATATTGTGTGTAATAATTATAAGTCAATAATAGTCAAAATCTTAATAAGTTTTTGGTAATTAATAAATAATTACAAGAGTATTTTTTAAGTTAAATAGTCCTAAATAAGTTTATACTTTAAGTCTACCTATAAGTTAAGGTCATCTGCCCTAGTTAAGGTCATCTGCCCTAGCTAAGAGCATCAGCCCTAGCTAAGGGCATCCACCCTAGTTAAGGTCACCCATCCTAGCTAAGAGTATCGCATACCATAGATAAGAAACCCCCTACCCCTTCCCTGTTATCTTAAAAGCCATAGCAAAGGGCATCCATCCTAGCTAAACCCCCTACCCTATTATCTTAAAAACAAGTTACCTTATTGGATGGAAGCAGTAAATTCAAAAAGTGTCATCAATGATGTAACAGAATGACTTGCAAAATGTACAACTGTATAAAAGTCCCCCCCAAATGGCGATCGGGGCCCATGCCATTTCTGCTGTGCCAGAGGTGCTTGGGTCCAGGTTCAAACCTGTAATAAAATGTGGCTTGACAGACTAATAATTGGCTGTGGACAGTTATGCTCACTACAAAAATATCATCTAAAATTCCATCTGTTTTATGATTATTCCACCCCCCTTTCTGTTTCTTTTTTTCTAATTTTCATGTACTGGGTTTGTATAAATTGCATGATGGTACAACTGTTATTTCTCATTTGTGACAAAAAATAACGTTCTTTTGAATAAACTGTTTACATGTGGCTTATATGTTTGAGGGATCAAGGTCATGTATTGGTCTAGAAGGAATTTTCCTTGTAAACTAGTTTTGTGGATGTCCATTTAGTCTGCACTGTCTTGCAATAAAACTGAGATCTGTGGTATTTTAAACAATGCAGTTTCTCTTTTTCCTTACTGATTCATTCTATCTCTGAATTTTCTATTTAAATATGGCTTTTCTTCAGCTCCTTTGTTTCTCAGAAGAAAACTCATTCTAGAAAATCTCTCTTTGCTAACCAGTATACTTTCTTCCTGAAGAAATAATTTAGGTTTTTTCTCCCCTCAGGATATACACTTCACTTTTTAAAAATGTACTTTCCATACAACCCTTAAAACTCAGAAAATATCTAGAATCAATAAATGAGATGGAATCAAACTAAAAATATTTATGAATACCAAAGGAAATAATTAAAACAGTGAAGAGATATCCTACAGAATGGGAAAAATATATTTGCCAGCTATTTTTCTATAGTGGTTTATTATAAAAAAATATATAGAAAACTAAAAAAACAACACAAAAATCTTAAAATAACTCACTGAGTAAATGGGCAAGAGATATGAATGGATATTTCTCAAAAGAAGTAAAAATGGTCAATAATTGTATGAAATCTGTTAGTGTTTGACATCTTTCTTTTTTATATCACATTTTCTTTATCCATTCAAAAGTTGATAGTAATTTGGGTTGTTTGCATTTCTGTCTAGTGTTAGGTCACCAGCCAATCAGTAAATTTCATGGAAAAATCTTAGGCTTACTACCCTGTCCTGCCCTCAGCAAATAAGGTCTTATACCAGGTTATCCTGTTTGAGCTGTCTTACACCAGGTTATCCTGTTCGAGCAATGTTGGAGGTATTCCCCTGGTCAACTAGGCAGATGGTAAACTGAAGCACACCTGATTCTTAGAGCCAAAGTGTTATGGTTTGGGGAGAAGATCAATTCCACCCAAACAAACCACAAAAACAGAAAAACAGAAAAACCGCAGGTTCTTGTCCTGAGCTAAGAATAAGTATACAATAGCCCGGATTCTTGCTAAGATTTAAAAGAGTTTATTAAAAAGATAGAAATAGAGCTGGGCATAGTGGCGCATGCTTGTAATCCCTGCATTTGCGAAACTCAGACCAGAGGACAAGAGGATCGTGGTTCACAGACAGCCTCAGCTACTTAGTGAGGCCCTCTGCAACTCAGTAAGACCCTGTTTCAAAATAAAGAATAAAAAATTGGGCAGAGGGTATAGCTCAGAGGTCAAATGCCTCTGGGTTCTATCCCCAGACCTGAAAAAACCAACCAACCAAACAAACAAACAAAAAGAAATACAGAAGATAGTTACAGCCTCATATTACCAGGTAACATGAGGGAGTGGTTCAAGCAAATTCACCAAAATCCCTGCATGCAGAGTGTTCTTATCCATACCAAGTCTGAGGCAGGTCCTTTGATATGTAGATATCCTGCCCTATCTCTAACCCAGGTATTCAGCTGTCTCCAACCCAGCCAGATCCACCCCTTCTGGGGCAGGGGGCAGCTCTGTCTCATGCATAGACCCCCCACACCTTTTGTTACACTCCAAAATGTGTTAAATTGCTTCTCCTGGAATCTGGGATTTCCTCACATCCTTGAGGAACTCTGCCTCTCTTTAGAAATGTAAAAAGACCCTAGGCTTCTTCTATTCTTTTGCTAGTTATCCGAAATCTGCCAGCCCTCTTCCCACAGCTCCTGGCTTTCTTCACTACCAAAGATCGATCTATCTATCTATATTAGATAGATAGATAGATAGATAGATAGATAGATAGATTAGATATAGATATATAGATATAGATATATATAGATATATAGATTTTTTTGTATGTGGTATGGGGTTCCTGGAAGCCCTTCTACCTCCGGGCTACACTCCCAGATCTATTTTTTTTTATTTGGAAACAGGGTCTCTTAAGCCAGCGAGGCTGGCTCCGAACCAGTGCGATCCTCCTGTCTTGGCCTCCCAAGCATGGGGATTACAAGCGTGCGTGACCACGTCTGGCCAAAGATATATTTTTAAAATTGGAAATATTTCCCAATACTGATACATTAATACATTTTGAAACCTCTTCCAAATACTGGTACACAAAGGACCTATACCATTGTAGTAGTGTGTCAAGAACCATGCCACTGCATCACACTTGCATCTCACAAACACACGGGCCTATTCAGACTTATGAGGAAAGCAGGCATGCCCCAGGCCTTCTCTAAAGGATGAAAATGATACAGAAAAAACTCAGGTTTGGCCCACTACTACACAGGTCTCCACCTCATGCCAGAGACAGTCTGGTGGCTCTGTCTGCATGGGATGGCCTGCATATGGGGTCTTTATTTTCTACTGTTTTTTTTTTTTTTTTTTATCTCCCTGTCATAGGCATGGTGGAGTCCTGACACTGTTTCTTCCACCCATGGTTGGAGAAGGAGTGGTGGAAACAGTTGCCTGCCTAATGCTGTTCCCACCACTCAGTTGGTGGATATGGCCTGGAGGTAGAGTCAGGAGGCATTATCCAGCATGAGGTTTCACCATTGCAGGTAGTGGTTCTAGTCTAGGGTCTTGCTTCATTCTTTCTCTCCAGCCAGGCTGCTTAGAGTTCAGAAATACTGGCATGGGCAACTTTTTCTTTCTTGCCTTCTCTAATGCTTCTTTTCATTTTGTTACACTAAACACAAGAAGTACAGCTCTCTCCTTATTTCCTATCTTCTTGTTAAGTGTTGTTCCATGAAAAGTTGTTCAACTTGGTGTATTCCTGGGGAGAGACCACCAGAGGGTCTTATTCAGCTGCCATCTTGCTCCATTTTCTATATTAAAGATTCATATGAATTCAAACTAATGATGAGATTTCATGAATGCTTATTAAATATATATTATCATATATTGTAGATCACCTTCTGCATGCAAGATATTTTTCTCTATAGAAAAATTCAGCCTATGCTGGTGGCAGCCTCTTCCCAACCCTTTTCACCAATCTGAGCCAGTTTCTCTACTATACATTGCTCATAAATTTTAGTGACAAATCTCAAAGCAGTTGAAATGACTACTCTTACTCAGCTAATTGGTAGTACTTCAATCAAGACATAGGCATTTTGTTAGACTGTAATTAAGACTGGCTATATTTTCACTCATATACCAACAAAATAACAGAAACAAAAATTTCACACTAGCAAAACTCAGCGATGGGGATTCTTGGATTAACCAAATAATCTTGTGTTTAATATTTATTAATTTGAATATCTGTGTATTTGTGTGTGTGTCCATTTGTCTCCCACTCACCTTTCCTCCTAAAGGAATTATTAATCCTTCAGCACAGCATACTACTTAAGAATAACTCTTATCAATTTACTAAATACTATTTTTAGCTGTTATAAGCCTCTCTCAACTGCCTAACATTAGTATAGAACCTAAACATCAAAATATCATCACTTCTCACATAAATATTTATGTATGTATGTAGTATGTATGTATGTATGTATGTGTATATATATATATATATATATATGTATATATGTGTGTGACACATATGTGTGTCAAATAGAAAAGCAAAGTTTATAATTAATGAACCCAGTCCATAAAGGTTAAATACCAAAGAATTCCATTTATGTAAAATCTTGGAAAAAACAAAAATAGAGGTATATTAAAGTGATTAGTAATTCCTACAGTTTTGGGGGAAAGGTGAATGAATGAAACTTGGTTATTTTTAGGTTGGTGAAATTATTTTGCATGATACTGCAGTGATAGATAAATTGCATACATCTATGAAAACCCACAAAACTATAGCATAAAGAGTTAACATTAATATGAAAGATATTATGAAAAAACTAGTCTATTGGAGATTTTTTTTTTTTTTTTTTTTTTTTTGGTGGTACTGGGGTTCCTGGAAGCCCTTCTACCTCCGGGCTACGCTCCCAGACCTATTTTATATTTTTGAAACAGGGTCTTTTATGCCAGCGCGGCTGGCTTCGAACCTGCGCGATCCTCCTGTCTCCGCCTCCCAAGCGCGGGGATTACAAGCGTGCGCCACCACTCCCGGCTGGAGAATTTTTTTAAAAGAATACAGACTATGATAAGAAAATCTATATGTAGATATATAAAATCAATTTATAAATATATGAAACAGCCTCACTAAGGAGAATTGGGGGGAAAGATACTAAACCAAGTAAGATTGTAAATGAATGGAGCCTCTAAGATTAAAGACAAAAAAAAAACTGTATACAAGTACTGGTTGCTGAAGTTTTTCTATGGAAATGTGATTTAACAATTATTATATCACCACATAGGTATATTGTATGGAACAAGTAATTTAATGCTTGAGGATGGATAGTGTCTGACTTCTCACTATTGGAGTGGGAGGTAAAAAAAAGCAAAGGGAAAAAGTTAGAGTGACATATGTAGTCATGAGTTAGAATCAGAGACATGAGTAGGAAGTAACTGACTTCTTATTTTTATTAATGTAGATAGAAACTATTATACTCAAATATTAGTAGATAAGTGTATACGCAATGGTTAATTAGTATACTTCCTTGATTTGTCCTCTCAAAGCAAAAATTATTCAAGTGACCAAAAAAAGCTCCATTAGAAGCAAAATCTGGATTCTAATTAAGGAGCCAGAATTCTTAGAGAAATTGCTGATTCTAAGACTGAGGCGGAAAATATATAAGACAAGCCTAGAGCATCTTCTAGCCAGAAAATAAGAAAGTGCTTAAAATCAAATAATCATTTCATGTGGAAGAGTGCCACAATTACAGTTACTAAAGACATAAGTTTATATTTGGAAGGAAGTAATTTGACGATCAATTATTATACACCTGTGTTCTCCTATTACATACTATTCCATTTTATTAATATACTGGGGAAAACATCTCTGAGTGAAAAAATCATGATGAAACCCTGCAATAGTTAAATGTGTGAGGAATTTTTTAATTAAGATGTTTTCATGTCCTCATGCATTTCATTAACATTTCTTTCTCTAATTCATGTAATTTTCTTCTTGACATTTGCTCTATTTCCTTGTAGAGTCATTAAAGGCATAATTGGCTGCTTTCCCCGCCTGGCTATTTGGTTTTAGTTACTCTCTAGAAAGAAAATCCTCTTTTACACTTGTGCAACCTAATCAAGAAATTTTGTACCTGGGACTTAGAAGAACTTCTAGAATTTAGTATACATGGCACACAATAAAATATTCAGGAGTAAAAGCAGGAAGAAACGTAGATGTGTTCACAGGTGACAGGATCATAGTATTTTATAACAGAATAAACAAGATGTTTTATCTAATAAACAGTTGTACTATGCCAAATTATAGAAAGAATAGGAGAAAATAGTGAACATTGTAATGTTGACTGATAAAAGGCAAGAATGATGGAAAATGCCAAAGGAGACATGAGCTTCAACTAGAGGCAGAGGAGATTTACTTCACAGGCACTTCCTTCTTTTTTTATTCTATTTATTTGGGTCTGATTTAAGTCAAGATTGTTTGTATAATAAACAAGACCTAGAAGTAATATCAGATGAAAACTGTGCTTTGAGTTTTATATATGCCAAAAGCTTAAAATTACATATGCCTGGAAATAAGTAGAAGGATATAGGGTGCCAGCATCAGTTCTTTTCAGAATCACAAATAATTCTAGCACTCAGTGTCCACCTCGACTTCCCTAGCTGAACATGGAAAGTGAGAGTAATGATGCCAGAGCTGCCTATATCCTCAGCCCCTACTGTCTCTGTGTAGTCCAGCCTGTTCCAGCTGTCCTCACCTCTGTTTTGCGCGAAAGACTCTACACTAGGAGCTTACAGGCAGTGCTAGCCTGCACTGCCAGGAATTACTATCCTTTCCTCAATGCCACGTTCCTTGAGCAATGACTAGGGTGGGTATGTTAATATCCTCATTTCTTTGCCCTTTGTATCAAAAAACTCTGTGATGCTCTACAATGGATTTCATATTTCTCCAGGATTATTACAATCAGTTACCCACAGGAATAACTATTTCAATAACATGTGCTTTATCTATTACATTCTCTCATAACCCCCCCCCCCAGTCTCACTTCCCAGGGATATGGGAGGAAGGTGAAGTTCAACACTACTAACATTGTTTGCTGAAAAATGATTTCCCCAATAAACCACGCCCACTCCTCTGTGTGGAAGTCAGCAAAGAGCAGGTTCATTTAACTTTTCTTAAAAAAATATTTATATTCTTTTTGTGTATAGCTCCCCTGGCCTTCTTGTCCTGTAATGTCATAGCTTATTCTGTCTAGGGTATTGTAAATGGTCAGTACTATGTCAGCAGTAGTGTTAACCTCTTTTATCTGATTCTTGTATATATTCAGTCTTGGATTTCTGAATATGTTTATGCAACAAGAATATTTTCTAATGCTTCATATTTAAAATAAGATATTTGCTAGTGGCTCATTCATAAATTAAATAATTTATTATTAATATCTATATGTAAGGTAACTTAATAGACCTAAACAGTGATAGAAAAATAAATGGTTCTTATAATTTATTACTAGACACATCTAGATTAAACTATCTAACTTTTGAAATATGCTCAGCCATTTATTCACTGTATGACATGAGTTAAGCACAAATAATAACATACATTAAAAGAACACTTCATTTGAATTCATTTTATTTACATTTGTAAAGTTCTTAGGAATAGTCTGATGAAAAAGAGAAATACAAATTAATATATTTTTCCAAAATGATGTTTACTTACTTCTCTGAAAAGACTTGCAAAAGGAAAGAACAGTATCTTCTAAAAATATAATCTTGATTTACATTTTAATTCATGCAAAGTGTTTCCTGTAATTTTTTGTAAAATAGCATAAATGTCATATTGTCTTGTACAAGGTAAAAAAAAATCTAGAAGTTGAATACCATACCTAATATCTAGAGCTGGACCATTGTAATCTTATCAGTAAGTACCAACCACCGCTAATTTCACTGCTAAGTGAAATTAGCTAAAGCTGTAGAGGGGAAAGTAGAGATCCAGGGGGAAAACTGTTCCAGGGGTGCCTGGACAGTGTTTCAGATGATAGTGCCTAGACTATTTGATCTCTCAGTTTTTCATTGGCTTTTTACCTATCTTAGGCAGCCCTTCTATACATGGTTGCAAAAACCATCAGTGGCTGCTCCAAATTTATGTTGTCCTTAGAGTTTTTATTAGATCTATGCCAGCTCTTCCCAAGGACTCTGCCTGACCTTGATTCAGTTCCATGGCAATATCCTGGACCTAACATTCTGTCACTAGGATTGTCTAAAGTATGTGTACAATATTCTTTAAAAAGAATATTTTACATTTTGAGGTCCTGGAATAGGCACAAATATTTAAGCAAAATGAATCAGCAAAGTATTTTCAGACACTGAGAAATACTACAAAAACCTAATGCAAGGTGCTGAGATGGAAAGTGGCTGGAAAATCCATTTTAGGCTGGGTGGTAATGGGCTTTCTGAAGGAATGACATATGAACTAGCATGAATGACAAGAGTAACATTCTGGCAAAGAACATCACAAGGGCAAAGATACTGGAGCAGAAATGATCTTGGCATGATTGAGGAAAGAAATCAAATATTACACAAGAACAATGGCCCCAAAACCTTTGTTACAATCCTAAGATCATGGGCCTTCAGGACCATACCAAGTGGTTTATGTTTTTACTAAGTGCAATAGGCATGCATGTGTGGGTTTTTCAGCAAGGGAATGAAAGTATACGTTTTATGGTTGTACAAAAGAACATTTTTGAATGAAAGAACATCCAAAAGAAGAAATATTTTGTGAGAAAAAAAATCTTTCAGATGTGTGAAGAAGAATTTATTTAGAAGTAAGAAATAAAGTGAGAAGCATAGGTGGGAATCGTAGTGGTGTGGAGGTAAGCAAAACAAATGATTTGGGCTGAGAGAAAGAAGGAAGATGAATATAGTGAACTTAGGTATAAAATTGTGTTTGTTTACTTATTTTAATTTGCTTTTATTGGTGCATTGTAATCATATATCATATTGAAGTTCATATCTATAGGGATATACATGCACAGAGCACCTGGTGAGCTTTTCCCTGCACCCTCTGTCTTACCCCCTCCATCACTCTACTGAGATTTCTCCTTCTTTATCTAGAGTCTTTCTTGTATCCCAGTTTCTCCCTAGCATCCATATAAAAGAGAAAACATATGACCCTTTTTGTTACTGGATATCACTTAGCATAATATTCTCAAAATCTATACATTTTCCTGCAAGTGACGTAATTTTGTTTTTTTTTAACCTGAGTAGAAAAAATGGGATTCTATAACCAATGCTTCAATATATAAGCACTAATAGAAACTTCCTCAATAAGAGTCCCAAAGATAGCCGGGCATGGTGGCGCACGCTTGTAATCCCCGCGCTTGGGAGGTGGAGACAGGAGGATCGCACTGGTTCGAAGCCAGCCTCGCTGGCTTAAGAGACTCTGTTTCCACATAAAAATGTTAAAAAATAGGTCTGGGAGTGTAGCCCGTGGGAGTGTATCCCGGAGGTAGAAGGGCTTCCAGGAACCCCAGTACCACCAAAAAAAAAAAAAAAAGAGTCCCAAAGATCAAAAATTGAAACTGAGAATTAACATGTGAGATGGCATTAAATTAAACAAAGGAAAACCACCAACGGTCTCAAAACAAAGCCAACAGAATGAGTGAATATCTTTGCTAACTATTCCTCTGATAGAGAATTAATATGTAAAATAAACAACTTAAAACAACTCCTCAAAAATAAATAACCCAATAAAAAATGAACGACTGAACAGATATTTCACAAAAGACTTAGGTATGTTTTATATTAAGAAATTTCCTGATTAAATCAGATGAGAAGGATACAAGAAAGAAGAATAAAATAAATGATAAATAAATCCTCACATCAACACTGTAAGTTTAGGACTTTATCCCTGTTCAACACATGAAGAATTTGAGACTTCACAAGTGTTGGTACATTTCTCAAGGTTTAGTAACAAGCAGAGTGGGAATTTAAACTAGTTTTTGTTGTTTTTTTCTAAACATATTCTTTCTATGATATTATACTGATACCAAGGGAAATAAAATGTATTAAAATCAAAGAAGAAAAGTAAACTTGATGACAACCTAAGGCCTCCTGAAACATGCCTGCATTGCTGAAGCTCCTTTGACTTATTTTCTCCCTTACAGATAAACTATCAATTCTATAAAGATTTAACTTAATACTGATGATAGGCACTCTCCTTATTCGTCATCTCATTAAATGTGATAAATTTATAGAGTTTTAAAATCTGGTTAATCTAAAGCTGAAGAGACAAATAAATGCTAAATATGAGGGGTTGTTTGAGCAAAGTAATATATAATTTATACTTTCCACTAAAATAAATGGGATTTGAACCCACAACAATGCACGAAGCTAAACACAGAAATTGCTGAGCAATAAATATTGACCATAGCAAAGGTCAATGGCAACATCCAATATTAGACCTGTCATCATCTTTTCTCTGGTGACCAGCAGCTGGAAGCAGGAGCAAAGCAGTGTATTGGAGGCTTCTCATCAGAGAATATCAGTAGCTCTGCCTAGCTGTTATATGTAATATGAAAGTTGAGAAACTGGTCGTTCAATACCTTTCAACTGTAAGTAAAATCTCTCCAATTTTACCAGGTATTTAAAAAATGGGTGATCTATTTCCATACCATAAATATTGTTTTATAGTCCCAGATATTTGCACATTCTTTGTAAGAATCACTGGTGTAACTTAACAATATATTGTTCATCTTGATACTCATAGACTTTGAAGACCATTAGAAAAGCCTTCAGTGCCTAATTAATGGTTAGTAGCTCTTAAACATACCAGACCCTCCCCAAATTCTCTCTATAAAATTTCTTAAAAATAATTTATATAGAAGTGATTGGATTACTACTGACAAAAAGGAGCAAATTAGAAACTTTGAATAAACACAGTAGATGTACTACTGCAACAAATAAATTCAGAGGCTCAAGCAGCTCTCACTGTGCTGACAGGGAGTCTCCCCTACATCTATGTTAGTCACTTGCTCTTTACAATTTATACCAAAATAATATCACATATAATCCTTGTAAAGCCTGTACATTACAATTAACCTGTAAGATCATTATATTTGAATTCTGACTTTATCCAAGAATCTGAATGAATTCTAGACAAGTCTCACCTTAACTGAAGGTTAAATTTCTCAATAAATCCTCATTAAATGCTAGTGCTGTCTGGAATTCCTGATTTTGTTCTGGTCCAAAGCATCATAAAAACATATTTCTACGATGAGTAGATAAAGTTACATTATAGGAATGACTATTTACATGAAAATTTTAATTTTGTTATGAATAAATAAAGAAGCTTCTATCTTCAGGAACTAGAAGACAACATATCCAAATACAAGATACTGACAGCACAGCCAACTTGATGAATAAATTCATGAAATTAGCGTAATGCACTTTTCTGTAGTTATCTAACTTAATAATACTCTAATCCTGCTGTGCCCCTTTAATGCCTAAATTAGAGCCTTGATGGATAGATTCAGCTGATATGATGTTCTTATATTAAATAAGATCATAATGTTATAAAGATAAAGGAGCATAAAAAGTTAAGCCAAAGACCTCAAAGTTGGATTACCAATCAGATTCCATCTTAATCTAGTCTATACTTTGGTTTTTTGGTATAGCACCAACTATGTTCCTTAACTCATTAAAATTTATTATTATAGTATATATTTTCCGGAAACATTTTCGTATGTATATAACAACATTATCCAACAAAGATTTATATAATTTTTATGCATACAGACTGTATTTAAATTTATATTATATTATCTAAGCATTAGATAATATAAAATATTACACTCTTATCAATAATGTGAAATTGATATATGGGACACAGGCTAATGAGCTTTTGTCACCAATTAGTATTTTTTCACAGGAGCACTTTGACTATAGTTTGTTCAAGGTTTTACTCAATGAGATGGATAAAGGACTAAAGTCAGGAATAAGTAAACATATACTTCTTTAGTCATTTGCCATAGGTTCTGAATTGCTCTAATATATATTTTGTTCAGTTTATAGACAAGTATAGTAGTTTTTCTGAAAACTAAGCAAGATAAAAATGGCAGTTATGTTAAAAATAACAGTCATTTAAGCAGTCAGATTATTGATAATTCTACTTTATCATAATCATACAAAAGGGGGTAAACTCCAAAATAATAATTTTTATTTTTAAGCAAAGGAAGAAAGTAAGAGAAAATGAAAAAAAGGGAGGGACAAAGAGACATAAATCAAGTAAACTAGAGAGAATGTATTATTTAAAGGTTAAAAATTTGAATGCACACTATAAAATTGAGGATTCTGGCTTTCAATTTTAATTTTTTCATGGTACTTTGGATTGAACCCAGGGATGTCCTATCATAAAGCTATACCGTTAGCCCTTTTTATTTTTTATTTTAAAACAAGATCTTGCCAAGTTGCCGCTCATTGGCCTCTAACCTGTAATCCTCTGAGCCTCCCAAGTACTGGTATTACAGGTGGGTACCACCTTGCAGGGCTTTAATTACAATTTAGTTAAAATACTATAAGACAAGACAATGGAATCAATAAGTTTCTAATGTTTCCATTTTGAGAGACAAATTTATGAAAGTAATTCAAGCACTTCATATTAAGAAATAGAGTCAAATGCCATCACATTGTTATTTCTCATATATGTTTGTTTTGAAAGTTAAATTCAACAAACCAAAGCTACAAATAAAGTAATAAATAAAGTAAATTTGGAGTATTTAGCTTAATAACAAGGCTGGAGCTTGGCATCACAGTATATGCTTGTAATTCCAGTATCTGAGAGACTGAGATAGGCAGATCACACATTCAAGGGAAGCCTCAGCAAGTAGTGACATTCTCAACAATGTAGTGAGACCTTGTTTTAAAACAAAAAATAAAAAGGGCTAGTGAGGGTGTGTCTTGGCAGTAGAATGCTCTTGGGTTCAATCCCCAGTACCCCAATAAAAGAAAGAAGAAAGAAAGAAAGAAAGAAAGAAAGAAAGAAAGAAAGAAAGAAAGAAAGAAAGAAAGAAAGAAAGAGAGGGGGAGGCTGGGCAAATGCTTTTAAATAATCAAGGCACAAATTTAATCAAATATATTCCATTTTGGTAAGCTGTGTAAATAAAAAAAAATTGGGGGGTTTTGACAATGCATTTTACTTTTTGTCTATTCTTTTTAAATCCTTTCTATATTATTTATTTTCTCATAATGAATTAGCTGATGAATTTTGTGTCTAGGAAGATAACGCCACATTAAGTGGGAAATAAGTGTTCACATTGGCCTACTTTTCTCTATTAGCCCACACCTCTTCCATATTAGAATCACCTGAAAGTTTATACACATACATATAAATATATGTGGTACATATGTATTGATGATCACACACAATTAAGAGTAATTCATAGATAAGTATTTCTGATGTGTTTTTATTAGTTTTAAAACAAAGACTTAGTAACTGAATATTTTCTTCTAGCATCATGTAACTCCAAAGAAAAAATATCTCTAAGTCAGTTGTTCCAAAGTTTATATTCTAAGGTAATTATGGCAGAAATTTTTTAATAATACAGTGATGAAAATCTACTTAAAATATTGTATTATTATAGCCTGTCATAGTGACTAAAGCTTGTAATCCCAATACTGGGAAGCTCAGACAGAAGGATCATAGGTTTCAGACCAACCTGAGCAACCTATTGAGACCTTCAGCAACTTAGGAAGACCCTGCTTCAAAATAAAGGGTTTGGGGATATAGCTCAGAGACAGAATTCCCTGATTTTAGTCCCTAGTACAGAAAGGAAGAAAGAAATAGAGAAAGAAAGGAAGAAAGAAAGAAAGAAAGAGAGAGAGAGAGAGAGAGAGAGAGAGAGAGAGAGAGAGAAAGAAAGAAAGAAAGAAAGAAAGAAAGAAAGAAAGAAAGAGAAAGAAAGAAAAGAAAATCTATTACTCCTAGGAGTTAAATTAGGCATGGAAATAGAATGATGTCCCACAGCACAAGGTAGTGAGCACACCTTGAAGAGACTTTGAAATCTTTTTGGACCAAGACCCTTTCCTTTATTTTGCCATTGACCAAGTCATTCACACTATAAATCCAGACAAAGCCTTTATACAGGACTACTTGATCTGCCTTTGAGGAAAGTGATAATTCTCCCTGACCTGATAACCCCCTAATAAAAGCAATTTTAAACAGCCCACATCTATGAATAGGGGGATTAGCCTCTTTGGGTCAAATACATTTAAATTCATTGAGACATACTATGCCTTCAAAATTATAAATGAGAAATGTTTAACTAATTAAGGGGTATCATTACCATGTCATCCTTCACTGTTTGAAAATGACAGACTAGCAAAGTTAATCATAATGCAATCAGTAATGGCTGGTTTCATCCTACATTAGTGAGATATACTGCAAATCAGTGAGGTTCCGAAAGAAGTTAAGAATTCCACTTAACAAGCAAAGGAAATAAAAGATGACTTCTTATTTATTCACTTTAAAGTAACTAAGCTAAAAACTATTTTGCTACTCTTTTTCAAAATATTCATAATAATAAAATCATTTGTTCTAAACTATATGCTAGACACAGTACAAGGCAATTGATTATGTTTACATTTAATCTCCACAATTTTATAAATTGGGTATTATAATTATCATTTGTAAATGAGAAGAAATGCTTTAGAAGCTAAATTACATGCCCAAGATCAACCAACAATAAGTGGCAGAAAGGAAAAGGAAATCATATTTCTGACTCCTGTAAAGCTTTGTTACTTTTGCATTCAGCTTCAGTTTTTTCTATAGTTCTTTTTCTTTTCAGTCCTGACTTATTTTCTAATTGCATTTATAGAGATGAAGCAATGTGTAAGACCCATCCCACATAGTATTTTCTGCTATTGCTTATAGAATTTATTTTATTAAGTAAAAAGGAAGGGGTTTACCTTTTTATTAGTTTTTTTTCAAACACTTTCAGTTTTCTTTCTTTTTTTTTTTTTGGTGGTACTGGGGGTAGTACCCAGAGGCTTTCTACCTCTGGGCTATACTCCCAGACCTTTTTTATATTTTATTTGGAAACAGGGTCTCACTAAGTTGCTGAAAGCCTCACTAAGTAGCTGAGGCTGGCTTCGAACCCTTGCGATCCTCCTGTCTCAGCCTCCCAAGTGTGGGGATTACAAGTGTGTGCCACCACGCCTGGCTGACACTTTCAGTTTTCTAACCTGCACCAGGTATTGAGTTTATTTCTGGGAATAAACTAATAAGATATAATATAAAAAGAAAATAGCTATTGTAACTATATTAATTTAATAGCACATGTGTCAATGCTATTAAAATAGTTTTTTTTATATATTCTGCCCCAAGTACCTTTAAGAATCACCAAATATTTGAATTCAAATCTTCTCTGGTATTTGTATTAAAATAAATTGGCATGTCTTTTGGTTAGGAGACATTTACTATAATATATTTGCCTTCAAGTTGTATTATATTCTAGATACAAGATAATGTCAGATCCTCTTAAGTAAATGTCATTGTGATAAATAAATCACTTGAAAGAACTATAGAATTCTCCAACTCATTGGTATTACTCCTAAGACTGAGAGTAATTACTAATTAAATTTATCGAAGTTGTAGCCTCAAATCTAAGACATTAAGATTTTTGTAAAAGGCACTCATTACTTCCTACTCTACTATACATTCCTATAATACACTTTGGTTGGGCTGTCTAAAAGAAAAAGCACAAGACAGAAGTAGAAAAAAGAAGACACGTATTTCACCCAACATAGTTTAGCAGTAAGTCTTTAGAAAAAATATGATCACATTAAACCTGTTAAGGAATACCACTTTTACATTATTTTCTGCTTTAGAATCATTGTCTTTATGAATATGAACCTACTTTTTAAAAGTGATCCATGTAAATGGACCATGTTTTGTCTCTTACAAATTCATACTCTTCACAATCCATTTTCATGATTGATTCAGTCATATTGAACAGGCTTCTGACAAAAACACAATATTATGTCCTTAAATTACCATCAAATATGAATAGTGATGATAATCAGTGCATATCTAGAGTAATACTATTTACCCAAGACTATAGAGAGAGGTGAACAAGGGAAAAATAGTGTTTTGCAACTTTTTTTGGTATAATGTTACAATAATTAGATGGTAGAATGCAATAGTATCTAAATGAAAAAATGTATTACTCATTGAGTCTGTTAATTAAGTTGGTTATTCTCATATTTATATTTTTATAAGCACTTCTTTGATTTATAATCTTGTA
Source organism: Muscardinus avellanarius (assembly GCF_963383645.1). Taxonomy (NCBI): domain Eukaryota; kingdom Metazoa; phylum Chordata; class Mammalia; order Rodentia; family Gliridae; genus Muscardinus; species Muscardinus avellanarius. The sequence goes on from NC_137793.1 coordinate 44,717,561, forward strand.
ATAAATCTTCTACATCATAAAACTTATGACCTGAAAAGGACATTTATAATAGTGGTTGGTTTTAATTATCTCCTTAGTACTTTGTATTAGAAATATATTTCTAATGTTACTTTTCTGTATTTTATCCAGATAAGTAAAGCGATGCAGACTCTTGCTAATTTAGATTGCCAAATGATATGTCATTAGTAGGTAATGTCTTAAAACAATACACATTTATTTTCTCACAATTCTGTGCTCAGAAATCTGGGTGGATTCAAATGTTGTCTCTGATCTGGGCCATATACAGCTAAAATCAGGCATCCAGCAGCCTGGGCTCTTGCTAAACTCTCGAGGAGCATTTATTTCTAGGCTCTTTCTGTTTGCAAATTCAGTTGCACGCAGTTGAAGAACAGTAATTCAGTTTCCTTGTGGGTCTTCATGTCAGACTTCTCACCCTGTAATCATTTTGTAGTCCTCTACTGCCATATACATGTTGTTTCCATCAGAGAACGTTCTCTGCTTTTAAAGGCTAATGTATAATCCAGGAAAATTTATTCTCATTTTAAAGTTATTAGCTTAATTAAATGCAAATATCTTTGTTCATGTTTGAAATCCAAGAGTTTCAGGACTGACAGTCCAATTCTTAGGCCTTCAGTCTCTCACTGAAACTTGCACCTTTGGATTCCCTGTTTCTCAATTGAGTTAATATGACCAGATTTTCTGGTTCTCAGTCACCTACACACTATATTTTGTGTCTCTATTCATCTATATTTTTTCTTGTCTATTTTAATATAGTATTTGTTCTATCTCTAGTTCTAAAATTAGTCAGAACTTGAAGTTTTAAAGTTAACTGTCTTCCTGAGTTCATGTACTTGTTTTTTTATTCTATAATTAATTTGTTTTCTATTTCTACAAATTACCACAACTTAATGTATTAATACATATTTATTTTCTCTCAATTGTTTGAGAAAAAAATATATATAAATTATGTTTCCCTGAAGATTTCTCATGCTAATATAGTCTTTGAGAATCATAAATCTATCTACCATAGCAATATGCTATTCATTTTTTCACAATTTAACATATTTGAAATGGGATGAATCTTAAAATCAGTGATACGGCATATTCTAACTGGCAGCAATTTTCTCCTTGTACTATATAATATAATAATACATACTACCATAAAATTTTAGTCTAGGAAGAATAACAATTTATTTCATGTTATTCTAAAGTATAATAATAACACAAAAAAGAATTATGAGAAATTATGAATGGGGCTTTGGAATGGTAGTGAATGGTAGGGCTATTGGAAAAGTAGAAAATAGAAAAAAGTAGAAAATGCTGGAGCAGAGTTATAGTAGTCTGTCCTGACACAAAAAATCTGGAGTTAACTTTTCATGTTATTAAAATAGATCTGATAAAGGCCACTAATGCTTACTGGTTATTGAGGTATAGATTGACAGGAATATGCATACACATAACTCATAGTGAATTTCCCTCTGGATTCCAACCCCTCTGTCTCCTTCTTCCTGCATGTTTTTGAGACTGGCATTGGTATATATACATAAATATACTGATTAGTATACATATATATACTTGAGATTGGCATTGATATATATACATAAATATACTGATTAGTATACATATATATACTTGAGATTGGCATTGATATATATACATAAATATACCAATTAGTATATATATATATATATATATATATATATATATATATATATATATATACTAAACTACCAGTGCCAATACATATACACATATGCACATACATAGTACAGTGCCAATACATATACATATATATGTATATATATACAAATATGGCATTATTTCAACTGTTACCTACTTTATGTCTCTATCCCCCCTCTTTCCTCCCCTAAAACTCCTTCATCATTCCACTGTAAGTCTCTGCTTATCTATTTGAGATTACCCTTGTTTCAGAATTTCTATCTAGCTTGCAAATATGTGGGGAAAAAAAACAATTATTCATTTTTTTGAGGCTGGCTAATCTTGCTTAGTATAATATTCTCTAATTCCACCCATTTTCTTAAAAATTACATAATTTCTTTTTTATGATTGAATAATATCCCATTGAGTGAATATACCACTGATTTGTGACCCACACATTTGTTGATGGACACTCTAGGCTGGTTCTTTAATTTGGGTATTGTGAATTATGCTGCTATCAACATCAATATGCATGTACCACTATAATATCCTGCTTTCAATTCCTTTGAAAAAATACCCAAGAAAGGTACTGCTGGGTTGTATGGTGGTTCCATTTTTATTCTTCTGACAAACCTCCATACTGATCTCCATAGCAGCCATTCTAGTTTTCAATCTCATCAATGGTATATAGAGTTTATATTTCCCCACATCCCTACCAGCAGTTATTTTGGTTTGTGTTCTAAATGATTCTAACTGGAGTTAGGTGAAATAGTGTTTTTTTGTTTTATTTTTTGTTTGTTTGTTTTTTGGTGCTGGCGATTGGATCCACAGGTATTCCACTTCTGAGATATACCCCAGTCCTATTTTATTTTTTAAAAATTTTGAAATATGGTCTTCCTAAGTTGCTGAGGCTGTGGTAATATTTAGATATTATTTCTTGTCACTATCAACAGAGAAAAGAAAGTCATAAATGGATGCCAGGCCTCTCATTTGGGTCTTGTATGGGGAAAACAACAGTCACAAAATCTTGCTAGTGTACAACAATATGGAATATTCTTTTTCATACAACTGCTGATTGAACTTGATTCCAACTGGGCTTCACTACAAATATCAGGTTGGATCCCAACCTGCTTTTTATAGAGCACTGGACTTGTATCCTTATGAACCTTCATTTCATTGTGAGAAGATGCCTCAGGTACATGTTGGTCAAAGAAGGCTGAGAAGTATGTGGAACATTGTCTCAGTCAACAGTCTCACTGATGTAACCCAAGATGACTCACCACATAACTTAGCAATAAGAACCATTCCAAAATATCACTATGCAATAAGAAAGATTTATTTGTTCACAGTTTTTTGGGGATTCTGGGTTTAGTCCATGTCAGACCAGATCTACAGAGCTCAGGAAATGGTGGTGGGAAGAGCTCTGCTCTCACATTATGGAGCCCAAATGCAAGAGGGAAAGAAGCAAGAAAGGGGATTTAGACAAAAGCATAGTCCTCAAGGCCACATTCCCAGAGATCTACCTGCTCCAGTCACATCTCAATTGCCTATGTTTCTACCCATTAAACCCATAACAATGGATTTATCTACTGATGAGATTAAACCCATTTTGAAATAATTGTATCAATTCTAAATATTAATTCATGAGCTCTTTCAGGGAAATTCTGTATCTAACTATAAAACACAGGTTGGGATCCAACCTGATTTTTTTTTTTTTTTTTGGATGGAACCCAGAGGCATTTGGCCTCTGAACTACACCCCCTGCCCTAATTTTTATTCTTTATTTTGAAACGGGGTTTCACTAAGTTGCAGAGAGCCTCACTAAGTAGCTGAGGCTATCCGGGAACCGCGATCCTCCAGTCTCAGCCTCCTGAATGCTGAGATTACAAGCATGCACCACCATGCCTGGCTCCAACCTGATATATGTGGTGAAGCCTAGTTGGGATAAAGTTCAATCAGCAGTTGAATGAAAAAGAAAAAAATCCATATTCTTGTACACTAGAAAGATTTTATGATCGTTGCTTTCCCCAAATAAACTCATATAAGATCCAAATAAGAGGCCTGGCATCAATCTCTGACTTTTACTTCTCTGTTGAAAGTGATAAGAAATAATATCTAAAAATTATCAGTTTTGTTTTTATAATACTCTTTGTATTTCATTCTGCCTCTCTACTGGCTTATTACCCTTACCATCTCTTAATTGAGAGAATATTTCTTATTACATGATCTCTTTGTTTTTATTATGACTGTCTGTCATCCAACTCATTTTTCTCACTGTTGTTATAATGATCTTCCTTTAAAAGTAAGCTGATCAAGTCATTCCAGTATTAATAGTTCTTTAAGGACCACCCAAAAATCAAACTAGCAGCACAAAATCTTGATTATTTTGCGTACAGTGGCCTTGTTAACATGACCTCTCTAAGTTTCAGCCACACTTTAAACTAGCAACTGCATGTTCATTCTCATTTCAGTGCTTTTCCATATGTTCCTTACATCTTATAGATTTTCACTTCTACTGTTACTCCTCTGCTTGTATAATCACTCTTTTCCTTCAAACATAAATGTATTTTCAGTAAGTTATCTAATCTCCTCTACATTCTTTCTTTATTCTACCCAATCTCTGTGTTATGTTGAGTTTATAGCAGTTAATGAGATTCTTTATCAGAGCTCAAATAAATAACTGGTTAGTACCTATTTTTTCTTCAAATTTTGCTCAGATGAACCCTCTTTATTTTAACTCACTGACTTGCTTGTCTTCTAAACAGAATACAAATTTTTGGGCCATGACTATATCTTTTATCTCTATTCTCAGTGACTAGCATAATTCCTAAAACTTTATAAATAAAATTGTGTTGTAAGTGAATAAAGGAGAAGAAATAATTCTTAGAAAACTGAGTTTCATTCATTTTAATTAATTTTTATCATTGTTACTTATCAAATATGTGATGGAAATAAAGATTGCCTGTTTTCTTGCTTATTACCTCTTCTGTTTTATCATACTGACTTCTCAATAAGCAATTCAAAAAACATGTCATTCCCAGTGGCTACAAAACCTCAAGATAAATATTGCTAGGAAAAATTTGCTACAAGTTCATTTATGAAGGCTATATTTATTAATAAATCATAAAATAGAGAAAAATATTTTTCTTGAAAATAGACATTACCATGAAGGTATATGTATAACTATGTATGGATGATTTTGAAACATTAATAAATATTATAGGTAAAAACAAGTTATGACTAACAAAACAAGAGCTAGTTGGCATGTAAGACAATGTTGTTATACAAATAATTTTGCTCACATTTCAGTTCCATATTGAATATACTTGATAGATCAAGTGCAATTAACATAAAAAGTCCATCTCTATGCCTATTAAGTCTTTTTCTCACATAAGCTTTTTTCAGACCCATTCTGCTTATTTTTAATCAATTGAGTAAAACTCATTACTTTCTGCCTTCCTGACTCCTCAGTATTTTTAGTATACCTTCAATATATCATGACTGGCCAAATTTGTTTATCCTTAAAGCCTTTTATACCTGTTTATACTTTTTTGTATATGTACCCCTACCTAACATATATTTGTGTGATGGGTCTGCATGCTCTAATATTTTTAAATTTTTAGAAAGTGAAAATTAAGTGTTTTTTTTAACTATCCAGCATTTCTACATCAAGCTTCATACATATAGATTTCTTCATTTAGCCATTAACTAAGACCCCAGGATATGTTAAGTAATAAAAATTATGTAAACATTTTTATTTTTAGAGATTTAAATAAAGTCTCAACCAGTAAAATAAAATAAATTCATAGTGTACCAGTGAAAAGATGGAACTAGATTTTTGGACTTCTGTGTCACAGTGCAATACTTCTACACACATTATCTCCATTTTTAATTATCTTGAGACTAGCTGATGTCTAGGTGACATGGACATGGTATGAGGATAAAATGTCATCAATATGGAATTAACTCATCTCAATCTTATTTTCTGTTGATACTCTGCCCAAGTAATTTAACAAATACATGTTTTATACAATTATCCCCAAAGATCTCATGTTTTCATTCTGTCTTATAGAATAGCTATAGTTTTTCCTCTGTGAGAATGTTTTAGATATTGATATTTTTGTTTTGTTTTTTTATTTGTTTTGAATAGAAAACTGACCCTCAGAAACAATTATCTAGGATTTTATATGACTGACTTTATTCTTTATAAGAATAAAGAGAATAAGAATACATTCATTCCTGAAGTGCAATCACGATTCTGAGGAATGCCCACATGTTGCTGAACCTTCTGTCCATATTCCTAACTCTTTCATTTTGACACTTCAGGAACTGCTCACCTAGAATGTCTCAGATTCCTCTGAGGTATACTTGTTATCCCTTCACCTGATTCTATACTCACTACAGTTGACTATTCCCTTTAAAAATTCTCAGCACCACTAAAACTCCAGAACTAAAGTCTATGATAGTCATTCACTACCTTGAGTCTCAATTGATTGTGGATTCAGTATGCATATGTATGTTTTTGTGATGCATATTAGTTCATCTATTTGGTTTGACTTATTAGATTGTTTCTAAAGTCTTTACATGTGAATATTCTAACACTTAAATAGGAAATAGATTTAATATTAAAATCTACCCACAGTTGTGATCTTTTTTGTACTGGGGATTAAACCCAGAAGCATTTACCTTCAAACTACATCCAAGCCCTTTTTTACTTTTTATTTTAAAGGAGTCTCACTAAATGGCTCAGGGTCTCACTAAGTTGTTGAGGATAGCCTCAAACATGTAATCTTCCTGTTTCAGCCTTTCAAGTACTTAGATTACAGATGTGTACCACCTTAACTGGCCCCCGGTTGTGATTGAGACATTGTTTATAAACATTCTTCAGTTTCTATATGATGAGTTAAGCTACGCTATACCCAGAATGTAGTATGGGTAAATCCAATAAATATATAGTTCTCTTATGAAAATAGCTTTTGTTTCTCTATTGCTCAAGTTTTTGTTACTAGATTGTAATACCTGAGGCAGGCTGCTTCTGAAGAAAAAATATTTATTTAGCTTACAGTTTTGAATACTGAAAATTTAAATAGTAAGGGACAGCTTTTGTGTACTGCTCCTATTAGCTGTGTCACTCTATAAAAGTTGTCCTTCTAGCTAGTAGGCTCCTGAGAAAGAACATAGCTTCACATGGCCACAAACAGGTGGTATGTCTATATCTATTGATGTCTGTTCTCTGTTCCTCTTATGAAGTCACCAGGACTAAATCATGTGAGCTCCACTTTGGTGGCATTATCCAAACCTAATCTCTTTCCAAGAGCCCCACTTCTAAACACCAGAGTCAGTCTCTCTCTCTCTCTCTCTCTCTCTCTCTCTCTCTCTCTCTCTCTCTCTCTCTCTCTCTCTCTCTCTCTCTTTTGTGGGCCTGGGGATGGAACTCAGGGCCATTCGACCTCCAAGCTACACCCCCTGCCCTATTTTTTTTATTCTTTATCACTCAGTTGTAGAAGGCCTCACCAAGTAACTGAGGCTGTCTGCAAACTGTGATCCTCCAGTCTCAGCCTCACAAATGCTGGGATTACAAGCATGCACCACCATGCCCAGCTCATAGTCATCCTCTTTATACAATTAATACACAACTTCAGGTATCATACTCCTGCTTAAGTTTGAGAGAAGAAACTGTGTTCAAACCATAGTAGCTTCATATCAAATATCTGGAAAATAGTGAATTGCTTGTTTGCTATTTTTCTCAAGAGGATAATAATATGATAAAGACTTTGGCATTTTAGCTGCAAAATTTCATTTAGAAAATGGGTTTCCTAACCAGGCTAATCTAATCTTGACATTATCTGAAGAATGAATGTTTTAGACTGGGCTGCTTAAGGAAAATGTTTCCACTGGGTCTATTTATTGTACTTCATTGATTTTCTGCCTTACTGAATCATTTGAAATCTAAATATCCAGAAGATCATTCTCTTTGCTAGAGAAAATATATGTCATAATGCAATTCACATTTAAAAGTAATTTATTTGCTTATAATTGGCAAGACTGAGCTACCTAGGCAATGAAACTACAAAGTGAACATTTTTTTATCTAGAAGATGTAGAAAAAACAAAATTTAAACTGTTGTTTTTATTTTTTATTGGTGCATTGTAGTCTCACATCTTAATGAGATAAAAGATGGTGGCGACATACACGCACACATCACCCAATTAGCCCCTATGTGAGGTTTCAACACTCTTTAAAACACTTAAAATGTGTTCTGAAATATTCTGTTTTGAGAAACAAGTAAAATAACATGAATCTGACCCCACTGTCTGAAATAAGTTAGAAAATTTTTATTTCTGTTTAGTCAGCCCAGAAGCTCATTTTTAAGTCTGTTTTTATAATGTAAACTTACAATCATGATAAAAAAAATCTATACTCAAGTAAATTTCAGATCAAATCCTAGCTCTACCATTTATTGTGTCTGTAGGCTTAGTCACATTACTTTTAGATCATTTAAATTTTGGTTTCTTTGATCATAAAAAGAAAATATTCCTAATTCACAAGGGTTTTATGAAGTCCATGACTTTATTGTTGGCATCTTTTTATTTATTGGTGCATTGATATACGTTTTAATGGAGTACAAAATGGTAGAGGCATACATGCATACATCACTTATTTTGCCATTTCTCAATTCCCACCCCATTTCCTCCCCCTCCTTTTCCTGTTTGCCTTAGTCATTGACTTTGATATGTTTGTTAATGTACATCATGTACATTAGGGAATTTCTCCCTTCCCCCCCTCTCATCCTCCTCAGGAGGTCATCTTATTTTCTCATCTATGGTTTCTCCTTCTTTGTCTAGTTATTCTTATGACTCTTTATCTCCTCCAGTTTTGAATATTAGTGGAACTGGGTAAGGGAGAACATCTGACTTTTTTTAACTTTTAGTGACTAATTTCCAGTTCATAAACTAATCTCCAGTTCATAAAATTGTTCTCCAGTTTCATCTATTTTCCCACAAATGACATACTTTTTCTACTTTATGGCTAAATAAAATTCCATTGTGTATATAGTCTATAGTTTTGTAATCTATTCATCTGTTAATGGAGATATTGATTCCATAGTTTGGCAATTGTGAACTGCACAGCCATGAACATAGGTACAAATGCATTAGTTTGGTAGTTTGGTTTCCATTTTTTGGATATCCAAAAGTAGTATTTTTGGATTATATGGTAAATTCATTCCCATTCTTCTGAGGATCCTCCATACTGTTTTCCAATATGGTTGTACTAATTTACAATCCCACTGAAAATGTATTAGAGTTCTCACTTCTCCACATCCTCACTAGCATTTGCTGTTTTTGTGTTTTCAATGATTGTCATTCTAATTGGAGTTATGTAAAATAAGGAAAGTTTTGATTTGCATCTTTCTGATTGCTAATGCTTTTGAACATTTTTATATATTTATTGGCCATTTGAATTTCTTTTTTTGTGAAGCGTCTACTAAGTTCATTTGCCCATTTTTTTATTGGGTTATTTGTTTTCTTAGTAGTGAGTTTCTTGAGTTCTCTGTATATTCTAGATATTAGTCCTCTATCAGAGAAGTAGCTGGCAAAAAAATCTTTTCTCATTCTATTGGCACTCTGTTGAGGTTCCTGATAGTTTTGCTGTGCTGAAACTCTTCAGTTTAATGTAGTCCCACATATTGATCCACCTTCTTGTTTCTTGTGCCTTTGAGGTCTTGTTGAGAAAGTTTTTACTTGTGCCTCTGTGTTGCAGTGTTGACCTATTCCCTCTTCAAGGAGCAGCAAGGTCTCTTGTCTGATTTTCAGTCGTTGATACATCTTGAATTGACTCTTGTGCAGGATGAGAAAGTGAGGTTTATATCTATTTTTCTGCATATGGTTAACCAGTTTGCCAATGCCATTTGTTGAAGATGCAATCTTTTCTCCAGTGCATGTTTGGTCCCTTTGTCAAAAACCCACTGGCTGTAAATGTACAATTTGTTTCAGAGCCTTATATTCTCTCCATTGATCTATGTGTTTTTTTTTTTGTGCCAGTATCATGTTGTTTATTATTATGGCTTTGTAATATAGTTTGAAGTCAGATATTGTGATACTTCTTGCATGATTCTTGTTGCTGAGAACTACTATGGTTATTTTGCATTTTTGTTGTTCCAAATGAATTTAAAGACTGATTTTTCTATGTCTATGAGGAATAACCTTAATAATTTAATGAATATTGCATTAAATGTATAGATCACTTTTGGAAGAATGACCATTTTGATATTTACTCTCCCTATCCATGAGTATGAAAGATCTTTTAATCTCTTAGGTCTTTTGGATATCTTTTGTTCAATGTTTTGTAATTTTCTTTGTAGAGGTATTTTACCTTCTTGGTTAGGTTTATTCCTAAGTATTTTTTATGGGATATTCTGAGTGGAAGTGTCAATGTTGGCATCTTGTGACAATTATTTTTTATATTCTGGTTTCTTAAATATAATTTGTAAGTGCAATTTTCTGCATCTTTAGAAAAATCTCACTTTAAGATTTTATATTCATACTTTAAAAATAAGCTATAAGATGACCTTATATTTTTTATGCTTGTGTTGGTGCACTGTAATTATTCATCATAGTTAGATTCAAAGTGATATATTCATACATGAAAAAAGTACTTAATATGCTTCCATTCGCATATCAAGCCACTATCCACTCTTCATACATAAAAATTTTAAGGTACTATTTTCAACTATGTCTTCTTGAACATTCATCCTCTGTGAAGGGCCCATTCCCTGGTGCTATGGGAACTTTTTCTAACTACTCAGTTCTTCACCTCCTTCACAAATTGCCATTGAAGATTAATTAACATTAGAATACAAATGTTGGCTCCTTTGCCTCAAGGTGGAACCAACTATGGCTTATTCATACTTCAGAGCTATCTACAAGATCAAACTACACTTTCTTACTTAGCTCCTATTCTTGTTTCACTTTGCCTCTATCAATTGCTTTTTATTAAATTACCCCTTCCATTCTCTTAAATCACTGTCTCTGACTCCACTAAGATATCCTTAACAAAACTGATGAAAATAAGACATGTGAACAGTGTGCCTCATTAAAAAATACAGCCAGATCTTGCTTTGAATTTTAGTTTCATGGCTCAATTAATATATAATCTTGGTAGTATTTTAATCTATTTTTATATAAATTTATTTATCTTAAGGGAGGTAAAATGCAGTTTGCTGAGTTGTGAGAATGAATGATAATATAAATATACATATATATGTTTTGTATATATACATGTGAATTCATGCATGTTCATTTATTGTGTATGTATCTTATATATTATACATACACAATATATTATTTTAATTCACATATACTTGTATAATCAAAGCACTCAATATTGATTTGGACTCAACAAACAGAAACTCAACAAACAGATTAAGACTCAACAAACAGAAACTATTTTCTGTGTCTGATGTTTTCTATTCCTACTGCCCTGATCTCAGATCTAGTCCAGTTTATATTGATGTATTTGGTTTTTTGTTTCCTTTTTTGCATCTATCTTTTCAAAATCTTTTTCAAGTTATCATTTTCTGCTTGGTAGGCCAGGAAGCCTGCCCTAGGAGCTAACTTGGGGAATCTCTCCTATTTCATATTTGTCTATAATAATAGACTAAGTAATGTAAAGAATTCAAAGTTGAGGGCTTGGAAAAGTAGGAATTACTTGGATATATAATATAAAAATGTATATAAAATATAGGGACACTAAATCCTCTAATGGTGAGAGATAGAGAAAAAAATTACCTAAGGGAAAACTTTATCTGCAATCAAGGGGATAAAAATGACTCAGCAAAAGCTTAGTGTGGAGTGTGAGTGACATAAATAGCAAATAGAATTCTAGGCCTTTCCAGAAAGTATCAAAAGCAGCAAAGATACAGAAATATTGTTAAAAATAAAAGAAGTGAAAAATTCTTGGAACACAATACCCTATCATGTTGTGTTGGAAGCCAGCCATGAGCTAAATGTCAACTCATCTTCATCTAAAGAACCACAGAAGAATATAAGGTTAATTGAAAATCTCAGCAATTTCTTGTTATAAAATTTTTATTTTATTTTATATGAATCCTAAATGCGAAAATAACCTTCTAATGGAGATATTATTTGGATTCTTAATATTCTTTTCTAAAAATCCTAGTATATAAACTCAAGAAAACTTGGGGCCAAACTTTCTTTACATTCAATCTTGACTTTGGAAAATTATCTGTTTCATCCTTGTGAGAGCCATAAAAATCTCAGTTGCAAAATGATTTTTTTTTTATAAAACCCAGCTACTGTGCTAAGAGATGTGGGTTCATTATCTTACAAAAACTCATTTTCATTTAGATTTTTCTCCATTATTAAATGAAAAATTTATGGTTCAGAAAGTTTCAAGTAACTTTCCCAATATTATATAAAATTTTTCAATAGCTATATTTTAAATCTAAATCAGTCTAATTTCCAATACTTGGCAATTATACACCAAGGTGGTAGTATAAAGAGTCTTTTAACAATCTCCTAACATTTGCTGTCTTCCACACAGTCAGATAAACTGAGATTTTCTCAGTCATATGTATGTAACATATAAATAAAAACAATAAAACTTTGCTATTTTGTGGGTCTGTAGCATATAATCTAAATCAAAATCAGTAACTGAATTTGAAAATATTTCCTCCAGACAACTCCACTTGCCTTTCCTCTGGTCACCTCAGTTGCTGTCTCTAAGCTTTACCCATTAAAACACATGGAAGCTGTCCTTCACCTATCTCCAACACATTTGAGGTAAACAAAGAGAATTTCTCATATTAAAACCTTGAATATGTATCATTACTGCTCTTCACTGACTCACTTTCATTACCTATGGTTGATATTTCCTTTTTTTTTAAAAAAATATCTCCTTCAGATGTGACAGTTTTATTTGGGGGGGCTGACCCTTGAATTTTTTTTATTTTATAAAGAATGTCAATCCCTGTGTTCCTAGGTGTCAGTCTTCATATTTAAAATGTGCTAGTGAGTTTCCAAACTAGGTCAGTTTTAGGACCAATTTGAAATAATAGATTAAAATGTTACAAACTAAATCAGAAGAAAGTTCCTAATTTTCTACATTTCATTTCTAGTGAGTGGTACCATAGCTCTTAAATATTAAAAATTGGGAGTCCACAAAATCAGCTGTCTACCAGGATACAACAGGTAAAAATGAGTGAAGTGGGCAGTGGGTAGGATGAAACACTTGGATAATTCTAAATTTATTTAAGGAAAACATATCATTATATAACATAATCTGATTATTATTCTGAAAATTGTAGAACTAATAGTGTCAGCAACTCATATTTTCTCATATGTTTATTGATTTGTAAACATAAAAAGTTTAAAACATAGAATGGGCCAAACAAACCTATTGATGAGCCCATATTCTTCTAATTCTCAACTTCTGTATTTTAATCCAGTATATTCAGAAGTAGGTCACAAGATTGGCTTTGTTAATGACCTGATCTACAGTTCCAGCTCAGTCGAATGCATGACTATGATTTATGTAAAAAAGGGGCACAAATTTTTCTTCTACCATAGCTCACTTACTCAGTCTCTCTCCTGCAGCATTTATAAGTAGCAAGAAGCCTGATTAATTACTTTATAGGTGTTTAAAGAGTAAATAACATAATATGGACTGTAGAATTATTTAATTTATGTGATAAAATGCATTTGAGTTCTCTGTAACAGCACATTAAAGAGTAGGAAGAATACAGTTGGAAAATAATCAAAAGAAAAAAAGAAAATGGAGTGCATTAGGAAAAATGATAGAAATAGGAAATAAGGCCAGAAAAATGAAAGGGGTAGATAGTTAATAGTTATAAAGCAAAGGGAAAATATTACGGCTAAGAGCATTAAAAATAAACTTTTTTTGCTACATGATACAAAGAGAAAATTCTTGCAGTCTTAGTCATAGTTAAGAGAATGAGTACCATAACACAACTCTGGTTCTGATATTTATCAACCTTAACCTCTTAAAATCTCAATACCCTCCTCATAGAAGAAATCAAGACAATAATATATACATTGTGATATTATTTTTAAAATGAATCTGTTAAATATCTTTGCAGTGACTAGAACAATATGTGATAAGCTATAAGCAATAAAAATGTTGATTGTTATATTGTTTCAGTTAGGCTTTAATTCTTGGTAAAGATTCTTTTTACACTGATAAACTTTTTCATAAAGCTTTTACTTTTAAATTTTATTTTTCAAATATAGCTCCCCGTCTTCATGGCTTTCTGCAGATGTCAGAAGTTGAAAGATAATTTGTGTGTGTGCATGTGTTTATGTTTGTATTTCTTAAAGGTTTTTTTTGTTTTGTTTTGTTTTTTTGGTGGTACTGGGGTTCCTGGAAACACTTCTACACTTCTACCTCTGGGATACTTTCCCAGACACCTATTTTTTATATTTTTATTTGGAAACAGGGTCTCTTAAGCCAGCAAGGCTGGCTTTGAACCTCCCAAGAGCAGGGATTACAAGTGTGTGCCACCATGCCTGGCTAAAGTTTTTAATTGATACACAACTAACACAACTACATATTTTATGAAGTACAATGCAATGTCTTGTCATACCAATATGCTAGGTAATGATCAATTTGGGATAATTAGAATATCCATAAGAAAATAACTAGAATTAAAAATAATGTATTTTGTGTATATTTTATCTATTCTATCCTAAATCATAATTTCACTAGCTAGTGTTACTTTGTTTAAACCTGCTTTTTACAGACTTACACATTTACTTTACCAACCCATTTTAAATTTTATTTGATAGAGACTGCTTTAATTTGGTTTGGTTTTTCACTGTGCATTTTGAAAAGTTTCAAACTGCCTTTTTTTTTTTTTTGGTGGTACTGGGGTTTCTGGATACCCTTCTACCTCCTACCTCCGAGCTACACTTCCAGATCTATTTTTTATACTTTTTTTTTGGAAACAGAGTCTCTTAAACCAGAGCAGCTGGCTTCCAACCTGCGTGATCCTCCTGTCTCCGCCTCCCAAGCACAGGGATTACGAGCATGTGCCACCACGCCCGGCTAAACTGCCTAAATTTGATATATGCATTTCATATGTCTTTCAATGTATATATTGCCAAAGATTATATATATATATATATAATCTTAAACTCTCTGCTTTCTTCTGACTATTATTAGTATTTTGGATATAATTCTTGGTATAGAAACCAAAGGACTTTTAAGATCAAATCTTTATTTTGTAATGGGTACTTTTTCTACTGTGTAGGTTTTACACAAGTGTTCAATTTGAAATAATTATTTTAATTATTCCAAATAATTCCAGTCTAGTTTAGGTGAAGTATTCTATTTCTTATGTTCTCTGCTTCTGGAAAAGTATAGAGTATTGTTAAATTTATGCAGAGATTGAGCCTTTAAGTGGCAATTGTAACAGTAATAAAAATAATTGTTATACACTTTTTAAGAGGATAGTTTGAGTAAATTTATCATCTTGATGCAATAATAAAATTCCCTAATCAATTAATGTCTTTTCGGAGAATATATATAAGCTCAACAGAAAATTTTTTTCTTATCTAATTTTTGTAAAAAATTTAGCTGGGCATGGTGGCACACATTTGTAATCCCAGTTCATGGGAGGCTGAGACAGGAGGATTGCAGGTTTATAGCCAGCCTCTGCAACTTGGTGAGGCCCTTCACAACATGGTAAGATTTTTTTAATTAAAGAATAAAAAATAGGGCTGGAGGTATAGTTTAAAAGTAGAATTCCCTTGAGTTCAATCTTTGTGCTTAAATAAATAAATAAATAAATAAATAAATAAATACTAGCCTTAGACAACAGCATATTAAACAACAGAATAGCATACTGATACAAAGTATACTGGCCAAGAAAATAAAATTGATCTCACCAAGATGTTAACCAATATTTTTTTCAAAAAGGTATATCTATCAAGGTAAATTAGATGAACTAGAAGTTTGTACTAGCCCACAAATTCAACAGGCACTTTAAAATCTTATCCTGATCCATTGTTCTTGGTCCCTTTGAATAATACTTTTAAGTGTTTGGAAGGCTCACGGGAATAGTGCTGACAGAACTTGTCAGCATCCAGAGGCTTGCTCCTGAATTTAGGGCCTTGTTTTTACAAAGTCTCTAAGATGGACAGGTTTAATTCTAGACATATGAATCCAGGAATTGTGTCCCTGTGGTTTAAAAGCTGCAAAGTGTTAAGAAATTGGAAAGGGCTGGGCGTGGTGGCGCACACTTGTAATCCCTGCGCTTGGAAGACAGAGACAGTAGGATTTTGCAGGTTCAAAGCCAGCCGCGCTGGTTTAGGAGACCGTTTCCAAAAATAAAATAGGTCTGGGAGTGTAGCCCAGGAGGTAGAAGGGCTTCCCCGAACCCCAGTACCACCACCACCAAAAAAAAAAAATAAGAAAGAAAGAAAGAAAGAAAGAAAGAAAGAAAGAAAGAAAGAAAGAAAGAAAGAAAGAGAGAGAGAGAAATTGGAAAGGACCCTTTTACTTTGAGAGAAGCTAATCTAATAGTGAATCCTGTTTTTCAGGTTTTGAGTAAAACAACCACTTGGTTGTACTTTTTCCACATATATTAATGGGCAGTAAGTTTTACCAGGTTCCTGAGGTGTTTAGAGGAAGTGGCTTTGCTTAAATCAGCTCTTGAAGGCTTACTCTTTGTAGCCTGATTTTTGAGTTCTCTCATGTAGTTGCTCCCATCAGTAAACGATTTTACATCAGGGTTAGAAATGCTAATGGCTTCTTAGGATCTAAAATAACATTTTAGTCAGTCAAATGAGATTCTAAATTATATATGTAAAAATGTTTTGTAATAGACTTGGTTTTGGGTCTTTACTAAAAGATAACAAAGTTTGCTAGAGATTAGGGTTTTGGTCAAAGTATAGTTTTGTAGACATTGTGTTGATAAAAACAACAATGTATTCTTTTACCTGAGCATCCTAAAAATTTTTTAACTAATAGAATCAGATGTGGCCATTCTTGTCACACTAACAAATAAAAAATAAATAAAAATTAAAAAAAATTAATTTTCCAGTGTTAGCATGTTTGCTTTTGGAAACATTCATTTTTAACATTTTTTTTTAGTTTTGAAATATAATTTACTTGAAGTTTTTATTTATTTGTAATTTTAGTAATGGATTGAATGGGGTTTAGTTGTCCAATAGCAATTGGACCCATTTATGGCGCTTGGTGGTTTCAGTGAGAAACATTTTAAATTCCTGTTAAAAATATAAGAAGAGATGCTAGCCAGTATAATCCTTATATAAGAAGTTGCTGTAAAGGTAGTTAAGGAATGCTTTGACTGTTTAAATCAGGATTTTCCACATTTCTTGATTATGGAAATTTAAAAATTATGATAGTTACCTAATTATAAGCAGCAAACCATGAGGTATAATAAACATATAAATGAAATTTAGGTAAAAATGTCATCATGAATACATTTATATCTATAGTAAATAACTTCACTTTATTCATGATATATACAAATTAACAAAACTTAAATAACATTATCCAATGAAGAATAAAATGTGTAAAGTAATGTAGATAAAAGTATGCTTCATTTCATATTTTGGTAATAATACTGTTTTAAAATACCCCTTTATTTATTTATTTTTTACTTTATTGGTGCATGGTAGTCATACATCTTAATGGGGTACAAGATGAAACAGGCATATGGAGGAGGGAGGAATGCAGTGTGAGTTGGAAAAAATA
The DNA here is from genome assembly GCF_963383645.1 of Muscardinus avellanarius. Classification (NCBI taxonomy): domain Eukaryota; kingdom Metazoa; phylum Chordata; class Mammalia; order Rodentia; family Gliridae; genus Muscardinus; species Muscardinus avellanarius. The sequence goes on from NC_137793.1 coordinate 44,734,979, forward strand.
CCATTTTTAAAATGAGCCAATAACTCTGTGTCTCGATCATATACCTTAATATTAGAAATAGAAGGAACTAGAGAACATTAAGTGAGATTAGTAAAGCACAGAAAGAGAAGGGACATATGCTTTCTCTATATGTTCAAGCTATGGAGTAGTGGTAATACCAGAGGGATTCCATGATGGAGGGAAAATCTCAGCAAAGCTTGAACGGAAGGATAGGAGAGGAAGAAAGCTGAGGTTGTTCAATGGAGGAGCTACATACGAATATGTGTAATAGCATAAATACAACATGATTAACCTGGACACTCTCTATTGGGGCGGAAGGGAAAGGGAGGGGGAAGGGCATGAAGCACAATGTAAATGTACACCACTCTCAATATGTTCCACTTATAAAAAATAAAAATTAAATTAAAAAAATAGGGCTGGGGATGTAGTTCAGAGGTAGAATCCCCCTGTTCTAGCCCCAGTACTGCAAATAAATAAATAAATAAATAAATAAATAAATAAATAAATAAATAATAGAGCTGGGGGTGTAGCTTGGAGGTAGAATTCCCCTCAGTTCCATCCCCAGTACAGAAAAAAATTGCATTTTTATACTATGCTACAGTAATGATAAAATGCCTAGGGATATGCACATACATATGTTATTTGTGTACATCTATCTAATTTATCAACTTCATTTCTAACATCTTTTATTTTTAAATATGTGATTTTAGGGCTTGCTTGCTATAAAAGGAGGACTGCAAGTGCATTCAGGGTTACAGTCATTGTTGCCTTGAAGAATAGTAGCCACTGTGGCTAATAAAGCTTCTTGCCTTAACTGAATCAGTGGTATAAGATCTTTTGTTCTGTGCTCATAGTTTAACATCTGGAGGCCCCAGTGAAATAAGACCCCACTTGGACATTAGGTAGTGTGTCAGGGCAGGAAGGCCCTATGGACTCCCATGGGGCAGCCACCAAGAGAAGTTCCTCAGCCCCAGTGGTGAGTCAGTAGTATTCTGTTTCAGCTTAACAGACCAACATTTGGCAGATAATTCTGGTGCCCTCCAGAGGGAAACGTTCTGCTTTAGGCCACTCTAAAGACATCCCACCAAGCAGTGGCTGCAGCATAGTGCAACCAGACCACACCTAATGGAAAACAGAAGCCACAGTATGTGCCAGAACATCTGGTTTGGATAAAGCAGTTCCAGTTGACCCCCACTAGAGGCCTGGACAGTCCTCTTTAAAGAAGAACTCAGCACTCCTGTGGCCATAAATGTAGCAGAAACTTAGGATCCTTACAAAAAATAAAAAGAATAGGAAGGAAGAAGAAGAAGAAGAAGAAGAAGAAGAAGAAGAAGAAGAAGAAGAAGAAGAAGAAGAAGAAGAAGAAGAAGAAGAAAAGAAAAAAGACTCCTAAAAAGGAGAATACCCCTGAAATCCCCCCAAGTAACTCTGAGCACTCTTAAAACTTATAACCTCACATATGCAAGCACACAGGCAAACAAGCAGCACAAAACTCACAAAGGTTTTATTTTCTGAGGACTTGAGAACATATTTTAGATAAAACAAAATTAGATGTTAATAAGAAATTTATATCTATATATATAGTTGGCATTTCTTTCTTTCAACTAAGAAGGATACATATCTTTTTTGCAAGGCCTTCTATAAAACAAAGCACATTTTAAGTAAATAATTTCTGTCCCATAGAGGTAGAGCTCTTTCTTTCTTTCTTCCTTTCTTTTTATTTATTTATTTATTTATTTTTCTTTTTCTTTTTTCTTTTTTGCAGTACTAGAGATGCAACCCAGGGGCATTCTACCTTTGAGCTACACCCCAGCCCTATTTTTTATTCTTTATTTTGAAACAGGGTCTCAATGAGTTGTAAAGGGCCTTACTAAGTAGCTGAGGCTGGCTGCAAACCAAGATCCTCCTGTCTCAGCCTTCCAAATGGTAAGATTGCAAACATGTGCTGTCATGCCCAGTTTGTTTCTTTTAATTAAACAGTATAAGCAGGGTAGGTTTTTCTCTAATAGATGCAATGCAGTCACATAAGAAAAAAAACTTTTCTTTTTATTATGTCCATTTAAAAAACAAAATTAGACTCTTGCATTTCCCCAAATATGAAGTATAAATATAGGAGAAAAGAAATCAACATACTTTAATTAAGGCAAAATCCCCAATGTTCCTCCAAACAACAATAACTGCATAGGGCAGACCAGCATACCTAGACCACAAAACATGACAATTTCATGAAGAGAGTTTAGAGCTAACACTTATTACAAGAACTTAGGGACTCAAAAGATTGGTCAGTACAGTGTATCAAGTCTAAATATGTGGTGTTTTAATGAAAGTAGCTCCTCTGACTTTTACTCAGAGTTGATTCCCTTCATCATGTGTCTCAGAAAACTCTGGAATTGACAAAATATAGGGATGCTCAAAACACTGGAAGACCAATTCCTCATGTGCATTTTGCTGAACAAATGACTCTCTGACCCAGAAATGGGATGTGTTAACCTAAATGGTGGGCTCTATCTTTAGCACTTTTAATCATTCACTTTCTTAGGGAGAGTTGGACTTGATCAGAAAAGGAGACACAAAGACAGAGAGAAATGAAATCTTTTTGTAAGTCCCATAGCTAATGGTTGGTTTTAATTTTTATTTTTTTAAATTTCTTTATTGGTGCATTGTAGTCATACATCTTGATGAGATGAAAGATGGTGGATACAAACATGCACACATCACCCAATTAGCCCTTTCTCAATTCTCACCCCATTTCCACCCCTCCCTTCTTCACATGTTTGGCTTAGTGATCGACTTTGATATGTTTGTTAAAGTACATCATGTGCTTTAAAGAATTTTCTTCTTCCCTTCCATCTCCTGTGGGGAGCCATTAAGGTTTTCCCCTAAAAGAATATTTCTGACTCAGCTGATTGTCCCTCGCCCAGAGTCAACAAGGTTTGGGGTCATGGAAAGTGCAAAGTAAAAGGTCTGAGAAAAGATCAGGTGGTGATGGCACAAGGGTATTGATTGACCTGCCTGCGATGTATGTGCTTTGAATCTATTGTCTTCAGTTGGTGATAGCATGAGGATATTGATTGACCTGAAACTGTATAAATACTTCAAGAGAGATAAACCTGGTGTTGGCCCAATAGAGATTGGCAACCCTCCCGTGCTTCAAGAAAAGTAAATTAAAATTCTTTGAATCAAATACTTAGAATTTCTTTCATCCTCACTCCTCTCTTTGTAATCCGTACTTTTGCCAGCTTGTTCTGGAAATCCCCTCAGTTAGGTCACCTTATTTGTTTATCTATAGTATCTCCTTCTTTGTCTATAGTTTCTCCTATAATCCATTTCTCTCTAGCTCTTGCATATTAGGGAGAACATCCAATTTCTTATTTTTGTGACTGACTAATCTCACTTAGCATAATGTCCTCCAGTTCCATTCATTTCCCTGTAAACATGTAAGTATATTTTTCTTTATGGCTGAGTAAAATTACATTGTGTACATATCTCACAGTTTTATAATCCACTCATTTGTTGTTGGACATCTTGGCTGGTTCCATAGTTTGGCAATGGTGAGTTGTGCTGCTATAAACATAGATACATATGCATTAGTTTGGTAGTTTGGTTTACTTTGGGGGGGGGTAGATACCCAGAAGTGGAATTGCTGAATCATATAGTAAGTTTGTTTCCATTCTTCTGAGGATCCTCCATACTGTGTTCCAAAGTGGTTGCACTAATTTGGGATCCCACCAACAATGTATTAGAATTCCCACTTCTCCACATCCTCGCCAGCATTTGTTGTGGTTTGTGTTTTGAATGATTGCCATTCTAATTGGAGTTAGGTAAAATTTCAGGGTAGTTTCAATTTGAATCTCTCTGGTTACTAATGATTTTGAGCATTTTTTCAAGCATTTATTGGACATTTGAATTTTCTCCTTTGTGACATGTCTATTTAGTTCACTTGCCAATTTTTTATTGATTTATTTGTTCTCTTAGTGCTGAGTTTCTTGAGTTCTCTGTATAGTCTAGATATTAGTCCTCTATCAGAGGAGTAGGTGGCAAAAATTTTCTTTGATTCTGGTGGCTCTTGGTTGAGGTTCTTAAAAGTTTCCTTTGCTGTACAGAAGCTCTTTAGTTTAATGCAATCCCAAGTATTGATTCACCTTTTAGTTTCTTGTGCCTTGGGAGTCATGTTGAAAATGGTTTTATCTGTGCCTATGTGTTGCAGTGTTGGACCCATGCCCTTTTCAAGGAGCCTCAAGGTCTTTGGTCTAATTTCCAAGTATTCAATCCATAATGAATTGACTCTTGTGCAAGGTGAGAAAGTGGAATTTATTTCTGTTTTACTGCATATGGTTAACTAATTTTGCCAACACCAGTGGTTGACTAATGGTTGGTTTTAAAAGTAACAATTTTTCTTCAGTCTCTAAAGAAGGCTGGGAGATGACTCTTACATTCTACACATAGTTTACCCAATTAGACACCAACAGACATCTAAGAAGCTTATAGGAGGTTCTAAAATAAAGAAAATGGAAAAGAAAAGGAAAAGAAAAAGGAGGTGTTATGGTTGTAATGGCACTGTGGTCTCTTTTTCTATATTCAACTAGAATTTGTTGAATAGGGCACACTGGAGGATCCTCTCCCACCCTGACCTTTAAATACAGATTTTGTATTGGTATGTTCTTATCAGCATTACCAAGGCAACAGTATAGTAATTAATTGATTGATTGATTGATTGATTGATTGATTTAGACAAAGAGGTGATGCCTCTTTGTCTCTGGGAAATGCACTTAATAAGTGCAGGGGTCAATAATCTACCTTGTTTCACCTCTATTGTATTGGGCTGTATTGGTTGCTCGTCAACTCTGGGTGCTTTGAAGAAATGCACATGGAGTTTACCTTTCTTATATCCAGGTTGGATCACAAAAAAATAGGAGGTAAATAGGGATGCAGATTACCTCTATATATTTTCTTTACATTCTTACTATAGGTTAATTATTAGAACATAGAGCTGAGAGAGAGAGAGGAACTCTGCAAAATAACAGTCGCTGCCCTTCCCTGCCTTCTACTTGCATAGCACCAGACTCTGGCTGCTTTTTACATTTTGGAAATTAATACCAAAGCAATTTTCCAATACCAGCACAGAAGGGAACATTGATATCCTGCATGGATTTTGATTTCAAAGACTTATGCCAGACCTCTAAGCACAGTGTCAGCTATAATCCTATTGCCATTTGAATCTGCACTGCATGGGAAATTTCTCCTGCCACCCATGAATGTGGAACCATGACTAACAGGGCATATTGAGTTTATGTTCTTTTGGTTCATAAAAGTGAAAGGCAGCATTTTTATGCACACACACACAAACACACACACACACACACACAAATAAAACATTAAATAAACACACAAATAAAACATTTACAATGGAGAAAAAAATGCAAACATTTTAGTAGACTAAGTATTATGGCTACCCTTAAAGACAGAATACCCCAGGATCAGCAAGACCCCCTCTGATCAGAACTCTGATTGTTGTAGAAATTCTCTGGAAATTAAACCCAACACCGGTTAGGGTAGAAAAGAGGAAATTTGTGATACCAGTGGACTGAGGTTAGTAGCTCCTGAAAAACCCAGACCTGAACGCTATGTGAGCTCCCATTTTATAGATTTGTGACAAAAGGCAGAAGCAAATAGGGATGCTTACAGGGGTTGAATGTGACAGTGAGAGGAATTGGACATGAGGAGAGCAAGAGGGGAAAATTCCTGAGCTATTTGCTGATACTAAGTTAAAATTCCTAACTAGTTACTGTCTTTTACAAGCAGTTGCCTGGATACCTCTACTTCTGCAAGTTGCTTATCTACAGTTTTATTCTTAGTTAAGAGTTTATGCTTAGGAGTTTTTTGCTCCTTACCTTAGTCCAGCCAGCTAATGCTTAAAAGAGAAAAGAGAATGCTTGCAATTTTATGGGATAAGCCCCTCTCTCTAGGCAACAAGAGGACAGAACCTATGAGGAGTTCCTTCCTGCATGTAAGTAAAGCATTTGCTTGATAAGAGAGACAAGACAATTTAAATGCTTTCATGTTTTTTTTTTTTAACACAAGCCTGCTAGGTGTAGTCCCTCTTTTTATCTTTTTCTGAGTTAAGTGACCAAATGGTATAAAGAAGTTGGAATGGCATCGTGTATGGTCCAGGAGCTGGAAAGCCAGAATTAACTGTCTGGGGCTAATAGCAAGATATTAAAGAGAAATCTGCTAAAAACATTATAAATAAATAAATAAATAAATAAATAAATAAATAAAATGTGATTTTAGGATGTGCTGTTTCTAAATAATTCTACATGAATTTGATTTGTTTCATTTCATTGCAATTGATATGAAAATGATTCTTTTCTTCCTCTCTCCTTCTTCCCATTTGTTTTCTTTTTAATCATGAAAGTATTCACATCATCACCTAATCATATCAATAATTAAGGTAAGTGACTTGTATTTTATAAATAGATAATTTCCCTAACTTTATCTTCTATAATATGATTTGCTTTCTGCTTTTCTTTTTAGTCTCTGCCTAGTGATTTTATTAAGTTCATGACTCTATGGTCAAGATTTTTAAATTGTCAGCTAAAGGTAGAAGTAGTAGTCTTTTCAAAGTATTGAAAAAAGCAAAAATTCAGTGACTTGAGAGTTTTAAAAAAAGAAAAATGACAAAGACCAACAACAGGAAGATTGGTTCTTGACAATGTTAGAAATAAATGTTTTTATTATTATTTTTATCTATTTCCATGCTTGTTAGTGGGGAGTAATTTTGGAGGTACTTATATAATTTTATAGGTTTAGTACTTGTATGTTGTCACTTTCTAATAGATTACTCATATATTGAAGTAAACTAAACTAAGGCTTTATTAAGTTAATTGATAATTAAATTATAGAGAAAATTATTTCATTACTGCCTACTTTAGTCATGTCTTAACTTCCAAATGTGCTCTTCCATTCTGCCTCTGTATATTCTCTCTCTCTCTCTCTCTCTCTCTCTCTCTCTCTCTCTCACACACACACACACACACACACACACACACACATGCACACACACTACCACACCACAGTTTATTCTATATTTGTATATGTATATACAATTCATTATTATTAGTTATGGATTTTACTTTTTTAAATTAATGTACTTGCTAAATTTTTTTGTCACCCTCAATACTTGTAGTGCTTTTGCAGTCATCCACAAATACATAAGCATGGATTGGGGAAAGTTTTGAGTTGACCCCTTAGTCAAATTCTTCCAGATAAAGTCAAGCAAGGAATTTCTCTGCCTTCTTGTTTTATCTCTCTGTTGAATATGTGTCATTTTTTCAGTTTATATTTGGCATATGTTTCACATTTTTTTTATTTTTGTTGCTTTCTCTCTATGCCCATTATACATAGTGCTAAAATACTTCTAGCACTACTAGATGCAAGAGAGCTAGATTGTGCTTTGTAGAGGAAATGTGTATATGAGATATGCTTTACGCAGGCATGAGCCATAGTATAATTGATTGTGAATTCAATGTTCATGAATCAACAAGATATTAAATAACGAGTCACTGAACAAAAATACAAAAAAAATGTTATGTATTGTTCCTTGACAAAAATAAGACCATAGACTTTCTGGCACTTAATTCTATATTTTCTCTAGGAGCAGTAATTCAGCATTCACTAATTCAGTGACTTTAGTGACTATAGTACACAATAAATAATGAGAATAGACTCTTATTATATACTATATTATATATTAATATTCTCTCTCTCCTTTACTTTTTTATTTTTTTTTAGTCTTCTCAGGTATACTACCAAAGTTTCAGAAACACCATTTTATTAGGATATATAGATTAGGGACATAAAACTTCACAGTCTAGATTCAATTGGCTAATAAACAAAGGCTGCCTAATATTCTGTCTGATATTCTTTTGAGAGAATTATTTTAGCAATGCAATCAATCTTTCCATTTAGCACTAAATCCTTTTCTGGTAAACAGACAGTCTCAAATTTTTGCCCTCTTAGACTTGTGTTTCTCATTCCTGCTATGTGTCATCTTTTCTGACAATTTGCTTCCCATCAGTTTACCTCACCTGGATTTTACTTGCCAGAAGTAGCTGTGCCCACTGTTGTAGTTGAGGTTGAAGGCACTGGCAGAGAAAGTGCAGAGGCTCAGCATGACCCCTGCAGGTCTTGGGCTTTGATGGGAAATGCCAGCAGTGCCATGCATCATTCCCCAAATGACCTACCTTCCAGGGCACAGCAGCACAACTCATCATTCTGTGTCTTACTGCAGGACCATCTTTTATTCACCATATGTAAGAGGTGCCTGTATCTTTTTTAAATTTTATTATTTTTATCTCTTAATTAAAATAGATTGGAGTATATAAGTATATATGTATGCACAGTTAAGTGCTAAATGTGTGGCAAGCCCTATGTAGGGCTATGGAGAACAAGAAGCTTCTGCTCCTAAGGGCTTTTAGTTTATAACATGAGAGATTAAACATGTAAACACTAGGTTTTATTTCTTGTCTTCATGGGAGTTTCTAAGAGTGGATGTGACATAATCCAAGTTGTGTATTAAGGCATTTCTGCATTGATGCTGAAAAGACAGTGGATGAGGTGAGAAGCCAAGAGAAGATTTTCAAGTGGCTTTGACAGAATTCTGGAGAGAACTGAACATCAAAACAGAAATGAAAATGGGAGAAGGAGGAGAGATGTGTCATATGATATTTACTCAGTGCATGAAGTGTTTGGGCCCATTAGGAAGAAGATGAGAGGGTTGAAAAAGACTTGAGTTTTGAGGCTCTGAGGCTAATATTATGGTAATTTACTAAGTAACTATTAGAAGACAAACTTAACAGAAGCATTTTCTGACCAAGTTTGAGTTATTAGAATCTCTAAGTAGAGGTTCAGCAATAATTTGATACTCAGATCTAGAACTATAGAGGTGCTTGAACACCATATTGGAAATTGTCTCTGATGAGTGGATAGGGGATCCAATGCAATTGGGATAGAAAGAATGTAACAGTATTAGAGAGATGAAATTGGAAAGAGAAGGAATATAAAAAGCAAAGGCCATAATTTTACCTTTAAATGAACACTAAACCTTTGATGGGCCTTAAAATGAAATAAATTTATAGTGATACATTGGTGCCCATGTTTATAGCAGCACAATTTATAATAGCCAAATAATAGAGCCAACTAGGTGTTTATCAACAGATAGATTACAAAACTATAGGATAGACACACAATGGAAATATGCTCAGCAATAAAAACAAACAAAATTATGCCATTTGTGGAAATTGGATGGTCTTGAAGAGTATTAAGTGGGATAGCCAGTCACAGAAAATGAAGTCATGTTTTCTCTCACATATGGAAACTAAAGAGTAATCAGGATACAAGAGGTAATTTAGCTAATGAAGGAGAAACCCAAGTGGAGTAATGAAGTGTTTCTAAGAGAGGGTGGTGGATTGAGAGATAGAATTATTGAAGAAAACATTTCTATTAAAATTATGTACATATGTGAAATTACCAATGCTAGTTTCGATATAATTTATGGGGAGGGGGAGGAAGCCAGAGGGAAGCTTTCCAGTCTGTATGTCAATATCACTATGAACTACATTATGATGTGGGAATACACTTCACCAATTAAAATACATTGTTTTAAAAAATGGAGTAGCAAATGTAAATTAATTTTGGATATAATGTAAAGAAAAGTCAAGGAAGTACAGGTGTATAATGTCACTATGTAGATGACAGGCATGGTTTGATAAAAGGAGATAAACAGATTCACTTGAAGAATACTTAGAAAATTATGCTAAAAGATGTGATGTCCTATTAAAATAGAGCCAAGGGAAAAGACAACAATAAAAAAGGTTTATATTTGTTATTCTTCTAGAAAAAATAGTGGGGCTCATCCAAAGACTTCACTAAAACATGTAGTTTATATAGTATCAAAAGATCTAATAAAATGTTTAGAGATATCTAAAGTACATCATGGCTGAAATCTCAAATGATGGCATCCTGACCTACAAGTTTTAAGCTAAGCATACAAGAAATGCTTAGAAAGTATAAAGACAGAATGCAGTTTACTTTTTGCTTATTTGCTGCTTTATTCTTATCTTGAGGGACATACAAATACTTATTCTGACAATAGGAGACTACAGATGAAAGATACGTTTCTAATATCCAGGGAAAGGAACTGAATCAACTGCTGTGTATTTTAGTGAAAGTAATTTCTCTACTTCAATATCTTCCATTTGTAAAATATCACTTTCTTTAACTCTTGTGTTGTTAGATGTTTTTCTTTTTATTGATGCATTGTAATCATAAATCTTGATACAGTTCAGTGTGATAGAGGCAAACATGTACACAACACTTGTTGAGCCCTCTCCCAGTTCCCTCCCTACTCCCTCTCCCTCCCCACCTTCCTGTGCTTTATTGGTTTTGATAAATTTGTGTATGTTCATCATGTTCACTGATGTGTTTTTCTGTTCAAATCTTCCTTCACCTCCCATCTCCCTCAGTTAGGTATCCTCCTTTACTCCACTAAGGTTTCTCCTCCTTTGTTTGAAATTCCTCTTGTGTCTCAATTTCCCCCTTCCATTTATGGTCTACATCTGACCTTTCACTTTTTGTGACTTACTAATATCACTTAGCATGTTCTTCAGTCCCATCCACTTCCCCACAAATGACATATTTTTTTTCTTTATGGCAAAATAAAATTTTATTGTGTATATAGCCCATAATTTTGTAATCCATTCATATGTTGATGGACATCTTGGCTGGTTTCCTAGTTTGGGTATCTACCCAAAAGAATGAAACCAGATTACCATAGTAATTAATGTGTGTCTGAAGCTAAGGCCTAAGCTCACTTTATCACAGCATATTGTTTCCATTTCCAAGCAAATGCAATAATTTTGTTCTTTATTGCTGAGTAAAATCCCATTGTGTGCATATTCCATTTTTACCTGGTTTTTTTTTAATTTTATTGGTAGTGAGTTTCCTGAGTTTTTTGTATATTTTCCTTAATTACAAGAAGCCTTTCTATTCTCTTCTAAAGTATATATAATATGCTGGGGAAAAGTTACTGTAAGTTATCCAGATTTCAGCCAGTGTCAAACTCTGTATTTGATTTTATTTCATAAAATAGCTCAAAAATTGAGTGCTCAAAAAATATAAAGAACATGGGAGTCATCAAAACAAATCAAATACAAAACTGAACAAACTTTACATTAACAACCTTACTGAGATATATCAGAGTATTGAGGTCCCAGGACAAAGCACTGTTCCAAATACTCAGAAGCAAGATGGGTGTGGTGGTGCACGCTTGTAATCCCAGCATTCGAGAGACTGAGACCAGAGGATCCTGGTTCGCGGACAGCATCAGCTACTTAGTGAGGCCCTCTGCAACTCAGTGAGACCCGGTTTCAAAGTAAAGAATAAAAAATAGGGCAGGGGGTGTAGCTCAGAGGTAAAATGCTCCTGGGTTCCATCTCCAGACCCGCAAAAAACAACAAAACAAAAAACAAACAAACAAACAACAACAACAACAACAACAACAAAAAATACTCAGAAGCAGAAAAATAGAAAGGCAGAGGTTCCAAAGAGTGGAAGCCTCTGGAGACAGTCATGGTGGGAATATGTGACCAGTGATTGAAAAACGTACATAGGTTGAGTTTAGATGAGCTTGAGTTAAAATCTCCTGAAGGCCCAGTTTGGGGCAAAAGGCATACACTTTGGGTAGTTTTACCTCCAGGAGCTCCACTGATATCTTATAGCAAAGATGAGAAGAAAATTACCTAATGTGGAAAGCTGGAGTAGGAGGGAAAATAAGCATTTCTCAATCACACATAAAACTTTCTAACATATTTTCATTTGTGTATTGTAATGACACATAATATTGAGGTTTAGTGTGATAGAAACACACACCCATATAGCACAGGTGTATTTCTCTCTAGATCCTTTCCCAGTCCCTCCTCCTCTCTGTTCATAACTTCACAAATGTACATAGTATTGTATGAAATTATTTCTTTACTAGGTCTCCTCCCTTTTTGCCCACCTACCTCACAAATCCCCTTGCACTATTCTACTCATAGCATTCCTCATTATTTGAAGTTTCTTTTGTTTCCAATTTCTTTCTTCTTCTGTATATGAGAGAAAACATGATCTTTTGCTTTCTGAGACTGGCTAATTTTGCTTTACATTTATTTTAGTTTTATCAATTTTCCTGCAAATGACAAATTTTATGGCTGAGTAAAATTCCATTGTGTGCATGTACAACAGTTTCATAACCCATTCATTTCTTAAAGAACACATGGCCTCAGAGGAACTTTTTTCCACACCATAAAGAACCCGGAAAAGAAAATTATTAAACATTAGTCCCTCCACCCTTTTGCAACACCTAAAAAACCTACACAAAAGTTCATTTGTTTTAGTTTCTAATGCAATTTTTTCAGCTCCAGATCTAAAGAAAAAAAAAAACTACACATCATATTAAAAGGCAAGAAAAAAACAGTGTGAAAAGACAAAACAAACAAGAAAATAAGATTTAGATATGGCAGAGATTCTCAAATCATCAGATGAAATATTGAAAACAATTATGATTCATATATTATGTGTCTTAATGAATAAGATAAACAACATGCAAGAGAAGATTTGTACTCTAAGCAGAGAGATAAAAATAAAATTCAAAAGCAAAAGCTAGAAATATGATAATGTAACAGAAATGGAAAAAATACCTTTGGTGAGATTATCTGTAGTTTAGAAAGAGACAGAGAACCAGTAGTTTAAAGATACATGGATAGGACTTCTGGGAAGATGGTGACCAAAAGAAGCAGAACATACAAGTCCTGCTAAACCCGATCTCCATTGCCTCAAAAACAGCATTCTACAAAGCCAGAAAATACTATCAGTAAAGGAATAAAAACAATAAATACAAGGGACAAAGAAAAAGATTAGAAGACCGACCACAGAGCCAAAAACAAACCCTCCTGCTTTGCAGTGGCAGGTGCCACAGTGGCGCCATCTTGCCTCATAACACCAAACTCCAGAGACAAAAAAGTAAACAAGGACCTGAAGTTAGCAGCTGCAGACCATTGGGGTTATAAGCCATCAATTATTTCTGCACAAACAACAGCTACAGCTTCTAGCTGCCAAGTTCAATGCACCCTAGGGAATCCAGAGCACAACTCAACACCAGAAAGAAACCTGCCCACCTCATTGCCAAGGGTGCTGTGGTAGTGCCATCTTGCTAGTGGCAGCTGAGCTAACCATGCCCTCCAGAGATCCAGACTGGTGCCCAACAAAAGCATAAGTGAAACTGTGATCCTGCAAGAGAACTCCCAGCACTACATCCCCAGGGACTCACACAACCACAGTAAACTCCCTGTGTCTGAGACATTATGGCTCAACCCAGCCATGGAGTACTGGTGGCTGAGATTACCACACCCTCTAGAGATTCAGAGCAGCACTCAATAACACTGTAAGTGAAGTCACAGTTCCCAAGGGAAAATGCCCAGCATGGCAACCCCAGGGTCTCACACAGCCCCAATAAAATCCCTGGGTCTGAGATTTTGTGGTTCAACCTGGAGAAGGTGGTAGTGGGATCTGCTGATGAACATAGCAGAGGCTCAGATAGACTCAGGCTCTGATCAGTGGAAAGCATGAGGGGAGACCTATGCTTAACTCTATACCCAACTAGTAGGATCTCTGGGATCACCACAGACCTCCCAATCATGGTGAATGGGGAGAAGCCAGACCAGACCAGCCCTCTAAGTGAGACTTCTACACTCAGAGGCATATGCCACCAATGGAGGCAAGGAGAGATCAAAACTCCAAATCTGTGGAAAGTGTGGAGGGTACCTGCACTTAACACTAAATCCAGCCCTATTGATTCCAACCATCTGCATAGACTGCAAAAGTCACAGAGAACCAGACCCACAGGAGCAAAGGTGCCAGTGGCACTCAGTATCTGCACAGAGAGAGACTACAGAGGCCTTGCCTGCTGAATAGTCATTTATTTGTAGAGTTACAGCAATTTATTGTTGGGGTTGTTTTGTTTTTTTTATTTTTTGTGTGTGAATATGTATCTGTTTTTTTTTTTTTACTCTTTCCAAACCCTCTCCAAAGCTTCTTCTCTTCTACATACCTACTCTTTTCTCTCTTTATTCCTTCCCTGTCTTTTTTCTTTTTTTCTTTCTTGCTTGTCTTGCATTAAATCCACTTCTTATTACTATAACAGACACTCTACATTGGTTACTGGCATACCACTACATTTTTGCTATCTCTATTCTCTAGTATATACTACCTTACAGAACACATACTTTCATTTTATTTGACCCTGAGTCTTTATGATATTCTTCCATCAACCTTCACTTTTGAATACAACTTATATTTGGATATACCAGCTGATGCCTAGAGACTAAGATAAATCTATAAAAATCAACAGATACAAACTTCTGAAATCATATAAAGGAGAAATAACAGGGAAAAACGAACTCCTACATCCCCACAATAAAAGAACCTGATAACACAGAATTGCAGAGCTCTCAAGAAGGTCAAATCAGCAAATTAACTGTAGAAATAATACAGGACTTCTGAAAAGAATTTAGGAGAATCTGAAAGAAATAAAGGATGCATGAAGTATAGGTATTAATTCAAGCTATAAACAATTGATTAGACCACATGGAGAATAGAATCACACTCCTAGAAGATGATCACTCCAAAAACAAAAACATAGTTTATAACTTGGAAAAACCAATTCAAAAGCAGAAATTGGACATAGAAGAAATATGGGCCCATCTTAAAAGAGCTAACCTAAGAATAATAAAGGAGCATAGAGGAGGGAAAAGAAGGTGAAACCAAAGGGATCAACAATCTTTTCAAAGAAGTAATAACAGAATTTTCCAAACAAAGAACAAGAGATTGACACACAGGTACAGGAAACTTATAGAACCCCTTTTAGACAAGTTCAGAGAAAAGGCTTCCCATGCCACATTATAGTCAAATTGACCAATGTAGACACCAAGGAAAGAATTGTAAAAGGAACAAAAACAAAAGACCAAGTGATATTCAGAGGCAAAACAATTAGAATCACTCCAGACTTCCCAAACCAAGCAATGAAAGCCAGAAGGGCCTGGAGTAATATATTCCAACCTCTAAAAGAAAACTTTCAGCCCCAAATTTTCTACCCAGCACAACTATCTCTCAAATTAGAAGGGAAAATAAAAATCTTCCACAAAAAAAAAGAATCTGAAGGAATTTATGTCCTCAAAACCAGCACCAGAAAAAATACTCAAAGAGATTTACTGCAAAGAGGAAATAAGTAATACATGCCAGAACCAGAGAAACAACAATTTTCATCCGGCAGACAACTATGCAAAGAAGAACAATCAGTATTTTAAACATAAATAAAATCTCAACATGTTAGGAATTAAAAATCATCTCTCAATAGTCACACTTAATGTAAATGGCCTAAGCTCCCCAGTAAAAAGACATAAAGTGGCAAAATGGATTAAAAATGGATTACCAAAATCCATCTATCTGCTGCTTGCAAGAAACACACCTTACAAGTAAAGATAGTAACAAACTTAAGGTAAAGGTCTGGAGCAAGGTAATCATTGCCAACAGAGCTAGAAGACAAGCAGGAATAGCATCTATGATATCAGACAAGTTAGACTTTGAGCCTAAGCTTATTAGAAGAGACAAAGTAGGTCATTTTTTAATGGTAAAGGAACAATCCAGCAAGAGGAAGTAACAATAGTCAACATTTTGTCCCAAACATAGGCCCAACTACTTTCATAAAACAAACACATTGTGACATTAAATCACACATAAATACCAATAAAAATAATACTGGGAGACTTCAACACCCCTCTCAAACTATTAAAACAATCTTCTAGACAAAAGGTCAATAAAGGTGCTTCAGGCCTAAAAAACACCATTTATCAGCTGCCCATGGTACCATCTCTAAAATAATCTCATCCTGGGCCACAAAGTGAGCACCAGCAAATTAAAAAAATGTGACATAATTCCCTGTTTTTTTTTTTCAGACCATAATAAAATGAAACTAGAAATCAACTATAAGAAGACCCAGAGAAAGCACATAAACATGTGAAATACCACACTGCTAAATAAAGAATGGGTCATAGAAGAAGTAAGGAGTGCAATCAAGAAATTTCTAGAAACAAACCAAAATAGAGATACAAAATATCAAAACCTCTGGGACACTTGGAAGACAGTATTAAGAGGAAAATTCATAGCACTGAGTGCTCACATAAGAAAAACAGAAAATCATCAAATAAATAACCTAAAGACATACCTCAATGCCCTTGAAAAGCAGAAAAAATCTAACCCCAAAGCCAGGAGAAGACAGGAAATTATTAAAATCACAGCAGAAATTAATGAAGTAGAGAATTTAAAAAATACAGAAAATCGACAAAACCAAAAGCTGGTTTTCTGAAAAAATTAACAAGATTGATAAACCACTAGCCAACCTAACCAGAAAAAGAGATAATTAGCCCAAATTATGAAGATAAGAGATGAAAAAGGAGATATCACTACTGACATTGTAGAAATCCAGAGGATTGTTAGAAACCATGTTGAAAATCAATATTCCAACAAAATAGAGTATCTGGAGAAAGTTAACAACTTTCTCGATAAATACAACCTTTATAAACTGAGTCAAGAAAATATAGAAATTTAAACTAACCAATAGCAATCAAATAGATTGAAACAGCAATTGTTTATCATCAAAGAAAAGCCCAGGACCAGATGGGTTCCCAAGTGAATTTTATAAAACTTTTACAGAAGAGCTAATCCTGATACCATTTGATCTATTTCATGAAATAAAAAAATGGAAGTCTGCCAAATACATTCTATGAAGCCAACATTACATTAATACCAAAACCAAATAAACACACACCAAGAAAAAACACAGGCCTATGTCTTTGATGAACTTGGATGCAAAACTGCTAAACAAAATACTAGCAACATACATTCAAACCAACATTAAGAAAATCAGACACCTTGACCAGGTAGGGTTAATCCCAGGGATCAAGGCTGGCTCAACATAAAAAAAATTTAATTCATGTAAGCTGGGTGTAGTGGTGCAAGCTTGTAATCCCCACACTTGGGAGGTGGAGACAGGAGGATCTTGCAGATTCGAAGCCAGCCACGCTGGCTTTAGAGACCCTGTTTCCAAATAAAAATATATTAAAAAAATAGGTCTGGAAGTATAGCCCAGAGGAAGAAGGGCTTCCAGAATCCCCAGTACCACCAAATAAATAAATAAATAAACAAATAAATAAATAAATAAATAATTCATGTAATTCATCATATAAACAGAACCAAAGACAAATATCACATGATCATTTCAATAGATGCTAAAAAAACATTTGATAAAATCAACATCCATTTATGATAAAAGCATTGCAGAGAATCCGAATAGAAGAAATATGCCTCAAAATCATGAAAGGAATCTACAATGAGCCCAAAACCAACATCATATTAAATGGGGAAAACTTTGAGAATTTTCCCTTAAAAAAAGGGACAAGACAAGGATATATATTATTACCACTTCTCTTTGTATAGTACTTGAGACTCTAGTCAGAGCAATAAAGTAAGAAAAGGAAATCAAAGGAATACAAATAGTAAATAAGAACACAAATTATCACTATATGCAGATGACATGATACTATACTTAGAAGACCCAACAAACTCAACTAAAATTCTTATAGAACTGATCAACAAATTCAGCATAGTGTCTGGGTACAAACATACATCCACTGGAAAAAAAAATCCAGAAAACACTTTCAGGATTTTCCATAAAAAATAAAATATTTAGAAATAAACTTAACCAAGGAGGTAAAAGACCTCTACAAAGAAAATTATAAAACATGAAAAAAGAAATCAAAGATCTTAGAAGATTTAAAAATCTTTCATTGTTCATGGATAGGCAGAATAAATATCATCAAAACGGCCACGCTTCCAAAAGTAATCTACAGATTCAACACAATACCCATTAAATTACCAATATAATTTCTCACAGACATAGAAAAATCAGTCCTTAAACTTATTTGGAACAACAACAACAACAACAAAAATAACAGAATAGCCAAAGTAGTTATTAGCAACAAAAACCAGGCAGGAGGAATTACAATGCCTGATGTTGAACTATACTACAAAGCCATAGTAATAAAAATGGCATGGTACTGGTACAAATCCAGATACATAGACCAATAGATCAGAATAGAAGACTCTGAAACAAATCCACAAACTTACAGCCAATTGATTTTTGACAAAGGAGTCAAAATCATACACTGGAATAAAGATAGCCTGTTCAACAAATGGTGTTGGCAAAACTGATTAAATTTATGCATAAAAAATGGAAAAAAATCCCATTTTCTCACTCTCTACAACCCCCTGGGTTCCACCCCCAGTACCACCAAAAAATAAAAATAAAAATAAACTACCATACTGTGATTATCAGATAAAATATCAATCTACAGAAATTAATTGCTGCCCTATATACAATTAGAATTTAAAATTTAAAACACAGTATCACATTAACACCAAAAATTAAATGTTTAGGCATTAATCTCACAAAATTTGTATAAAATCCATTTGAGGAAAAGTAGATATTTCTGATGAAATAAAACAAAACATATGAAAGAATACAAGTGAAAAGAAAGCTATCCTGTATTCATGAATAACAAGATTCAATAGCTTGTTATGATTTCAATTCTTCCCAAATTGAGGTACTGACTGATGTAATTACAATAAAAATTCCAGCAAGTGACTTTGAAAATATTGACTGAATCCATAGTTTACATGAAAAGGCAAAGAGGGGGAACAGTTAACATAATACTAAAGAAGAAAAAAGAAATAGAATAGACATCAGTATTTAGACATCAGTACTTGCTATAAAGTTACTGTAATCAAAATAGCATGGTATGAGTAAAAGACATATAGATCAATAGAAAACAACAAAGAATCACCTAGAGATAAACCCACTAAACACAGTCAAAGGGATAATTCAAGAATAGTCTTTTAAACAAATGATCAACTGTATACCCATAAGCAAAGTAGAAAAGAGCAAAAAATAATTTATACAGAAACCTCACATCTTCTACAAAACAACTCAAAATGTATTAAGGAGCTAAATATAAATGCAAAAGTATAAAATTTCAGAAAAATAACAGGCTAAAATCTGGTAGACTTTGAATTTGGCAATCATTTTTATATATGACATCATAAGCA
The DNA here is from genome assembly GCF_963383645.1 of Muscardinus avellanarius. Taxonomy (NCBI): domain Eukaryota; kingdom Metazoa; phylum Chordata; class Mammalia; order Rodentia; family Gliridae; genus Muscardinus; species Muscardinus avellanarius. Next base: position 44,754,236 of record NC_137793.1, read on the forward strand.
TGACATAAAAATATATGATAGAATTTATTAAAATTAATGTTTCTGCTCTGTAAAGGACATTAGTAAGAGAATTTAACAAAACAAGACTTACAATAAAATATATTTACAAAAACATCTAATGGATCTGTATTCAAATAAACAAATAACTCAAAACTCAAAAATAAACACAAATAATTTATTTATTAAATAAGCTAACAAGGTATGGTGGAACTCACCTGTATTCTCAACTATCCAGGAGGCTGAAACAGTAGGTTTACAAGTTTAAAGCTCTTGTTGGCAGCTTTGCAGACCCTGTCTCAAAATGAAAAATAAAAAGAGTGAGGGTATATCTCCATGGTAAAGTGACTCTGAGTTCAATTGCCAGTGCTGAAATAGGGGGGAGGATGAGAAAAAGAGCTAAGCAGAAACCTTGGCAGAGAAGATGTATGAATGACAAGTAAATACATTGCTTATTAGGGAATTATAAAGTAAAGCAATGATATGCTATTACACATTTATTCCAATAGTTATAGTTATCAATTTAAAGAAAATACTAATAATCAAATGCTGATCAAAAAATTCTAGAGCAAAAGCAATCACTCATTGGTGGGAGTGCAAAATGGTGCAACCACTTTGGAAGAGTTTGACTCTTTTTTTTTCCCCACAAAGTTAAAGTCTTACTTTAGGATCCAACAATACTACTCCCAGGTATTTACTGAGGTAAATGTGTGGGAAAACCTATCCACACAAAAACCCTGCCTACACATGTTTATAGAAACTTTATTTTACAGCTACCAGAAACTGGAAGAAACTAGCATGTCCTTTGCTGGTTAATGAGTGAACAAACTGGCGCGTGCATACAATGGAATGCAACTCAGCAATAAAAAGTAATGAGCTATCAAGCCACATAGAGAAACTTATATGCATATTGATAAAAATGAAGTTGGGCCAGGCGTGGTGGCACACGCTTGTAATCCCCGCGCTTGGGAGGCAGAAACAGGAGGATCACTCTGGTTCCGAGCCCGCCTCGCTGGCTTAAGAGACCCTGTTTCCAAATAAAAACAATATAAAATAGGTCTGGGAGTGTACCTGGAGGTAGAAGGGCTTCCAGGAACCCCAGTACCACCAAACAAACAAACAAACAAACAAACAAACAACAACGAAGTTGGTTTGAAAAGCCTACATGCTTTATGATTCTAACCATAGAAGATTTAGAAAAAAATGATCATAAGCAGTCACTATGCAACTACTGAGATACCTATAAATTTGTATATAATTTGTACATAATTGAGAAAAAGGTTGACTGCAGAGGCCCTTGAATAGTAGAGGGTATTTTATGTAGTGAAGAAGAAGAGAGATGTCAGTGATTACTGAAGGAAGAATAGCTTTGTTAACTCATAGACAGAGTAATGACCACGTTGTGGAAAAATGAGGCTGGTAGCAGCAGCATGACAGAGGTAAAGAGTTAGAAAAGCAAGGTAGGCCAAGATTGTGGAGAATTTTTGACGTCAGAGGAAGTGATGACCCAAAGCACAGCAGTTATGAGGTAGTGTTTAGAGATTAAAGATCTATGAGCCTGTATTGAGTCCAAAGTCTACAATATCGTAGAGATATTTTAAATGTTAAGTTTATCATTTTTATTATTTTGGTTAAATTAACTCTCAAGCAATGTTAAACTCATGACTCATAATCCTCAGCTATTGACCAAAATATATTTAGTACCCTTAAGTTCTTTAAAAACATATTTTTTCCTTTAGTTACAATACTAGCTGATCATTGCATATACCATGTTTTAATCAAGATTATAAACCTCTCAAAAAAAGTGAGATTACAAATGTCTAGAGCACAGATTATTTTACTTTTATCACTTAAAATGAATCTATTTCTATATTCACCAATTGCTAATGAAATATCCCTTAAGTGTTAGAGGAATCAGTGATTCCTTTATTTAATTGCTTCAATTAGAAGTCAAAATAAGGAGCTAAAATTCTCTGTAACTTGAATGATCCATGTTGCACTTCACATTCAGCCACATAATAATTTTCATTCTCCAAGACAGTGAGAGTGTGGTGATTCTTTAAAAGTTCATTACTTGAAGAAAAAAAATGTTATTTAGCAGGCACATGAAGAGGATTTTCTTGTACAAATTAAAATTTGCTCCATTGGTCCTCTATTCAATACAATTTAATTTCCACAGATCCTTGTGACATTATTTGAGCACTTATTGAATATTAACAATGATTCACCCAAAATACTAACCCAAGTGATTTGCAAGGACTCGGAGCCCCAGAGATGAGAACTGAGGAGCCGTCATATAATGAGGCAAGAGCTCCACAATGGTAGGACAGTTTCATGATCAGGGAAATGTAATTACTGAAAGAACAAAGCTTCTATGAGTGTCCAATTACTAATTAATCTATTCACAGTTAAATCAAGAAGACATAAAACTTTGGGAAAAGAAGAATTTCTGTGTTCAAGTAGACTTTGAAAGCTACTATTTCTAGTTTTTATTTCTGTAAAATTTCATAGTTTATCTTGAAATCTAAAATGACTATGTTCAGTGAGTAAAATCCAATAATAAAACTCTGAACTTCTGAACTTTTCCAATATTGTTCCAAGTCACTTTCAGCATAATTTTTTCCAGTATATCAAGTGCTTTTTCACTATAAAATTTCAGTGGAGTGGGGGCCTCACCTCATATCCATGACTCAGCCTATATTATATAGGACAAAAAAGAAAAGAGCTTCAAATAATGTGCACGAACAAAGCACCAAAATAATTTTGGTTTCATCCCACAAAGCCAAACAGTTGGAAAAAGCAAAAATACATTACAGAGTTGTAATTTTTCTCCCTAACTTTATAAGCTGACAAACTTATTTTTTCTTATCAGCATAAGGGGCTAGTCTCATATTAGCCCAAGAAGATTTGAAAAGAGTCATATGTTCACCTGAGAAAGTCTTGCCGGGCATGGTGGCACACGCTTGTAATCCCCACACTTGGGAGGCCGAGACAGGAGGATAACTTGGGAGGAGGAGACAGAAGGTTTGAAGCCAGCCACACTGGCTTAAGAGACCCTGTTTCCCAATAAAAATATAAAAAATAGGTCTGGGAGTGTATTCCGGCGTTAGATGGGCTTCCAGGAACTCCAGTACCACACACACACACACAAAAAGAAACAAAGTCTTTTAAATAATGGGAAAAATAATTCTAATAACTTATTACTATATTTGTTCACTACATTTCATTAACAGAGTGTTGGGTTTTATTGTATTGGCAACTAATGGAAGTTGAAACACAGGTTTTGAAATGCCATTCTAGTTGACATAACTTAGATAAATAGATCCTCTCACATTCCTTCCAAAACATATAGCTTAATATTTTATCAAAATTCTTTGCCTCAGCAGGGCATGGTGGCATATGCTTGCAATCCCAGTACTTGGGAGGCTGATTCAGGAGGCTTCAGGTTCTTTGCCAGCCTCTACTACTGTGAGGCCCTCTACAACTTAGTGAGACTTGGTTTCAAAATAAAAAAATTGGGCTGAGTATGTAGCTCAGAGGTAGAATGCCCTTCTCAACCCTCCTTCCCAAAGAAATTTAAGTATTTTTTATCAAGTATCTTAAAAATAGTATAGCTATCTTCAAGGTCTTGATCCCATTATAGAAGATAAATAAAACATAATGAGTGAATCAGTTTTCCAGAAAAATCTGCAGTTGAACAGCAAGGTGAATGGATAGTTGATTGAACAATGGAGTCACAGCATTTCAGAGCTGGCTTGGAGTATTTCTTGAGCATTTTTCAGAATGATTTTAATAGCTGGACATGGGGTATACTGTAACCCCAGTACTTAGGAGGCTGAGATAGGAGGATCTACAAGTTCAAAGAGAGAATCAGCATGTAGGGAGAATATCAGCAACCTAATGAGATCTTTCAAAAATGAAAAAGGGCTAGAGGTATAGGTCAGAGATAGAATGCCCATATTATTTTTAATTCCCAGTACCATAAAAATAAAATAATATTTTTGAGGGAGTTGTTAAAGATATTTTGTTGTTACTGAAATATACTGCCACCCTCAGATTATTGTAGAGTAGTTTTCAAGCTTAAATATGAAAATCACTGAAGGGTATGTGAAAACATAGATTCCTTGGTGCAGATATCTAAGGTTTTGATTCACTGGATCTAGGGTAGGGCCTGAGAATTTACATTTCTAAAAATATCTTAGAAAATGTTGATGGTGCTCCTGTGGAGATCACACTCAGGCTCTGCAGCAAATCAAGTCCCTCACATAGCCTCAGATTGGCTAAATACTTCAGAAGGCAGCAGAGTCATGCCTTCTAAAGCCCTTTCTAGCAACAGCTTTCTAAGACTTTCTTGTATTTTTTTCCACTTAAGCCACAAGCTTCTAGCTGTGGGTGGTGGCACACACTTATCATCCCAGTACTCATACTCTGGAGGCTGAGATAGGAGAATTGCAGGGTTGCAGCCAGCCTCAGCTACTTAGTGAGGCCCTCTGCAACTTAGTGAGACACTATTTCAAAGTAAAGAATAAAAAATAGGGCTGGGGGTATAGTTTGGAGTAGAATGCTCCTGGGTTCAATCCCCAGTACTGCAAAATAAAAAGTTTCTGTCTGTATTCTCTTAAAGTACAAATGTAAATAACATGGTGGCTAAATTTCATAGCCTCTCTATCATGTCATTTTCCCTCTGGTTTGTTAAATCTTAAAATTGTTTATAAGTGTTCAGAGATTCAGTTTAGTGTTCTTTATACCAACAGAAACTGGACACTATTGTAAATTATACTTTTTAAAAAGATAAATAAGGGTAATATTTTTTAAAATAAGTTGTGGGTAATTACTACATGCATCTTAAAGTGATAATTTTTGATGCTCATATATAAAATAAATTACAAAGGAAAATCTCATCTCTATATTCATGCCTGTTTAATATTCAGAGTTTCTTTTGAAACACAAATTAAACTAGTTTACACTAACTTTTCTAAAAGATAATAGATACTTCTGTGTACATTACACATTTTCTTTATCCATTCATCTGTTGATAAACACTTAGATTGGTTCTGCAAGGTGGCTATTATGAATTGTGCTCCTATAAACATGGGCATGTAAGTATTGTTATAATACAAACTTTAATTATTTGAAAAGATACTAAGCAGTGGTTTCTTGTCAGGGTCATATGGTGATTCCATTCCTAGTCTTTTGAGAGGACATTATGTTAATTGAGATCAGCCAGTCTCCAAAACTCAAAAGTCATATGTTTTCTCATATTATGTAGAAGCTAAGAGAAAATAGGGGGAAAAGGGGACTTCAGTTAAAAGAGGAGGGAGACTAGTAGACAGCAGAAGAGGTTAGGGGCTAGAACAGGAATAGGGAAAGGAGGCTTGAGAAAGAGAACAAATCAAATAATATTATGTTCATATATGAAAGCATCACTATCAATTTTCCTAACATGTATGGGGATGTAGGAATAAGAAACAGTGGGATAGGAAAAAACAGACCAAGTGCTGTAGTATATACAAACATATTATTTTGAATCACACTATGTTATATAATTTCAATGCAATAATAAAATTATTTAAATTTTAAAATAATCATAAAAAGTGACCTACTTCCTCCAAAAACCTGGTGAAATAAAGCAAAAAATACTGAACACTAAAGGCATTTAATAACCTTGACATCACGATCATTGATATGATTGTGATTAACCTTGGAAGCTGTTCTCAGCTCTGATTCAATTAGACTCTAATAAAAACAAGTCTTTCCTTTAGTCTCTGACACCTTCACTCTTGAAAGTACATCAATTCTCTTTCTAGTAATCTTTACCTTCTTATCTGTAATGATAGCACTTCCATATTACTGAGATAAATTAATTGAAATGAATTAGTATTTAGTAAAGAAAGTAAGTGTTGGGTTCAGAATAAGAGTGCTAACATTTTTCCACATGGCTAGCTAGTATAGAATGAAAGAAGATCATTGTTAAAGATATATCATTCTCTTAATCATCTGATCATTCTGTTACTTATATAAAGACAAATGTACAGTGTTACGGTTTTTGAGAGAAAAGGTTAAGGTTTGGGAGAAACTGTCCCTGGGGACCCCTGTTAGGGTTCCAGACACAATTTCCCTCAAAACACAAAAAGATATTAAAAAAACAAAGATAAAAAGCATGGGTTCTTGTCCTGAGCTAAGGATAAAATATGCAATAGCCTGGACTCTTGCTAAAGATTTAAAGGAGTTTATTAAAAAGATAGAAATACAGAAGACAGTTACAGCCTTATGGTAACATTAGGGGGTGGTTCAAATGAATTCACCGAGATTCAAAGCACAGAACAGACTTTTTATACATGACACCTTCCATCTTGCTCACATAATTTTGACATAGTAAAGGTCCCTGTAAGGTACCTCCCCTTACCTTCCTGCCAAGGTGTACTTTCCTGCCTAGATGTCTCTTTTTATGAAGGTCATGTTATTATGTAAACCTGTCTTTAGAATAAGGATAAGAAAGTCCTAGTTCCCCTTTCCTATGGACTCGCTAATTACCTTTAGATAGGTTAATTTACATTGGAATAGTTTCCTGCTTTTTTGGCAGAAACCAAGTCCTTTCACCAATTTTTGAAATATAATAATCAGAGCTTTCGCAAATCTTCCTAGGCCATTCTCATTACTGGTACATACAGGGCACACTGCTGTCTCCTAAGGGTATTGAACCATCAATAGAGTCCAGCAAATGATGGTTACACTGTTTTCAACACAACAAACTTTCCTGCTTATGTACATCCTATAATTATGGAACAGATATATAAATATAAAATGTATTTGACTGATAAGGATGTGTAGTCTGTAAATAGAAACATTATTCATCCCTCTGAAAACCTGAACCATGAACTAATCCAACACTGAATTAGTTCTCATCTATATAGTGCTTTTGTTCCAGTAGATTTTACATGACAACATTTTACATGGAAGAGATAAAGGTTGTGAGTGAAACCAGGCCAAGAGGTGAGTGGCTGAACTGCCTTTCACTTCAGCAATTCCAAGGGGGCCTCCACACAAGCCCAGAAATCTTAAAGCAGCATGAAAATGCCTTTATCTGAAAATTAAACAATCATCCTTTTTTTTCAAACAATTTGTTAAAATATAACATATAATATACAATATTTTATTTTCTTACCTATCCATTAATTCATTTAGGTTAAGCTTTATGATATATAAAAGGAGGAATCTTTTTGTAAATTAATATATTACAAACTGAGTGAAATAACATAGATCCCTGAGTCTGTTTTGGTTTGGTTTGTTTGTACTGATGATTGAACCCAGGGGCATTCTACCTTCAAGCCACACCCCAACATTTTAATTTCTTATTTTGAAACAGGGTCTCTCTAAATAGATAGTCTGGTCTTAAACCTGCAATCCTTCTGTCTCATCATCCCAAGTACTGGTATTACAGGTATGCAGGTGGTATATGGTGATCCCTGGTCTTTGAAAGGGAAGAAAAGTGAGACAGTCACTGATCCAAAAGAACAGGGATTAGTGAAAATAGAATAAATGTTCAGAGCAAGAATACAATGCCATTACATAGCCTATACTTTTCCAGTAGTAAAGAAAATTGCATATTAATTATAATAGTTAAAATGTCCCCTAAAGAACTCATTTGTCAAAATCCAGGGTTGATATAGTTGAGTCATGAGGGCTGTGAAACCAGTAGTGGATAAATCCATTGTAATGGGTTTCTCTGGGTGTGGCTGGAGAAGTGTTGGGGTGGGGAGAGTCTGGCCTTGGAGATTATAAATGGTTCCTCCACAATTCTCTCTTTCTTCCAGTCTCCATGATGTGAGAAAAGCAGCCATGTTCTTTCCTTCTCTCCTTTTCCTACCACTATGCCCTGATATCTGTCATCCCCAGCCTCACATGGGACTCAGCCTGAACCTGTAAGAAAATAAATCTTTTCTCTAAGTTACATAATCAGATCTTTAGATTATGGTGGTGAGAATGCTGACTGAACACTAGTGTAATTCAGAGGAAGGGACCCAGACCAAGTTGACCCATGGAAATTTCATGAGAAAAATGAAGAAATGAAGTAGCTAACCAGATGTGTTAAATAACTTGCTTAAACTTTATGGACCTGAGTTTCCTCATAGAAAATCATGTTTTCTAGCTAAGTGATCATGTTCCTAGAAGTTTTAAGCAAAAGTAATCTTTAAATGGATAGTGAATATTTGAACTACATTGGAAACAATCTCTGCAAATTTGCCTTGGAACATCAGCAAAGGTTAGGCCATCTGCTCTACACTGCATTACACGTGTACTGCTGCAGCCTAAATTATATTGAAAGAATTAAACAGAAGTTAAAGGACATTCATAAAAGTAGAATTAATTCTTAAAATGCTTTTTTTTCTGAATCAGTATGCATGGAAATTCAGAAGTAGTTTAGCTTTCTACTGCGCAGAGGTACAACAGTAGATAAATCTAAAGATATAGAAACCAGGTATAGGTTACCTTCTATTATCTTTAAGCAGGTTTTTTTAATGTAAAGGTAATAAAAATACAGGAAAGTATATACATGAAAATTTTCAGCTTAGGGCAAATTTTTACACAGTAAACTTATCCACATAAACCACTCCAGAGGATAAAATAATTAAATATTACCAGCATATTGAACCTTCTATAGAGCACCTGGCTGGCTATTACCTACCTCAAAGGCAGTAACTATTTATATTTCCAACATAATACATCAATTTTGCTTGTTTTTTAATTTCACATATGTGGGATCATAGATAATGTCTGATTTTCTTGCTTTTGGGGGGCTATATTGTGTTGTGAGATTTTTTAACACTTATATAACTATAATTAGCTACCCACTAATATGCTTGAATTTAAACAGTCTTGCTACTTTTTATCAACTCTTTATTACTTTCTCATTTTTACTTATTGAGTGATCTATTTTAAAATTTTTATTTCTATTACTTATAGTTATTTTTCTTTTACATTCACTTAGTGATTTTTATCCTAAGTCTTAGACTAAAACATATTCTAGGATTCCCTTTCATTTTTACAAATTGTTGGGGATCCCAAGTAACTCTTTTTTGTGGTACTGGGGATTAAGCCCAGGGTCATTCTACCTCTGAGTTACATCCTCAGCCCTTCTTTTTATTCTTTGTTTTGAAACAGGGTTTCAAAGGTCCTCACCAAGTAGCTGAGTCTGGCCACAAACCTATGATCCTCCTATATCAGCCTCCCAAGTACTGAGATTACAAGGGTAATTACCACACCAAGCTCTCAAATTTTGGTAACATATATACATATATACAGCTCTCAAATAAGTTTTCATAACGTACATACACAAGTGCATATATATATGTATATATATAATACACACTTATGTGTGTTTATATGTATATACACTTATGTGTGTTTATATGCATATATATGTATTTATGCATGCAAATATGTATATGTGCATATATGTCTATATATCTGCATATACATATATATGTATATATGTATGTATGTATATATTTATGTATATATATGCATGTTAGAAATCAAAGCTGAAAACTCTTTAAACAATGAATTTAGCCATGTATTTTCATCATTAGTCATCAGAGTGATAATGGTATCATGTCATATTACTTATGGAAAACTCCACTATACTTTTTTTATGGGGATCATATTGAAAATGGCATACATTCAGACTGTGCTTGGTGGCCTCTCTCACCCTCCACTTTTCCTTCCCCCCTTCCAACAATGAGTGTCCAGGTTAATCATACTACATTCATACTTTTACACATATTTGAATGCAGCTCCTCCATTAATCAACCTCAGCCTTCTTCTCTTACCCTTCCATTCTAGCTTTGCTTTTCTCTCTATTATCTGGAGTCCCATTGGTATTTATAATACTATATAGTTTGGGCATATTAGAGAACACATATATTTCCTCTTTCTGTGCTTGGCTGATCTCAGTTAACATAGCGTTCTCCAGGTCTTTTCATCTTCTTGCAAATGACGTGATTTTGTTTTTTATTTATAGCTGAGTAGAATTCCATTGTGCTTATTTCCCATAATTTTGCAATCCATTCATCTGTTGATGGAGATCTAGGTTGGTACCATATTTTGGCTATTTCAAATTGTGCTGCTATGAACATGGATATGCATATGTTACTGTATTTCTCTGATTTCAACCCCTTTGGAGTGATACCCAGGAGTGGTAGAGGTGGATCATATGGTGGATTTATTCCCAGTTTTCTAAGGAATCTCCACACTGATCTCCATAGTGGCTGACCTAGTTTGTTCTCCCACCAACAGTGTAAAAGAATTCCTGTTTCCCCACATCTTCACCAGCATTTGTTGTTATTTGATTTCTATAAACTTGCCACTCTGATTGAGGTTAGATGGAATCTCAGCATAATTTTGATTTGCATCTTCTTGATGGCTGATGATGTTGTTGGCCATTTGTATCTCTTCTTTTCTGAAGTATCTATTCAATTCAGTTGCCCATTTCTTGATTGGGTTATTTATTTTGCTAGTGTAGAGGTCTTTTTTTTTTAGCTCTTTTTATATTCTGGATTATAAGCCCTTTATCAAAGTGGTGGCTGGTAAAGATCTTCTCCCATTTTGTAGGCTTTTGCTTTAGTTCTTGATGATTTATTTGATGAGAAGAATCTTTTTAGTTTGATTCCATCCCAGTTGTTAACTTTAATTTCCTTCACTTTGTATGTCTTGTTGAGAAAGTTATTGCCTGTGCCTGCATGTTGGAGTGTTGAGTGTATACCCTCCTCTAATAGCTTCACAGTCTCTGATCTAATTTCTAAGTCTTTTATCAATCTTAGTTGACTGCTGTGCATGGTATGAGGTAATAATTTAGATCCATCTTTCTACAAATGGATAGCCAGTTTTCCTAGCACCATTTGTTGAAAAGGCTGTCTTTTTTTCCAGTATATAAGTTTGGCCCCTTTGTCAAAAATCAATTGACTGTAGGTATGTGGGTTTGTTTCTGTATCTTCCACTCTTTTCCACTGGTCAGTATGCCTGTTGTTGTGCCAAAATACCATGCTGTTTTTACTACTATTGCTCTATAGGCAATATAGGTTTATTCCCAAGTATTTTATTGGCTTTGAGTTATAGTGAATGAAATTGTTTTCTTTATTTCTTTCATTGTGGATTAATTGTTGACATAAAAAAGCAATTGATTTCTTTAGGTTGACTTTGTATCCTGCAACTTTACTGAATTGTTTAATCAGCTTCAGTAATATTTTGGTTGAGTTCTTTGGATCTTCTAGATAAAAAATCATGTCATCTACAAAGAAAGAAAGTTTTAATTCCTCTCTGCCTATTTGAATTCCTTTGATTTCCTTCTTTTGTCTTATTGATGTGGCAAGAGACTCCAGGACTATATTGAAAAGGAGTTGTGATAGTGGGCATCCTTGTCTTGTTCCTGATTTTAGAGGAAATTCTTTTAGTTTCTCTCCATTCAATATGATGCTGGCTTTGGGTTTATTGTATATTGCCTTAATAATGTTGAAATACATTCCTTCTATCCCTATTTTCTGCATTGTTTTTAACATGAATGGGTGTTGAATTTTTTCAAATGTTTTTTCAGCATCTTTTGGTATGATCATGTGTTTTTATTCTCAGTTCTTTTTATGTGGTAAATAACATGTATTGATTTGTATATGTTGAACCAGCCTTGCTTTTTATGGATGAAACCAAATTGGTCATGTTGTACAGTTCTCTTGATATTGTTTTGAATGCGCCTAGCTAGTATTTTTGTTTAGAATTTTAGCATCTGTGCTCATCAAGGATACTGGTCTATAATTTTATTTTCTTGAAATATCTTTATGTGGTTTAGGGATTAAGGATATACTGGCCTCATAGATAAAATTTGGGAGAATTCCATCTCTTTTAATTTCCCAGAACAAGTTGTGAAGTATGGAAATTAGTTCTTCAATGAAGGTTTTGTAGAATCAAGCCAGAAAAATGACAGGTCCTGGGCTTTTCTTTGATGGCAGAATTTTTATTGCTGTTTCTATTACTTTGTTTGCTATTGGTTAAATCAAGCTTGATATGTCCTCTTTCTTAAATTTAGGTAGGTTATATTTGGTTAGAAATATACCGATTTCTCCCATGTTTTTCAGTCTATTGGAGTATAAATTTTCAAAATAGTTTCTGATAATCCTTTGAATTCTCCCACTATCTGTTGTGATGTCTCCTTTTTCATTTCTGATTTTAATGATTTGAGTTGATTCTCTCTTTGTTTTGGTTAGGTTGGCCAGGGGTTTGTTGATCTTATTAATCTTTTCAAAGAAACAGCTTTTTGTTGATTCTTGAATATTTTTTCTCTATTTCATTTATTTCTGCTCTGATTTTAATAATTTCCTACCTTCTGCTAGCTTTGGGATCAGACTGTTGCAGTCTTTCTAGGTCCTTGAGATGTCTCATTAGGTTGTTTATTTGGCAACTCTTTTTTTTTTTTTTTAATGTGGGCACTCAATGCTATAAACTTTTTCTTAACACTGCCTCCAAAGTGTTCCTTCCATTTTGGTAAGTTGTGTCTATTTTTATATCATTCCAGAAATTTATTTTTCTTCCCTTATTTCTGATCTTACCCACTCATCATTTAATAGTGTATCATTCAATCTCCATGTAGTTACATGGTTTCTTTTCATCTCCCTGTTGTTGAATTCTTCTTTTATTACATTGTGGTCTGAAAAGATGTTACATCTTTTGAGTTTTCTGGTGCTTGACTTGTGGCCCAGGATGTGATCTATTTTGGAGAAGGTTCCATGGGCTCCTGAGAAGAATGTATATTCTGCTGTTCCTGGTTAAAATATTCTGTGTATGTCTATTAGGTCAATTTTGTTTATAGTTTTTTTTAGTTCTGAAGAGTCTTTACTCATATTTTGCCTTGAAGATCAATCTAGTAGCATAAGAGATATGTTGAAATCTCCCAATATTATTGTATTTGGGTCTATTTGAGATCTGATGTCCTGTAGGGTTTGTTTTACAAATGTGGGTGCACACACATTTGGGGCATAAGTATTTACTATCATTATATATTATTAGTGTATTGTTCCTTTGAATGAAATATATTGGCCTGATTTGCCTTTTCTGATGTGTTTTAGCTTAAAGTCTGTTTATTTGAATATCATCTTTGCTACCCTTGCCCGTTTTTCATCTTCGTAAGCATGATATATCTTTTCCATCCTTTCACTTTCAGTCTGTGAATGATTTTAGCAGTAAAGTGAGTTTCTTACAAATAGCATATATTTGGATTAGGTTTTTAATCTACATTGCCAGTCTATGTGTTTTGATTGATGAGTTAAATGCTTTGAAATTCAGAGTCATTATTGAAATATGATTTTTGTTTCCTGTCATTTTGTGTTCTATCTTCTGTTTGGTATAAAGGTATTTTTTTCCTTACTTAGATGCCCCACTGATCAGCTTCATCTCATCTCTGGTTCTGAAAATTTTTTTTCTTCTTTATGCTTTATTTCTTTAAGTATTTTCTCTAGTTTTGGCTTTGTATTCATGTATATTTTGCAATTCTATTTATCTTGAAACACTTTTGTTTTCCATCAATTTGAATAATAACTTTGTTGGAGATAGCAGTTTTGGTTGGAAGTTGTTTTCTTCTAGAGTCTGGATCACATCATAACAGTCTCTCCTGGCATTCATGACTTGTATTGTATAACCTGTGGTAATTTTTATTGTTTTGCTCCTATATGTCACCCATTATTTTGTTCTCACTGCTTTTAAGATTCTTTCCTTGGGCTTTATATTGGTCATTTTGATTATTACATGGTGTAGGGAAGTCATTCTTTGATCTTGTCTTAATGGTGTTCTGTATGTCTCATGAACGTTCAAGTCCAAGTCTCTTTCCCTGTATGGAAAATTATCTGAAATTATTTCTCTGAGGAGGTTACAAATATCATTGGTCTGTACCTCTATCTCTTCTTCAATCAATGCCTTTTATCCATAAGTTTGGACATTTCATATTGTCCCATAGTTGTTGGATGTTTAGGTTATGCTGCTTTAATGACTTCTGTATGCTGTTGAGTGCTTTCAGTTTTGGATGAATTGTCTTCTAACAGTGCTATTCTGTTTTCCATTTCATCCAAATCTTCCAGAATTTCTTTCTATTGCTGTATTCATTTCATTTATTTTTAACTCTCATTTCATTTCTGGCCTCTGATTCTTTCTTAGTGTCTCCATTTCCTTTCTTTTGCTGTATACTTGTTTTGAGGTCTTTCATCATATTGAAGGTCAGGATTCAAAATTCTCCTTCTTGCATTTTTTGTAGGTCAGCATTCATAATTTCCATTATTTTTTCACTGTTCCTAGTTCTTATATTTTTAAGGTTCTCAAGATTGCTCTTCTGATGTCTTGGCATTTGTCTTTTGTGAGTATTATATCTGAACCAAACTTAGTAGTAGGAATTTAGAGGTGTCAGAAGGTAAGCAGTCCTTTTTTCAATGATGAGTATTGGGTAATAGGGGAGGAACTGAGGTCATGAGTACAGGAGTTGGGTTAAGTAGAGGATATGATTAAGTTAAGTAAAATTTAAGTATAATTAAATAGTATCTGGTTGAGAATGAGAGGTTAGATAGTAGAGTATATAGTAGTAGATAGTAGAGTTAGTAGATAGTAGAGATAGTAGATAGTAGAGATAGTAGAGTAGATAGTAGAGGTTAGATAATAGAGTATTTAAGTATGAAGACATGAAATACCTTGAATATAAAGCAAGGAGATGCATTAAGGGAAAAAAGGAGAAGTTGAAAGAAGAGCATAGATAGGCTAGAGTGAGGAAGTTTTTAAAAAGAATGGGAGAAGGATCAAACAAACATGAATAAAGTAACAAAACAAGTTACAAAAACTAACAATTTTATATCAAAGACAAAAAACAAAGCAAACAAAAATACCCAAAGGGAAAAAAAGGAATAAGAAATAAAAAAAAAACAAAAGAAAAAAATAAAGGTTAAAAATAAGATAAAAAGAATTAGCGACAGTGTGAGAGAAAAACAAACTAACAACCAAAAAACAAATAAAAGAGAAAAAATACAGTCCTATTCATTTACATATATAGGGCCAGGCCCATATAATAACTGTATGTCTGTTTACTGTGGTAGATTCTGGAGTATATTCCAATGTCTCTTATTTGCTCTGTATCCTATTATCAGCCTTTGAACCCACTTTCTGGGTGCTGTGCCCCTCTCTCGCCTCACCACTTTGTTTTTAGGTGTCTGGGCATCAGGTGGGACTGTTAGTGAGTTCCATGTAATTCCAGGTTTCTGCATTTTTCCACCCTGTGCTCCACATTTGTGCCCTCAAGCCACTGTGCTCTCCACCCAGGGCCCAGATTCAGAGGGCTCAGGCCCTCTACTCTGTGCTTGTGCTTCCCTACCCACACAGGTGGAGGGCATCCAGAGTAGTCTTGGTGCAGGCCCCTGTGACCCTGTGCAGGTACCATACCATGAGCACCTTTCCTGTGTCTCTGGAGGTTCTAACTGAACTACCCTGCAGGGTCCCATGGCTTCTCAGGTCTTCCACTGAGTACGGAGTAAAGCAAGCAATTACCTGGTCTTGCTTCAGGGTCTCTGGATGGTTTGCTGTGCCTCTGCATGTGCTGCCTCTGGTGAGCACATGGACTCTTGGGACTTCTTCTGTGTTCCCGAAGCATGATGCCAGATGATTTGGAGCTCTTTGGCCACTTTCAAGTTCTTGGATTATTTTTATGGATTTCTTGAGGCTACCATGTCAGCCAGAGCTGGAATTTGCACTTTGGGCCTGTTACCTGCAGCCTGCAATGGCACCAGCAGCTGGAACATATCTGCAGCAGGTCATTCACATGCTCGTGCTCTGTGCAGTGGATCTTGCAGTTCACAGTACTGGATTCTTTCTGCCATGGTACCTGGCTCTGTTTTGGTTGGTGAGTTTTATTTATTTTGTTTGTCAAGATGCTGCCTTCTCAGTAGTTGAACTTTGTTTCAGCTCCTGAGATGTGCTGCATCCTGTAGTCTCCATTTTCTTACCAATCCTCTCCACTATACTTTTTTAAGAAAGTAAATAAATAAATAAATAAATAAATAAATAAATAAAATGTCTTAGTAATGTTATGAAAATAATTTTCATTACCCATACCTTCAGAAAGTTTCTCTTTTAAGGACTTGCAACATTAAGAATTAAAAATAATACTTAGTTTAGCAGAACCTACTGCACCTTAGTGTGTGTGTGTGTGTGTGTGTGTGTGTGTGTGTGGTACTGGGGGTGGAATCCAGGGACTTTTATACCTCTGGGCTATACTCCCAAACCTATTTTATACTTTACTTGAAAATAGAGTCTCATTAAGTCACTGAGAAACTCACTAAGTAGCTGAGGCTGGCTTCTAATCTGTGCAATCCTCCTGACACAGCATTCTAAGAGTTGGGATTACAAACATGTACCACCACACCCAGCTGTACCTTAGTGTTTTTATATAATTTATGCCTCTTAATTGTGGGCTAGATGTAGTTATTCACTTCTAAAAAGCAGAATGCAGTAAAAGGTATGTGATACCATTTCCAAGATTAAGTTTTTAAAAGGTTTTGGTGCACATTCTCCATACCTCTTGAATCACATGCTCTGGGACAAGCCAGATGCCCTTCTGCAGCCCAGCCATGAGCAGAAGACAATTCAGTACTGAACACATGCTTCCCATCAAACCTTGAGATAATTGCAGCAGCCCCAGCCCATGATCAGCTGACCTCATGGGAGATCCTGAGTCCCATGCAGTTAGCTAAGGCCTCCCAGGTTTCTGACCCACAGCAACTTAAGACAATAAATGATTAGTTTCCAAGATGCAACATTTTGAGATTTTTTGTTATACAGCAATAGATAACTAATATACCCAGTGTATTATTTTGAGCTTTACTTTCAAATTACTATATCTTTATACTTAAACATTTAAATATTTAAACTTAAATATTTTATTACCTTCATATTTAAAGAAAATTATTACTGGGAATTAATATTTTATTTGATATTTATTCCATTTTGATTTGTTAAAGATGTTCCACCAGTAGACAATGGGATGTGATTTGGTTTCCATTGCTACTGTCTTGTACTTAATTCAGTATAATTTCATTTTCTCTTTTTCAGGATCTTTGCCTCACAAGTTTTGGGTTATTTCCTCAATTATTTCAAATAGCAAGTTTAAAAAAAATACCTGGTATTTTAGCTGGTCTTCTATGAGTAAAGATTAAGTTTCCAACTATACTAGACATTTTACATGTTAACATAAAATAAAAGAGAGGGAATCCTGCCTATTCTAAGTAGACCAGACATTTCACTTAATAAAAATACATAAGGAGGGATAAGCCTGACTTTTCTGAGTAGAAAAATTATGTCATAGTTTTTTTTCTTGTGATTTAAGTATGTTTCCATTATGGTTGCACAATAAAATTGACTTTGACATTTCATTCATTACATTTTGATGGAAAGAATATGAAAGTCAAAGATGGTATGAGCTAAGAGATAAATCAAGTATGTCTTGTAGTTACCATATATAATACATCATCTTGGAGAATAATGAAAGATAGAGTTGAGGCTAGAAAAAAAAAATGTTGATTTAAACTTGTAGAGAATATTGACTACCCTTTCAAATTTCTGGGATTTTGTTCTACAGAAAATGTGAAGTAATATGAGTAATATAAATTATATTGATTCCAAACCATAACTATAATGTGGTTTAGAAAAGACAGTTTTTACAAAGAAAAGGATAATTATACTGAAGAAATTAATGAGGAGGCTGTTGAAACAGTCAAGGAAAATTATAAACATAAAATAGAGTTAAATGATGCTTCAAAGGAGTGAGCTTTGGGAGAGAATGATGTGTTGAAAATGTACAGGAAACATATACAAGATAAGTAGAATGCTAAACTTTTTAATATCAAAATTTATGTAGAAAAGAATTTTGTGATAAAAACTACATTCACAAGGTCTCTTGGCATTCATAAAAGTAAGAATCATTATAGAAGAATCTTGCATTCATTGTATAGCATCAGAGGCAAATGAAGGGTTATTTTTTGTAGAAGAAACATGTAGTTATATACATATTTTAAAATGCTTTTAATACCATGAGCCTTTGTACTGGATTGTGAGCAATGCAGTAGACACAGAGGAGAAGTGTTATGGGCACAGTGAGGACCTAATGTAGGTCGTGAGTGGACTCTGATGGAAGTTATTCATTACTTCTCTGTTTAATGACTCCACCTCTGACATAAAACTAGCTAGCACTGAAGATTCATCAGCTAGTAACTATTTAGAAAAGAACAAAGCAGATAAAACCCAAAGAGAGAGAAGAAAGAGAGGCTATTAATCGAATCACTTCCAGCCTCATTCACTCTGTTGTCAATTAAATGTAATAATTCTAATAATACATCTCACATATCACACTTATTCTGGGTAAGAAAGTGGCTGTCTTATAAGTGTTTGATGAAAGACTATAGTAATTGCTAGAGTTCTAAAAACATGCAGTTTATGGGGAACTACCTAAATCTTTCTAGTATTAAAGTAACACATAATATTGTAAAAAAATTTAGGGGAAAAAAGAAAACAAAAATATATAAACCATAGTATTACCACACAAAGATAATGACTGATAATGTTTTAAAAATAACATTCAGATATTTTTCTGAATTCTTTAAAATAGGCTTAAATGTATTTAGCATTAGCATTATAATCTCTGGAATAATATAAAATATTGTAAAATGAGAGATTGTCACATATTTAAACATTGAAATGGAGAAAATAAAAAAACTTCTAATTTAAAATACCTCTTTTTAATATATATATATACACACACATATATATATATATATATATATAATCCTTATAACATAAAAACACAAGGTGCAATTTGAAATTTGGAGACATTCTTTACTCTAAATTGAAAAATGAGCCCTGTGTAGTGGTGTATGCTTGTAATCCCCACACTTGGAAGGCCGAGACAGGAGGATCACGCAGGTTTGAAGCCAGTCTCAGTGGCTTCAGAGACCCTGTTTCCAAATAAAAATATAAAAATGGGTCTGGGATATAGCCCAGAGGTAGAAGGGTTTCCCTGAAGCCCAGTACCACAAAAAAAATTGAAAAATGAATCTTTCACATACCATTAGCTCTACATGAAATATTAAGAAACTATATTCTACAC
This sequence comes from Muscardinus avellanarius, assembly GCF_963383645.1. Taxonomy (NCBI): domain Eukaryota; kingdom Metazoa; phylum Chordata; class Mammalia; order Rodentia; family Gliridae; genus Muscardinus; species Muscardinus avellanarius. The sequence goes on from NC_137793.1 coordinate 44,773,407, forward strand.
AGAATTAGAGCAATTATTTTTAAAGTTTATGACTTCTATAATTTAATGAATTATAAAAGCTTATAAAAACTAATGGGTCAAAATGGTAAACTGATCACATGCTGAAATAAGACATAAATTCATGGAAAATTACTAGAAATTATAAAATAGTGATGACAGTGTTAAAAACCAAAAAGAGAGTTCTTGGTGATTTTTATAAGACAGGGTAATCAGGAACCTGTATTCCTAGAAGAATAACCCCTCTGGAATCATTTCCAATCTCTTTTCATAATCACCAGATGCCTCCACTGCTTGCAGACTGTGAAGAGGTCATACTGAATATAGAGTTAGATAGACAAGAAAGACTCACCCAACACTTGAGGAATACTGACACTATAACACAGAAGTGCTAAACCTAAAAAGAGACATTTAGTAGACTAAGAAAAAAAAAGTCACAGTTAAAACACATACAAGTTATGTTCTCAGAAGTGTTTAAAAGATTCTGCCAAGGAAAACAAGAATTGAATGGAAAAGCATGAAGATAAAAAATTGTAATTATTTAAATAAAAATCTCATTTAGTTGATTAGATAAGTGAATGTAGTTGAAAAATAAAATAAAAAATAAAGCTTGGCAGTATCTCAGAATATAGCTAAAAAAGACAAAGAGAAAATTAAATACAAACATTCTGAATGTTCAATTTCTATATAAATAAGGAAGAAAAAAAGTACTTTAAATATAAAGACTATATAAAAAACAGTTGTAGACTTAAGCTACAGACTTGAACTAAATTTGATTTCCCATACAGAAAAGATATTTTGTAAACAGAATGAATGAGAAAGACTACACCAGACTCCTGTGATGAAATATTAAATTTCATTGATGAAAAAAATTATAGTTAATGCTAGAAAGAGAAAATTTAACAGAAATGAGAATTCAATTATGATCTTATATATCTTTGATAAAAGAGGTTAAAGAAGGTCTTAAATTAAAATGTTTATAACATTAAAAAGCAGTCTTGATTGGAGATTTTTTTATAGATTTAAATACTTATGTGTGGGCTGGGCATGGTGGCAAACTTATAATCCCAGTACTTGGGAGGCTGAGGCAGGAAGATCACACAGGTGTGAGGCCAGACCCAGCTACTTAGTCAGGCCCTCCACAACTGAGTGAGACCCTTTTTCACAATAAAGAATAAAATTAGGGCTGGGGTGTAGCTTGGAAGTAGAATTCTCCTGGGTTCAATCTGCAGTACTAGAAAAATAAAATAAAATAAATATAAAGTAAATAAATACTCATGTCAGAGTGAAATGTTGATGTTCATTAACATTTAAAAAGACTCAATCATTTTACTACCCATAAGTTCTTAACCAACATACTCTTTTCTCTACCTTTTCTCACCCTCTGGAAACCATCATTCTACACTCTGTTTTTGTGAATTGGACAATTTTAGGTTTCACATATAATTGAAATCCTGAACTATTTAGTCTTTTATGCTTGGCCTTTTTAAAAAAAAATATTGGTACATTGTAGTCGTGCATCTTAATGGGGTACAAGATGGTGGAGACATACAGGCAAACATCACACAATTAGCCCTTACCCAGTTCCCTCCATATTCCTTACCCCTCCCTGCTTCTCATGTTTGGCTTAGTAATTGACATCGATGTATTTGTTAAAGTACATTATGTGCATTAGGGAATTTCCCTCTTTTCCCTTCCTATCACCTCAGTTGGGTCACCTTATTTGCTCATCTATAGTATTTTGTTCTTTGGCTAGAGTTCCTCCTATGACCCATTTTCTCCCTAACTTCCACATATTATGGAGAGCATCCAATTTCTTATTTTTTGTGACTGACTAATCTCACTTAGCATAATGTCCTTCAGTTCCATCCATTTCCCTGTAAATGATGTAATTGTGTTTTCTTAATGGCTGAGTAAAATTCCATTGTATACACAAAGCATAGTTTTGTAATCCATTCATCTGTTGATGGACATCTTGGCTGGTTCCATACTTTGGCAATTCTGAATTGGGCAGCTATAAACATAGCTATGCATGCATTAGTTTGGTAGTTTAGTTCCCATTCTTTTGGATAAATACCCAGAAGTGGTATTGCTGAATCATATGGTAAGTTTATTCTAATTCTTCTGAGGATCCTCTATACAGTTTTCTAAAGTTGCTGCACTAATTTGCAGTTCCACCAACAATGTATTAGAGTTCCTACTTCTTTTAGGGCTCTACATCATCACCAGCATTTCTTGTTGTTTGTGTTTTGTGATTTTTTGTTTTTTGGTTTTTGTGGGGAATTTTTTGGTGGGACTGGGGTTCCTGGAAGCCCTTCTACCTCCGAGCTATACTCCCATAACTAATTATATATATATATATATATGTGTGTGTGTGTGTGTGTGTGTGTGTGTTATATGTGTTATATATATGTGAGATATATATATATATATATATATATATATATATATATATATAAATTTTTTTTTTAAACAGGTCTCCTAACCCAGCATGGCTGGCTGTGAACCTGCTCAATCCTCCTGTCTCCGCCTCCCAAGCGTGGGGATTACAAGGATGTGCCACCACACCCGCCATTGTTTGTGTTTTGAATGAATGCCATTCTAGTTTGAATTAAGTAAAATCCTAGGGTAGTTTTGATTTGCAATTCTCTGATTGCAAATGATGTTCAGCATTTTTTCATGCATTTATTGGCCATTTGAATTCTTCTTTCATGAAGTGTCTAGTTTACTTACTCATTTTTGATTGGGTTATTTGTTTTCTTAGTGGTGAGTTTCTTGATTTCTCTGTATATTCTAGATATTAGTCCTCCATCAAATTAGTAGGTGAAAAAATATTTCCCCATTCTGTTGGGTCTCAGTTGAGGTTCTTGATAGTTTTCTTTGCTGTAGAGAAGTTCTTCAGTTTCATGAAATCCCACATATTGATTCACTTTTTAGTTTCTTGTGCCTTTGGGGTCCTGCTGAGAAAGTTTTTTATCTGTGCCTATATATTGCAGTGTTGGACCTATTGCCTCTATAAGGAGCCTCAAGGTCTCTGGTCTAATTTCTAAGTCTTTGATACACCTTGAATTGACTCTTGTGAAGGCTGAGAAATTGGGATTTATTTCCATTTTTCTGCATATGGTTAACCAATTTTGCCAACACCATTTTTTGAACAGGACATATTTTTTCAGTGTATGTTTTTGGCTCCTTTGTCAAAAATCAATTGGCTGTAAGTGTGCATATTTGTTTCTCAGTTTCTAGTCTGCCCTATTGGTCTCTGTATCTTTTTTGTGCCAGTACCATGCTGTTTTTATTACTATGGCTTTGTAGTATAGTTTAAATTCAGGTATTGTGATTCCTTATGCCTGGTTTTGTTTCTGAGAAACACTTTATCTATTATGGGATTTTTTTTTCTTGTTGTTGTTTCAAATGAATTTAAGGACTGATTTTTTTATTCCTGTGAGGAGTAATGTAGATCACTTTTGGAAGTATGGCCATTCTGGTAATATTTATTCTGCCTATCAGTGAACATGGAAGATCTTTCCATCTTCTAAGATCTTCTTTAATTTCTCTTTTCAATGTTTTACAGTTTTATTTGCAGAGGTCTTTTACCTCCTTAGTTAAGTGTATTTTTAAGTACTTTTTGTGTGTATGGGATATCCTGAGTGAATGTGTTTTCTAGATTTCTTTTTCAGTGAATTTATGGTTGGTATACAGAAAAGCTCTTGATTCTTTAAGATTGATTTTTATCCAGACACTTTTCTGAAATTCTTTATCTGTTCTATAATCCTTTTGTTTGAGTGTGTTGGTTCTTCTAAGTACAGTATCATATCATCTGCAAATAGTGAAAGTTTGAGTTCTTCATTTCCTATTTGTACTCCTTTGATTTTCTTTTCTTACCTTATTCCTCTGGCTGCAGTCTCAAGTACTATATTGAAGAGAAGTGTGAAAATGAACACCCTTGTCTTGTTTTTGTTTTTAGGGGAAATTCTTGAAGTCTTTCCCCATTTAATATGATGTTGGCTGTGGGTCTATTGTAAATTAATTTTATGATGTTGAGGTATATCTTTCTATTCCCATTCTCTCAGTACTTTTACCATAAATGAATGTTGGATTTTTTCAAATGCCTTTTCAGCATCAGTTGAAATGATCATATAATTTTTTATTTGGTTGTGTTTATGTGATAAATTACATGGATTAATTTTTGTATATTGAAACAACCATACATCCCTGGGATGAACCCTACCTGGTCATGGTGTATGGATTTCTTGATGTGGTTTTGAATGCATGTTGCTAGTATTTTGTTTAGCAGTTTTGCATCCAAGTTCATCAAATATATAGGCCTGTAGTTTTCCTTCCTTGAACTGTCTTTATTTGGTTTGGGTATGAATGTGATATTGGCATCATAGAATGCATTTGGGAGAGTCCCTTTTTTATTTCATGAAATAAATTGAGTAGTATTGGCACTAGCTCTTCTACAAAGCTTTTATAAAATTCACTTGGGAAACCATCTGGTCCTAGGCTTTTTCATTATTGCTATTTCAATAGCAATCTTTTTTATTGCTATTGGTTGGTTTAAATTTTCTATATTTTCTTGACTCAGTTTAGAAAGATATTTATCTAGAAAGTTGTCAATTTCTTCCAGATTTTACATTTTGTTGGAGTATATTTTTTCAAAGTAGTTTCTGATAATCCTCTAAATTTCTACACTGTCAGTGGTAATATCTCCTTTTTCATCTCTTGTTTTTGATATTTGTGTTTTTGATATTTGGATTCTCTCTCTCTCTCTCTCTCTCTCTCTCTCTCTCTCTCTCTCTCTCTCCTCTCCCCCTGTTAAATTGGCTGTGAGATACTCTTGGCTCCTCTCAGCGCCCCCCGGGCTGTGCTAACTGATGCTGCCTTCCCTTCACTCATTCCACCTAGACAACCATTGGTGGGAGGGGGGAAGGGAAAACGGGGGCGGGGGAGAGAGGTAACCAAATATAGTTTAAATGTATACTATTTATGTTCAATAAAAATTTTTTTAAAAATTTGGCTAATGGTTTATTGATTTGTTGATTTTTTTTTTTTTTAGAAACCAGCTTTTGGGTTTGCTGATTTTCTGTATTTTTTAAATTCTCTACTTCACTAACTAATTTCTATTCTGATTTTAATAATTTTCTGTCTTCTACTGACTTTGGGGTTAGATTGTTCCTGTTTTTCAAAGGCTTTGAGGTGTGTCATTAGGCTATTTATTTGGTAATTTTATGTTCTATGTGAGCACTCAGTGCTATAAATTTTCCTCTTAATACTGCCTTCAAAGTGTCCCAGAGGTTTTGATATGCTTGCATCTCTGTTTTCATTTGTTTCTAGAAATTTCTTGATTTCAATTCTTACTTCTTCTATGACCCATTCTTCATTCAGAAGTGTGGTATTCAGTTTCCACATTTTTTTGGTTTCTCTGGGTCTTCTAATAGTTGATTTCTAGTTTCATTCCATTATGGTCTGAAAAGACAAAGGGAAGTATGTCACACTTTTTGAATTTGCTAGTGGTCACTTTGAGGCCCAGGATCTGATCTATTTTGAACAAGGTTCCATGAGAAACTGAGAAAAATGTGAACTCTGCTATAGTTGGGTGAAATATTTATTTATTTATTTATTTATTTATTTATTTATTTTCTTTCTTTCTTTCTTTCTTTCTTTCTTTCTTTCTGCCTTTCCTTCTTCCTTTCTTCTTTATTTTTTATGTGGTATTTGGATTAAACCCAAGAGCATTTTACCTCTGGGTTACACCCACAGACCTATTTTATTATTTTTTATTTTGAAACATGGTTTCACTAAGTTGCTGAGGCTAGTCACAAATCTCCTATCCTCTTGTGTCAGCTTCCCAAGTACTGAGATTAGAAGCATCTGCCACCATGCCTCACTATGCCTTTTGTATTTCACTTAGCCTAAAATCTTCTAAGTTCAGCCACCTTGTCACAAATAGCAGAATTTTTTCTTTTATTAAGACTGAATAATATTCCAATACATCGAGATCAATGATTATATATATATATATATATAATTTAAATATATAATATTTAAATATATATCACATATCCAATCATACATTGAGAGACACATGTTAAATTTATATCTTATTATTATAAATGAAATGCATGTTGGGCATGGTGGTGCACCCTTGTAATCCCCGCACTTGGAAGGCAGAGACAGGAGGATTGTGCAGGTTCAAAGCCATCCTCACTGGCTTAAGAGACCCTGTTTCCAAATAAAAATATAAAAATGGGTCTGAGAGTGTAGCTCAGAGGTAGAAGGACTTCCAGGAACCCCAGTACCACCAAAATAAATAAATAAATAAATAAATAAATAAATAAATAAATAAATAAAATGCCATTTAATATGAAGATCAGGTATCTGAGATCCTGATTTCATTTCCTGTGGCTGTGTTCCCAGAAGCAGCACTGTGAAATCACGTGGTAGATCTAGGCACACTATACTCTTTGTCAGGAATCATTTTTTCCACATCTTCTTTTGTCTTTTTGGTAACAGCCATTCTAAGAAATAAGATCTCATTGTAGTTTGATTTGACTGATATTTAATGATGATAATCATTGTTTCATAAAGCTGGTTTCCATTTGTATGTCTCTCTATTTTTTTTTTTTTTTTGCAGTACTGGTGTTTGAACTCAGTGGCATTCTTCCTCTGAGCTACACCCCCAGCCCTATTTTATTTTTTTTTATCTTAAGACAGAGACTCGCTAGGTTGCTGAAGGAGATCTTTCTAAGTTGCTGAAGCTGACCTGGAAACTCAATTATCTTATCTCAACCTTCCAAGTACTGAGATTGCAGGTGTACACCATCACTCCCAGCATGTCTTGTTTTAAGAAATACTCTGTTTCTATTAGGGTCCCTTGCTCATCTCCTTGACTTTTTCTCCTTTCTTTTCTTATTTAAGACTTGCATATTCTCACCTCATAAAATATAGAGATTGACATCTCATCGTAAATGTTAATAAATATTTTAGTATATTATAAAAATGAGAAATTTTAAGATGAAATATTATAAGTAAAATCTTATTCTCTAATATCATTTTATGAGAGATATAATGTATGTTTTACATATGCCATGTTATGGATTGTCAAAATGCTATGTTTTTTTATGGTTTTTTTTTTTTTGCTATTTTACTTTTGTTTTAGAACATTAAGCCAGATTTTGTGGTATATAATGCCTCTTAAAATGACTCTATCTGATTTTATCTTATTCTGAACAATAAGGTTTTCACCCCAATAGGCAGGTGGAGAGTCAAAGCAATGATCCATGTAATTGAGGGAACAGTAGATTTAGTTTGATGACTAGCCTGAGTTAAGGTATTGCCACTGGAATATATTAGGTTTACTCTCTAAGTCCTCAGAATGTCTCTTGTATTATGGGTGATTGATTAAAGAGTTACAGCAATAAGCATAACAGAACAGCTATTATCCATCTCCAGAAGATTATGAGTGTGAGCCGCCATAAAATAGATTGATATGTATCAGATATAAAACAAATTTGTCATAGTTACAAATTTTTGTACATATCCAAACTATTTTTGAATTATTGTTTCTTTTCCAAACTTATCCATAACATCCCTGAGAGCAGAGAATTTTCCTATATTTGCTCTCTATTGCCACTCCAGTGTTTGACAAAGGGAAGGCCTGTTGAATTAATAAAATAATAGTCTCAAAATCATATAATCAGTTATTTTGTGATTATAAAAATAGCTAATATAATATTTCTGTCATACCTCAAGATACAATCTCACTCTTACTGTAATTTTTTTATTAGAACTTTACACTTGTTTTATATTGGTCTGTTCATCTGTTTCCTACATCTATGATTATGATTATTAGTAATAACAACAGACAAACATTTGAACCTAGGGACTTGTTTCTCCATTCTTTGCTCTATCCCAGTCAAAATATTTTGGAATGAAAAAAAAATATTATGAATGAATTATAGATAAGGAACCAAAGATCTTTCACCCACAGTAATACAAACAAGTTTGGCCCATATTACTATTTCTTTATTTCCAGATATAATTAAAAGAGATCATTAATTCCTCCAATACTGACTGATAGATGTGCTTATCATTCAACATAGACTCTAAAAGAATAGCATTTTGGATGAATTTCCTGACTCTTTAGATATTCTGTTAAACACTCAAATTTAAGAATTTATTTCTAAAAGCTTGGAACCACTAAATGAACCAAACTTTTTAGCTGCCAAAAAATCAAGTGACTTAACAATTTAACATTTGTCTTTGGAGCAATAAAACATATTGGCTGCAGTCTTCATTTGAATAAGCTTGATACTATAGAATAAGATGATAAAAAGGAATGATATTCATTTTCACTTCTATTTATCCAACCACTGCAACTAATTAGCAATGATTCAAATAGTTCATGGATGGCTTTTGTTTTTATCCTGTTCCTGAGTATTTATATACACAAATACCTAGTTTCATTAGGCCATCATGTAGGCTAGAATAAACCTGTTCAAAGCTGTATTTCATATACATGTTTTCTTTTTATCAATTCTCTTTAATCAGCTACACATATAGCCAGTATTTCGTTTAAGCAAAACTTCATAAATATTTGGACACAGAGTTTAAAAATATTTTTAAAACTTTAAAAATAAACCAAAGCACACAGAAATATACAGTTCAACATCAATCATTTGTGAAAGAAGTATGGAAGCAAGCAAAATTATAATATTTTATAAGAAATGGCAAAAACAAAATGAAAATGCCATATGAGAATTGAACTTCACAATGTAAGTTGATGTTAAACAAGACTTTTCTTTTGCCAAAATTAGGGTCTAATACCCAAAGATTAAGTACAAAGCATCAAGTAATACCTTCTAGAAATAAATTAATGTAAAGAGGTTCACTGGCTGTGCTACTCTCAGAATCATTTTGCTTTTTGTTTCTTTTCTCTCTCTCTCTCTCTCTCTCTCTCTCTCTCTCTCTCTCTCTCTCTCTCTCTCTCTTTTGTTCTAGTGCATATAACAGAAGACTAATGAGGAGGGAAAGAGAGGAACAATCAGTCATTAGAATTATGAGACTTTGACTTGGAAGAAGGAACATAATGGCTTTTTGCTTTCTTATTACTTCTCCAGAGAGAATAGGTACTCTCCTCCTCTGAAATAAATATACATGGACTATAGATATGACACTGGATTCTCTTTTTATTTACACATTTTCTTGTGCATATAAATGCTGAGAGTTCTTCATGATTATTGGTTAAGAAAGGAAAGAGAGTCAGAAAACAGAGAGAGAAAATATATCTGCGGGGCAGCCTACATTCTAACATTCAATGTGACATGAACTATTGGTTTCCAGTGGCTCTCACCATAACCAAGGGGTCAAGCATTTTTTAGCCAGTAGTTTTATTTATGGAGATAGCATAGAAAGAAATATTTTTTCATGAAAAATTAAAACTAAAAAGAGAAATCATAGATCTTTATTCTTGCAGTTGCATTCACTAAGATGTCAACTTGATGTGGTAATTCTGAAAAAACAGCTTACACATCACATTTGACCAGAGGAAGAGAGTGACTTTTATTATTGTTTAATATTTTATAAAAAGGCATATAATTGATAAAAAAATTCTAAAAACTTAACATTTATGGCAAAACAAGTCATAGTTATTATGGTGTTAAATGTAATGCATCATTATTCCCTTCATTCTCTAGTAGTCTAGCTTGGTTTCTTTACATGGTGGTCTGAGGACCATATTCCAATAAAGTAAGAGAAATGTTGCAAAGACAGGTTAAGTCTTAGCACTAGAAGTAGAGTGGTGCCACTTCTGCCTCATTTCAGTAGGTAAATTACAACCTATCTTCAGAGGAGAGGGAAATAAATTCATCTTTGCCAAGAATGTCAAAGTCACACAACATAGAGCATATGTAATGGACTGGAAGGAATTTATGGCCATATTTCAGAATCCAGCATAGATGACAAAAATTATGTAAGAACTAACATGAGCATACTTTAATTTTCTGAAAGAGGAATGATATACAATACAAACAGATTTCTGGTTGCTTCTCAGTAAAGGTCTGCTAAAGTTTCTTGACTCAATATGACTAAAGAAACTATGTTTGTAACGACAAGGCCTGTATTTTTTTATTGTCCAGTTATGCTCATTCTCTTGTATGAAAACAATTTGAATATCCAACCTTACCATTTAATCCCTAGTAAATGATGCTTTCCATTGTGAGTGTTTTATACTTAATCCTTACAATAGCCTAACTCATTTTTGAAATAAGGAATCTAAGACTTAAAATGGTTAGGTAATTTGAGAAGCCACATAGCTACTGAACAAGGAAACTAGAATCAAAACCCAGGCAATCTGGCTCAAGTACATGATTTTAACCATCATGCTTACTACTGCCCTGATCCCCTGGGTTCTAATTTTATTCTCCTCTAAAATAAGATAGACCTTGCTCATATAATTCATACTTAAAATAATGTCCTAATAAGTGTTAAGCAATCAGTATCAAGGACAATTAACCTGCCTGAGACATTAGTATAATCTGTTTGGTCTGTGTTGTGTACACTGGTTAGTGAGTTGTCCCAAGCAGTATATCCAGAACCAACTTTCAGGGCAATTCATAAGTTAAGATTGCTTAGGAGTGAGAAGTAGCACTGCATAGTCAATAAGAAGAAAGATTGAAATTCACATGCCAGGGATTCAAGTTCTGGTTGTGCCACTTACTAGCTGAGACTTCAGGCCTGTTACTTAATCATTAGAAGTAATAATAATTCCTACTTGATAAGCATGACTATTGAGTTTAGTGAGCTAATATTTGTAGAGGTGTGTGGCATTTTATCTGCCACACATTTGTTACACTTCTTGTTTGTTTGTTTTGTTCTTTTTTTTTTTTTTTGCGGTACTTAAGATGGAACCCAGGGGTATTCTAACTCCAAGCTACACACCCAGCCCTATTTTTTTATTCTTTATTTTGAAACAGGGTCTCATTGAGTTGCAAAGGGCCTCAATAAGTAGTAGGTGAGACTGTTCTTGAACCGTGAGCCTCCTGTCTCAAGTACTGAGATTACAAGCAGGTGCCACCATGCCCAGCTAAACTTCTTTCTATTTTTAAAGATTTATTTCAGGCCATCCATCCAGGGGTGTCTGGGCACTCCATGCATCTGGAGTTCAGGGTGTTCAGATACTAATCCAAGCATAGGTTGCATTTGTTCTACCTTTTCTTCAAACCATTGAAAATACTGGTCTTCCAGTTGAGAATTGTCTTTGGTTTAACTTGGCTGGAGATGGGGTTGGATGTGGCTTTAGTCTCCATTTCACTTCCCACAGAGCCACCAACTACACTGTGGAGAAGAGATTACTTGTCCTCATCCTCACCACCAAATATTCACCATGGGCAGGTTTTAGAAATAAGAGGGGGGCATCCTTGACCTGGCCCCAATCAGGGCCATGAACAGCCTGTTGATTGTGGAGCACCCAAAGCTCCACTCATCCAAGGCCCAGTTGGCCTCTCCTTCCTTCCCTCAATGTGCCTTTACCCAGTGACCACCAGACTCAAGGAGGCCAGGTGATCTGAATGGTTGAACTTAAAAAATATGATTCTCTGGATTTAATGGATATTAAAATTCACAGCCAGTTATGGTATTACACACTTGTAATTCTAATACTTCAGAGACTGAGACAGGAAGATTGCAGGTTCGTAGCCAACCTCAGCAACTTAGCAAGGAACTCCACAATTTAATGAGACCCTATTTCAAGATAAAAATTAAAATAGGGCTGGGAGTATAGTTCAATGTTAGAATGTCCCTGGGTTCAATTCCCATACCCTATCCCTACATACACACTAATGAAGTTACTTAACCTTACTCTTTCCTCAACCATAAGTAAGATAATTAAAAATAGGGACTATTTATGTTTTTATTTATCTCCATACTTAAGTGTGTAGTTAGCTTCCATTAAATGTTAGCTATTATCATCTATTGGACATGAAATGCCTCAATATCTCCCTAAAGTTCACAATAATTCATTCTCATAGGATATTCATTTATTTATTAGCAAGAATATCCATGTATAAGCCACAATATATTGCACTTTAGACAAATTGTGGGGTAAAGTGAAATTTATACCCAAATGAATAAATTTTGAGAAAATTTATGCCACTATTTCATATGGAAAAAAATGATTATCTATAATTAGGAAGATGACTTAATTTTGAATTTATTACTACATTAACCAATTATAAAATTTATGTTATATTTTAAGTTAAATGGACCACTCTAAAATCTCTAATTTAATTCATAGTTAAAGTTGTTATTTTTATTGACATTCTTTGAGTTACTACAGGAGTGGTTGCTTTGTTTACCCTGTAGGGGGTCAGATAAAAATAGAGAAATAAATGCAGAATTATTAATTACACAGTATTTTAGTCTACTGCTTAATGTCAGAAGCAAAATTTACAACATTAGTAATTTCTTGCACTCTCTGCAAATCAAGAGCAAGAGACTGAGAGAGATGTGCCATTGTTTATACTTAATAGAGCCCAATACAAGTAGAATTTAGTTCTTCCAGAGTATATTTTTTGAAAAATTGAAACAACAGTTTCAGAATCATAATATGGAGTTTCAAAACTCCATAATAACTTTGAATTATTCTCCAAAGTGAGAATAATTTCCCAAGAAAATTCTGAATTGACTGCGGATATTTTAAAAACTCAAGTGTAGGAGTAGACAATCCATCATTTTTATATTGGCAGAAGTGCTCTTGAGTATTATAACTAATACATTGATGGTTTTAGAAAGATTTTATATTCTTAACTATATTATTTTCCAAGTGTATAATTATCAGCAACTGTATACATTTGTTATAAACAGAATAAGAGTTCAATGTATGTCCATGATCAAATAGTAGAAAAATGTAATTTATCCATATAGTCAATATTTTGCCAGCTAAATTGATTTAGCATAATATAAATGAAATAGTCTCTCACAATGTTCAAGCTAGATGCTAATATTATATCTGATTTTAATTTCTTCAACAAAATGAATATCTAGAACCTACTTTATGTGACTTAAAGGAATGTTCAGTATCCTTCAATTCTATTGTTTGGGTTTTGTTGAATAGAATACTACTACCATTATATTAAGAGATGGTAAGGAAAAACAAAATCTAGAGTCACAAATGTTGGGGAATCTTAAATAAAGGAAGTAAAAGGATTTCTTTACAAATAAGTATCTTCTCTTATATAAAATAGACCAACATAAAGATTCAGCGAATAATGAAATTTCTCAAATACAATTGGCTATGTATCCAATTGCCCCACTCTAATAATACGTATTAACATATTAATGGGCTATTAAAGCTGTTCATTTTGCTCTTTTTATAGAATGGGTGACTGTAATTTACTGACTATAATTTTTTTTCAAAGACAATATTAGATTTACTTTGGAATTAAGCAGATTCTTTTCACACTTCACCAAAGTACTTTCTTTTTCTAGAATCCTGCCATCTACTGAATGTTTAGATGAATAACCTCAAAGTATCTAATTAAATTTAATTGCCTTATGCTACTTAAAATATAGTATATTTTTCTAAACTCTAAAAAGCTAAAAAACTTTTTAAATAAATGTTTAATGATTTCTTTAAATGAAAATACTTTATAGCATGTCATAAATAAATGGAATACATATAGATATTGTGCATAAAATAATTTATAATGTATGTATTTTATATAAGCAGAAAATATTTTATATTTCTGTATTTATAGTTGATAGGTCAAAAAATTTGTCTCAACATCCAACTATTACCTTTTGACTTTTGTTTTTGCTTTTTAGTTTTATACTTTATTGATGCTACATCATGGAGAGGTTCAGAGTGATACAAACATACATGCACACAGCAGTTGGCCTGTTTCTCTTCAGATACTACCCTGGCCCCCACCCATACACATTAGTGGGATTGGTATGGATACTTTCATTATTAGTATATGATTATTTGAACTGTTTCTTTCATCAATTCTCCTTTATCCCTTCTTTACCTCCCTCCTCCAACTCCATTCTATTTCTTCATTTATCTTAAGTCTTTTCCATTTTCTGTTTTCTTTCTAGCTTCCACATATGAGAGAAAACACATGACCCTTGACTTCGTGAGACTAAGTGATCTCACATAACATGATATTCTCTAGTTCCAAACATTTGTTTGCAAATTATAATTTTGTTTTTTTATGACTGAGTAAAAATTTATTGTTTGTAAATACCATATTTTCATTATTTATTCAGCTTTTGACTGACACCTAGGTTGGTTCCATAACTTAACTACTGTGAATTGTGCTGCTATAAACATGGACATGCATGTATCACTATAGTATTATTTTGAAAAGATGTCAAGGGTCATATGATGGTTCCATTCTTAGTCTTTTGATAAACTTTCATACTGATTTTCATAATACTTATACCAATTTATAATCCCATTAATAATGTATAAATTCTTATTCCCCCATATCCTTACCAGTATTTATTGATTTTTTTGTATCTTTGATGATTGCCATTCAAACTGGAGTTAAATGGAATCTCAATACAGTTTTGAATTTCAATTCCCTTCTAATGATTGCTAATGATACTAATGATATCAAACATTTTTTCATATATTTATTGGGAATTTGTACTACTTCTTTTGAAATTTGTCTCTTCAGTTGAATTGCCCATTTTTATTGTGTTATTTGTGCTTTTAGCCTTAAATTTTTAATTTCTTTATGTAGTCTAGATATTAGTTATTTATTAGAGAAGAGCTGACAAAGATTTTTCCCAATCTGTAGGCTGGGTCATATTGAGGAAGTCTCTGTCAATGCCTTTATGTTGAAAAGTTGGTGCTATATTTACTTTTAGTAATTGCAAAGTCTCTGGTCTAATTTATAGGTCTTTGATCCATTCTAAGTTGACTTTTAAATAGGGTGAGAATGGAATCTAATTATCTTCTTCTACAAATAGATATTCATTCCCAGTATCATTTATTGACAGGGCTATCTTTTCTCCAGTGTATTTTTGGCTCTTTTTTTAAAAAAATAAGCTGGCTATGAATTAAAGGATTTGTTTCAATACCTTCTATTCCATTGCTCTATATCTGTTTTTGTGCCAATACACAATACTCTATGTGTCTGTTTTTGTTGCTATAGCTCTGTAATATAATTTGAAATTAGGTATTATAATGTGTCCAGCATGGTTCCTGTTACTCAGAATTGCTCTGGATATTCCATTCTTCTGTTTTTCCATTAAATTTTAGGACCATTTTCTTCTAGCTCTCTGAAGAATGACACTGATATTTTGATAGACATTGCATTGAATCTCTAGATTAATTTTAGCAGTATGGCCTTTTCAACAATATCTAAGAATATAGGAGGTATTTTCATCTTAGAAAATCTCCATTTATTTCTTTTGTGGTCTATAATTCTCATTGTAGAGATCTTTTATCTCCTTCTTTAGATTAATATTGTAACTTGATCCTACAATCATGTGATAAATACTTAAGTCTTTTATTATTCATTCACATTATCAATCATGGAATATAAACTAAATGCTAAGTATGTGAAGTTAAGGAGCAGAAATATTTTCAGTGTGAGGATAAAGTAATATTTCAAGATTACCTTATTTAAGTCTCTGGATTCTATCTCATGTGAACAATGAAAACACTGAAAAATGAATTAAAAATCTTCTCTACCTAAGTTAAAGTTGAATTCTAGTAGATAAAATAAATAACAATATGACAAATCCTTTGTCTTAAAATCATTTTTTACAGGTTCTAGTGCAAGCCAGTAATCCCAGCTTCTCAGAAGATATAGAAGCAGATAGATCACAAGTTCAATTCCAGCATGAACAACTTAACAAGACCAAAATTAAATTAAATTAAATTAATAAAAAAGAACTGGGGATGTAGCTCAGTAGTAGAGTGCTAGCATGTGCAAGGCTCTGGGTTTAAGAAGTAGTATCACCAAAAAATAAAAAAATAAGGAAATATAGGTTCATATTCTACATTTTTAACCTCACATGTTAAATTTATGTTTTTAAAAAATAAACTTGAACATATGTGAATTCTTAAATTATCTTAGTATTAGCTAGTCTTATTTAATTAATTGTGGAAATAAACTATTTCCTATGAAAAGGGGAAAACATTGATAAGTAATGAGAATGCCTTGAGATTAACACTTTAAAACTGTTAAATACCTAATGACCTAATGACCCAGCCTAGACTTTAAGTGGCTGGATTTTGCCAAAGAAACACATACTTTAATCTGGTGTCAACACAAGGGGAAAGACAAATTTTGTGGAACCTAAAACATGTAATTTGGAGACATACTCACTAATAAACTTTTATGAGTTTAATAGTTCAAAATTACTCAGTTTTCCTAGAGTGAGGCCTATCTCAGAGAGAGATCCTGCAGCTTCATGTTTAATAGATTTATGGTAAATATGACTTTACTATGTAAAGTCAAACTATGCATCATCAAAAATCAGGAAAGAAGTCTACTGGGAGAGCATCAGAATAGAGATCAGAAGAGCATTGCCACATCTAAGATTAATCTTTCTGGATTTCCAATTATCTCTACAAGAAAGTCAAGTGTGCATTGGATAAATTAGTCTCCAAGGTTCCTTCTACTCATTTTTAATTGTTCTTTTTTTTTTTTTTGGTGGTGGTGGTGGTGGTACTGGGGTTCCTGGAAACCCTCCTACATCCGGGCTACACTCCCAGACCCATTTTTATATTTTTATTTGGAAACAGGGTCTCTTAAGCCAGCAAGGCTGGCTTTGAACCTGTGCAATTATCCTGTCTCTGCCTCCCAAGCAAGGGGATTACAAGTGTGCACTACCACACCTGGCTAATTGTTCATTTTAATTGGAAAAGTCATTATTTCTAAAATGAGGAGAATCCCAATTTAACAAGAAAGAAGCAAATGAACCTTGTGTGAATTTACTTGGGTATTTTAATTTATATGACTAATTTTCTGACACCCTAGTCTATTATTATATTCAGAAAGCAATATAGTTGTTAACTTCTTTCTGAGTTCTCAAGTTGATAAAAATTGTTCTTATTTAATAGTAATATGTATGTATTTTCTAAGTTGAGGTTCAAATAATGAGTATGGGTTGGGTAGTCCTAGTACTCCAAGTAATGAGTAGTACTATCTTATATTAGAGACAAAAAAGGAAGAATCTGTTATCATCTGCATCACCTGTCTTCTCTTTGGGGATCCTGAGAATTGAAAGCTATACCTATTAAATGAACCTTACTATTTAAAGTAGAAGTGATTTTAAATTTCTCAAGGGAAACAAGGTTTTGTTCCTCCTTCAACACCAGATCAATAGATGTAAAAGTCACATAAAAAGCATCACTACTACATTGTTAATGTCTCTTTTAGAATTACTTTTTCACTATCAATATAAAGATAGAGCCTCCTTGCTTTTACCATTTGTTTGCATATATAAATACATAAGGGAATTTCTTCAGGGATAGGTTGAAGCCTTTATCTTTGTTTGACACCAGTTTGTTATGATTTTAAATGATTTTTAAAACAATGTTGCCTTTTTATTTTAAAAACTTATTTATAAAAATTTTATGCCTCTACCACCATGTACCCCATTAAGATGTATGACTACAGTGCACCAATAAAAAAATTTCAAAATTGTATGCTAGTCCAAATAATTAGGAGTTCAATAGAATAAAAAAGTATTTCTTATTTTTTCTTTTACTTTTAAAGCTTATGCAAGTAGCCATATTATCCAAATTTTAATTGAATATCTTCACACATAGCATTACTGCTTTTCAAAATGTATGTTTTCAGCAATAAACTTATATATTCTTCTATAACCAAAATAACAAAAATAAAATTGATGTAATAATAAGCACAGGTAAAAACTTCCTCTATAAGACTCCAAAGGCACAAAAAACTAAAAGGGTAATCAATACTTGGGATTGCATTAAAATGAAGAGCTTCTGTACAGCAAAGGAAACTATCCAGAACCCAACTGAGAGCCAACAGAATGAGAGAAGATTTTTGCCACCAATTTCTCCAATAGAGAACTAATATTTATAATATACAGAGAACTCAAGAAACTCAGCACTAAGAAAACAAATAACCCAATTAACAAATGGGCAAGTGAATTAAATAGACACTTCATGAAAGAAAAAAGTTCAAGTGGCCAATAAATGCATGAAAAAATGCTCAACATCATTAGCAATCAGAAAGATGCAAATCAAAACTACCCTGAGATTTCACCTACCTCCAACTAGAATGACAATCATTCAAATCACAAACAACAACAAATGCTGGTGAGGATGTGGAGAAGTGGGAACTCTAATACATTGTTGTTGGGACTGCAAATTAGTTCAACCACTTTGGAAAACTGTATGGAGGATCTTCAGAAGAATGGGAACAAACTTACCATATGATCCAGCAATACCCCTTATGAGTATCTACCCAAAAGAATGAAAACCAAATTACCAAACTAATGCATGAATATTTATTTTAATATAGCTTCACAATTCATAATTGCCAAACTATGTGACTAGCCAAGATGTCCATCAACAGATGAATGGACTACAAAACTGTGGGTTATGTATACAGTGGGATTTTACTTAACCATAAAGAAAACCACAATAACATCATTTACAGGGAAATGGATGGAACTGGAGAACATTATGCTAAGAGAGATTAGTCAATCACAAAAAATAAGAAATCAGATGCTCTCCCTAATATGTGAAAGCTAGAGAGAAAATGGGTCATAGGAGGAACTCTAGCCAATGAAGGAGATACCATAGATGAGCAACCTAACTGAGGGGATGGGAGGGCAGAAGAGGGAAATTCTCTAATGCATATGATGTATTTTAACAAACACATCAATATCAATCACTAAGCCAAACATGAGAAGAATGGAGGGCAAGGAAATGGGGTGGGAATTGGATAAAGGCTAATTGGGTGATGTGTGCATGTATATCTCCACCATCCTATACACCATTAAGATGTATGACTACAATACACAAATAAAAACTTTTTAAAAATTGATGTAATAACATTAAACATGGCTTATATGTAATAAAGAAATGTTACTCATAGTTATTTAAATCTTATATGTAATAAAGAAATGTTATACTTCTTTGAATTCTAATGATTAGTAATTGTGCTTCAATTAATTTGTCAAAATATAGTTTATCCCACATATATCTATGTCTTTATATTTTCATAATTTATATACAACATGTAAATGTAAAACTTTTAAAAATTAATTAAATTTTTAAAACTTGACATAATATATCTTTAAACTGTAATAACTCTCTAGTTAGTTAATAAAGAATTAATGCAAAGAATTAGCAATAGAAAAATGCATTAAACACTATTTCCTATTATTTTATAATGAAAGAATAAAAAGCAAAATACTAGTTTTAGAGGAGGAAAACTCAAGCATCATACTGAAATAGCCTTCCAATTTCAGTGTAATGTATTTTTGCAAGATAGATTGGACCATTGCACATAGATTAAATTTGACAGGATACCATTCTGTTGCCATATTTTTACTTTTAATTCAGTACCTTTTTTGATAAATGTGGGGCAGAAAAATATATTTTTTTGGTTTTTTTCTGATAGCAAAACCAATTGAATAATATTTCAGAACTCTGCCATGACTACGTATCTGGATTACATTATTTTATAGATAGCTAGAGGGTATTTTAGCCTTGACATTTCACTTGTCCTGAAAATAGTGATGATACATGGACCAGCACTACATAGAGCTCCCATTTTTCTTTCAAGAAGTACAGTGTGATTAGCCTTTTTATCCACCCAAGACTACTGCCTAGGGAGGCTCACATGTCAAGGCCAATGCAGCTTTGATGAAGAAGTGTCTCAAGATGTGATAGTTTAAATTCTGGACAGCAGTTGGAGGTGGATTGCTTGCTGGTGTTGTTTACTCCAATTTGTCTGCTTTCAGATAGGGATTGAGAAGACGCTTTTGGAGCTCTACATATTGTTTATGCCCTCTGGAGATAGTCCAAAGAAGATATATGGGTATATGGTCAGGCAGAAATGATGAAGGGACTGGGAGACATGATGCTTTCCTTCCACCCTGGCAACCTGGAATCTACAGGGTCCATTGCTCCTCTATCAAAGAAGAGTTGGGCCTCATCTTCTGACTATATATGAAAATGTCTTTGGAATAAGACTCCAGGATGTGAAAAACTGAAAAAGAACAGAGCCTACAAAATAAGTTTGAGAATAAGCAGAATGAATACAATTAACACCAACCTTCTACTGAGCATGGTGGCACACATCTGTAATCCTGGTACTTGGGAGGCTGAAACAGAAAGTGGATTGCAGGTTTGAGGCCAGGTTTGAGTAACTTAGAATCTGTTCCAAAATAAAGACTAAACAAGGGCTGGCAGTGTAGCTCAGGGTTAGAATATCGCTGGGTTCAATTCCCAGTACCAACAAAGAATTATATTAAGATATATATAATTTAATATTTTATATTATATAATTTTTTTCACTGAACAATAGAGTACCTGGTAGAAAAATCTAATAATAATTCAGTATCTACATCTAGATATTTATAGTATATATTAAATTATTAAATATATCATTAAATATATTAATATATTAAAATATATAATAAATTTATATTTGTAATATTCCATGGTCTATTTGAGTCTTACCATCTTCCCGTATTTAAAAATTTCTGCTTAGATTATAAACGCTCACCATGCTGCATTCACCTTTGGACCCAATCTCCCATACAAACAAGATAACAAAAGAGACCACTATGCATTACAGATAACTCAATAGGGTTCTATTCACTTTGAAAATAGGACTCTTGGTTAACCCAAATGTGAGTGGGCCCAGCAACCTGTGGCATTTCAATCCCAATTTTACTGAAGAGCCTGGCCCCAGCTCCATCGGCAGATACCCCGACAGCATCTTCATCGCTGCCAGCATCAAGGAAATGGCTGAGGCCTTCCTAACTTTTCCTATGCACCTCCCATGGATTATTTCCTCTGAATAGTCTTAGGGGTGGTTTTGAAAGATTTTATGTGTGTTTTTAGGCGTCTTAGTTAGCCTTTTGACAGAGCTCCCAGCTGACAGAACATCTTTATTTGCACATCTCTGGAAGCTTGGTGATCCTATTGCACATTTTGTTAGAAGCTTTTCAAGATTGCATCCTCATTTCAGGGAGTGTATGAGACTTTCATTTCTCTTCATCTTCCTCTCAATCTGGTGCTATCTCTGAAATGAGTGTTAGAGCGCCACCTTCGACAGGTGCAGTAGTCCTGTTAGAATGCCATGCTGGTCCAAGAGGAATCTTCTGCAGGTCTGTCTGGGTTGTGAAAATGAATATTCTGAAATGTGCCTTTCCTGATGAGATCATGTCCGCTCCAAAGCTTTCCCTATTGCACAGTGTTTCAGTTCTTTATTTTTCCATGTATCCATTATGTGAACAATATGAGTTTGATATGCCTGATCATGATAGATTTTGTTGTAAGCATCTTGTGAAACTTTCAGGACACTAAAATGTGGGGCATTGTTTTGTGTAGTCTGGCTTTTTTGTAAGATATACTTAACTAAAATTTATGGAAATGGTCTTGCAATGACTTGCATCCAGATTCTTACGAGAGACCATTGCTGCTACAAATATTTCTAGTTTTAGAAAGAATATTTATGGACCAATGCTTCAGTTGTCAGTCAAAGTCGCTGGTGTTTTCATTGTTTAAAATGTCACCTGTAGACTAGCTGAAGCAAACTAAGTTCAACTACTGACACAGAGGTGTCTTAATAAAGAAAAAATTAAACGTACGATCCAAAACAAACTTGGGGAGTACGGCAGAAAAAATCCAGCAACTGAACTGCAAGATTCACCACAACACACAAAGAAAGCAGATAGTGAGCTGAAGAATCGGCAGCCCACAGAGTGCAGGTGCAGGCACAGAGGCCTCAGGGACACTGGCCCAAATGGGACTTTTGGGTCTTTAACATTCCCAGAGAAGCTCTAGAGTCTGAAAGTGACCAGAGAGTTCCAATACCTGAAGTTGCTAGCTAAACGGAGCTCCTGAGCGGCACCCAACAAAGGCAGCCCCGCAGACACTCCTGGAGATCTGCAGGGACTGGGAAGTGGACCTGCTCACCATGGAAGCAAAAAGTCAGCAGGATATGGGAGAGCTTCCAGAGCTTCAGAGCCACAGATTGGACTGCCAGCATGAATTCAGAGGAGCCACAGACCCAGCGAGCACACAGTGAGTACAATATATGTGAGTGCAGGTGTGCACAAAGTGGGCCAATTCAACTCTGGGACCAAAGAAGAGCGCTTTAAGGCGCGATACCTGCATGGGGCCACAAGGGGACACTCCAAGCAAATACAAGATTCACCATATATCAACAACATAGTAGGACTGTTATCTCTTTTATTTATTTATTTATTTTTACTATTTTTCTATCCTTTTATATTTGATTTTTTACTATTGCGGTTTGGTATTGTTTGTTTTACTTTTTGGGTCTTTGTGTTTATTTTGGTTTTTGGTTTTCTGGGGGGATAAGTGTTTTTTCTGGGGGGATAAGTCTTTTCTAAAGTCCTAATACAAAGACTGGGCTAAAAATAATACCCACTAATGATGGGAAGACAGCAGAAAACCAGACCTGAGAACTCTGAAAATATGAGATCTAGGAATAATGGAGAAATGACAGAAATCACGAATACTGACCTACAAGAAATGCAGGAAGGGGAGTTCCAAATCTTGATCTACAATATGATGAAAGGATTTACAACAAGTTTAGAGGAGATGAAAGATGAGTTAGAAACACTAAAAAAGAATCAGAAAGAGGTTGGGAATGAAAGGAAGGAGTCAATAAATGAAATGAAGTCAGCAATAGAAAGAAATTCTGGAAGGTTAGAGGAAATGGAAAGTAGAATATCATTGTTAGAAGACAGTTCATCCAACACTGAAAACACAGTCAATAGTATGCAGAAATCATTACAGCAACAAAACCGTTTCATACAGCAAATATGGGACAACATGAAATGTCCTAAATTATGGATAAAAGGCATTGAAGAAGGGGAAGAGGTACAGACCAGGGGCATTTGTAATTTCTTCACAGAAATAATTTCGAAGAACTTTCCTAACATGGAATAAGAGATAGATCTTCATTTTCAAGAGACATACAGAACACCATTAAGACAAGATCAAAAAGAACCTCCCCACGAAACATAATAGTCAAAATGACTAACATAGAGGCCAAGGAAAAGATATTAAAAGCAGTGAGAACAAAAGGTCGGGTGACATACAGAGGCAAAATAGTAAGAATCACCCCAGACTATACAACCCAGGTCATGAATGCCAGGAGAGACTGGTATGACGTGATCCAGACCTTGGAAGAAAATAACTTCCAACCAAAGCTGCTTTATCCAGCAAAACTACTATTCAAAGTCGACAGTGAAATAAAAGTATTTCAGGATAAACAAAATCTCAAAAAAATTATGAATTCAAAGCCATCACTAGAGAAAATACTTAAAGAAATAAACCATAAAGAAGAAAAAAGAAGCAGACTTCGGAACCAGAGAAGAGAGGAAAGTGATCAGAGGGGCTTGTAAGTAAGGAAAAAAGAAAAAGCTACCAAACAGATGACAGAACACAAAATGACAGAAAACAAAAATCATATTTCAATAATAACTCTTAACATCAGAGGACTTAACTCACCAATTAAAAGACATAGATTGGCTATGTGGATCAAAAAGCATAACCCAAATATATGCTGTTTGCAAGAAACTCACCTAACAGCCAAAGACACACAGACTGAAAGTGAAAGGATGGAAAAAGATATACCATGCTACTGGAGAACAAAAAAGGGCAGGGGTAGCAATCCTGATATCCAACAAAACAGACTTTAAACTAAGACACATCAGAAGAGACAAATTAGGGCACTTCCTTTTATTAAAATAAACAATACACCAAGATTATATAATGATAGTAAATGTTTATGCTCCAAATGTGAATGCAACCACGTTTGTAAAACAAACCCTTCAGGACATCAGATATCAAATAGACCCAAATACAATAATTCTGTGAGACTTCAATATGCCTCTCACACCACTAGATCGATCTTCAAGGCAAAAGTTGACTAAAGACTCTTTAAAACTAAAGAAAACTATAAACCAAATGGACCTAATAGACATATACAGAACATTTCATCCAGAAACTACAGAATACACATTCTTCTCATCAGCCCATGGATCCTTCTCCAAAATAGATCACATCCTAGTACACAAAGAAAGCACCAGCAAATTCAAAAGATGTAATATAATTCCTTGCATCTTTTCAGACCATAATGGAATTAAAGTAGAAATCAACAACAAGAAACTCAAAAGAATCTATGCAAATACATGGAGACTGAATGATACACTATTGAATGATGAATGGGTAAGAGCAGAAATTAGGGAGGAAGTAAAGAAATTTTTGGAAATAAATGAAAACAGAGACACAACTTACCAAAAATCTCTGGAACACTATGAAGGCAATATTAAGAGGAAAGTTTATTGCATTGAGTGCTCACATAAGAAGGACTCAGAATCACCAAGTTCAAACCCTATTGGCACAACTCAAGGATCTAGAAAGACTGCAACAGTCCAACCCTAAAGCCAGCAGAAGATAGGAAATTATTAAAATCCAAGCAGAAATAAATGAATTAGAGAACAAAAAAGCAATTCAAAGAATCAACAAAACAAAAAGGTGGTTCTTTGAAAAGGTTAATAGAATTGATAAACCCCTGGCCAACCTAACCAAAAGAAAAAGAGAATCAATGCAAATTACTAAAATCAGAAATGAAAAAGGAGACATCACCACAGACAGTGAAGAAATTCAAAGGATTATCAGAAACTACTTTAAAAATTTATACTCGAATAGACAAGAAAACATGGAAGAAATCGATAGATTCCTAAACACAGTTAACCTACCTAAACTGAACCAAGAGGACATAGCAAGCCTAAATCAACCAATAGCAAACAATGAAATAGAAATGGCAATGAAAAGTATTCCATCAAAGAAAAGCCCAGGCCCAGATGGGTTTCCAACTGAATTCTACAAAGCCTTCAGTAAAGAACTAATACCAATATTTCATAACTTATTCCAGGAAATTGAAAGAGATGGAACTCTCCCAAATTCCTTCTACGAGGCCAGTATCACATTAATCCCCAAACCAAATAAAGATACCTCAAGAAAGGAAAACTAGAGACCAATATCTTTAATGAATATAGATGCAAAAATTCTAAACAAAATACTAGCCATACTTATTCAAAACCATATCAAGAGAATAATATACCATGACGAAGTTGGTTTCATCCCGGAAAAACAAGGTTGTTTCAACATACGCAAATCAATACATGTTATCCACCACATAAATAGAATCAAGAATAAAAACCACATCATCATAGTAATAGATGCTGTAAAAGCCTTTGACAAAATCCAACACCCATTCATGTTAAAAACACTACAGAAAATTGGAATAAAAGGAACATACCTCAATATCATTAAGGCAATATACAACAGACCCAAAGCCAACATTATACTGAATGGGGAAAAACTGCAAGAATTCCCCCTAAAATTGGGAACAAGACAAGGATGTCCACTATCACCACTCCTCTTCAATATAGTCCTTGAGACTCTTGCCACAGCAATAAGACAAGAGAAAGAAATCAAAGGAATTCAAATAGGAAGAGAGGAATTAAAATTATCTTTATTTGCAGATGACATGATCCTTTACCTTGAAGACCCTAAGAACTCAACCAAAAGACCTCTGGAGTTAATTAACAAATTCAGCAAAGTTGCAGGACACAAAATCAATCTAAAGAAATTAGAGGCTTTTCTTTATACCAACAAAGAATCCACAATTAAAGAAATAAAACAATAAATTCCATTCACTATAACCTCAAAACCAATAAAATACCTAGGAATAAACCTAACCAAAGATGTAAAAGACCTCTACAACAAAAACTATAAAACATTAAAGAAAGAAATTGAAGAAGACCTTGGAAGATGGAAAGACCTCCCGTGCTCATGGATAGGCAGAATAAATATCATCAAAATGGCCATTCTACCAAAAATGATTTATAGATTCAATGCAATTCTCATCAAAATACCATCTACATTCTTCACAGACCTAGAAAAAGTAATCATGAACTTTATATGGAGAAAGAAAAGACCCAGAATATCCAAAGCAATTCTCAGCAACAAGAATCACGCAGGAGGCATCACATTCCCAGACTTCAAACTATACTATAGATCAGTAGTAGTAAAAACAGCATGGTACTCACACAATAACAGGTAC
This sequence comes from Muscardinus avellanarius, assembly GCF_963383645.1. Taxonomy (NCBI): domain Eukaryota; kingdom Metazoa; phylum Chordata; class Mammalia; order Rodentia; family Gliridae; genus Muscardinus; species Muscardinus avellanarius. The sequence goes on from NC_137793.1 coordinate 44,799,740, forward strand.
ACTGACCAGTGAACTAGAATAGAAGATACAGAAACAAATCCACACACCTACAGTCAATTAATCTTCGACAAAGGGGCCAAACTCATATGCTGGAGAAAAGACAGCCTTTTCAACAAATGGTGCTGGGAGAACTGGCTCTCCATTTATAAAAAGATGGAACTAAACCCCTATATCTCACCATGCACAGGAATCAACTCGAGATGTATCAAAGACTTAGAAATCAGACCAGAGACTGTGAAGTTATTAGAGGAGAACATAGGCTCATCACTACAACATATAGGCACAGGCAGTAACTTTCTCAACAAAACCTCCAACGCTCAGGAAATTAAAGCAAGGATCAACAAATGGGATAGCATCAAACTAAAAAGTTTCTTCTCATCAAAGGAAACCATCAAGAACCTAAAGAAAAAGCCTACAGAATGGGAGAAGATCTTTACCAGTCACCACTCCGAGAGGGGGCTAATATCCAGAATATACAAAGAGCTCAAAAGACAATGCACTAGCAAAACAAACAACCCAATCAAGAAATGAGCAACTGAAATAGACACTTTGCAAAAGAGGAGATACAAATGGCCAATAGATTCATGAAAAGATGTTCTTCATCATTAGCCACCATGGAGATGCAAATCAAAACTACACTGAGATTCCATCTAACCCCAGTCAGATTGGCAAGCATAAAGAAATCAAACAATAATAAAAGCTGGCGAGGATGTGGGGAAAGAGGAAATATGTTACATTGTTGGTGGGAGTGCAAACTAGTTCAGCCACTATGGAGATCTGTGTAGAGATTCCTTAGAAAACTGGGAATAGATCCACCATATGATCCAGCTTTACCACTCCTGGGTATTTTTCCAAAGGGGTTGAAAAGAGAGAACTACAGCAACATATGCATACCTATGTTCATAGCAGCACAATTTGTAATAGCCAAACTTTGGAAACAACCTAGGCCCCCATCAACAAATGAATGGTTTGCAAAGTTATGGGAAATACACACAATGGAATTCTATTCAGCTATAAAGAAGAACAAAATCACGTCATTTGTAAGAAGATGGAAAGTGCTGGAAAGCATTATGTTAAGTGAGATCAGCCAAACACAGAAAGAGAAGGGACATATGTTTCCTCTAATATGCCCAAACGAGTGAGCATTGGGGATACCAGAGGGACTCCAGATAATGGAAGGGAAATATCAGCAAAGTTTGAATGGAAAACTACAAGAGGAAGGAGGCTGAACTTGACTGATGAGCGGCTATTTCTAAATAGGTGTAAAAGTACGAATATAGCAAGGTTAGCCTGGGTATTAAATATCAGGAGGGGGGAAGGGAAATGAGTGGGGGGAGAGGGCACCAAATACAGATTAAATGTATAATATTTACTTTTAATAAAATAAATTTTAAAAAACAAAAATAAAATAAAATGTCACCTGTTAAATGGGTATTATTTACGGGTTTTTATATTCCTGATAATTATATAAATATTTCCTGTGCACTGGGTTATAATACTAGTATATTTAAAATTACAGGCTTATTTGTAATGTGAATCATCATTTTTTCTTGTTGTTTTCCTGGAGATTGAACCCAGGGGCTTTCTACCCCTGAGCTTCACTCCCAGACCAATTTTTTATTCTTTATTTTGAAACATGGTCTCATTAAGTTGCAGAGGCATCACTAAGTAGCTAAGGCTGGCCAAAAAACTGGATCCTACTATCTCAGCCTCCCAAATACTGGAATTACAAGTGTTGGCCACCAACAGCCTGCTGAACAACCATTTTAATGTACTGTCATTAACATGGTTATAATATGTATGATCCTTCCTCCCTACTACACAATTTTTTCTCTGTGTGATAAAACAATTTTGGTTTGCAATGAAATTTGAAAAATACAAAAAATAGAATGATGGCAATTCATCTAATAGATTAGAACCTTTGGGATCTACAGGCACAAAGTAACCACATATCAGTCTTAGGCTGACTATAAGCCACACTGAACCCACTGAGTTTTATGATGTTAATGACAAATTCATTTGTTTAAATTTTCTCTTCATTTACATCATACTGATGAAAATTAAATACTACACAGATCATATTTTAATTTTTACAAATCAGGTCAAATGTAATGTTATATGCCTATAAATCCCAGCTACTTAGGAGGCTAAGACAAAAGGATGGCAAGTTTGAGGCCAGCATGGACAACATAACAAGACCTCCATTAAAAAATATTGGACCAAAGCCGGGCATGGTGGCTCACATTTGTAATCCCAACATTCGGGAGGCTGAGACTGGAGGATCACAGTTCGCAGACAGCCTCAGCTACTTAGTGAGGCCCTCTGCAACTTGGTGAGACCCTGTTTCAAAATAAAGAATAAAAAATAGGGCAGGGGCCAGGGGATGTAGCTCACAGGTCAAATGCCCCTGGGTTCCATCCCCAGACCTGCAAAAAAATTATATATATATATATATATATATATATATATATATATATATATATATATATATTTAGGTTAAATTAATTTCTTGTCATGTGATGTTCTAAAACACCTATCCTAGCCTCTCCTATTACTACCATATTGCTACAAAAGGTTTCTCTTACCAACAAAAGCAGGAGACCTGGAACAAGAGAAAGAACACATTTGCATCAGTGCATGATGCCACTGCATGCAATCTTCCAGGCTCTTCCTTCCTCCGGTTTTGTGTGTGTGTGTGTGGGGGGGGGGGTATTTGTAGAGTAAGAAGTCTAGAAAATATTTGTATAAGTACCCCAGAATTCTTTGTACTATCCCAGAATCAATGTTCAGCTTTCCAGGGCTAATGCACTTTGCATACTGAACATGTTATATACATAAATGTAAACATTATGAAATAACTCAAAATATTTGCTGAGAATAAAAAATAATCTTTACTCAGTGGCCAAATGTATTAGCTGAAACTACAGAACACATATTTTAATGATAAAATATCTCTTCCACCTCACCATTCAACACACATGTTCTCATCAGCAGCTGATAATTCCTCCCATCAGAGGCTAGCTTTATACTGAAGGCTAATATATCTGCAAGCAGCTATGAATCTCAACACCCTGGAATCTAGACTGTGGTGTGGAGTGGCATGCCAGATGTGGCAAAGTACAGAGCAAGAAAGAGAGTTTCTCTGCCCAGTGAGGACAATGGCCCTCATAAGTAATACATCAACACATTAGATATGATTTTAATGACTAAGTATATGAAGATGGTCTGTGTCTCATATCAGTTATTATACTATTTTCTGTTTTCTTTACCCTGTTAGTTGAAAGATTATTATTTGGGTATTATTTAAGAACTGTAGCACAGATAGTTCATGTGGCATCTAATATGGAGGAGTTTTTAAATTGACAGTGGGCACATCATATTTTAGGAAAAGTAAATTGGTCCTTCAGAGAAGAAAGCATGACAATATCAAGGCTGTTGTTCCCATAGCATCACAAACTACCCAATGGCAGCAGCTGAAAATTTCCATAGAAACTGGATCTGACAATGACTGCTGAAGTGAAGCTTCCATGGTATTGTCAATTAAAAGAGAAATGTGGACTGTCTTATCTCAATCTCTTCCACACAGCATGTTCCTGAAATTACATTTCATTGTCATAATTATTTTATTACACATTGACTTGCTGCCAAAGGGAGTGGCTTCAGAAGACTTGAGAAGTAAAATAATAATACTGATACAGATAATTCATCTACAAAATTAAAAAGTATAGTGCTTGCTTTGTTAGAGTCAATGTATGCAACTTGTCCAATAAGTTTCAAACATTATTTCTTTTTATCTTTCCTTCTTTTGCTTAGTATTTTCTTTCTTCCCTTTTTATGTTCCTTTTTATTTCAGTATTTTTACTTTCTCCTCCTTCCTATTCTTCCTTCATTCCTTCCTCCTTGTCACTCTCTCTTTCTGTCTTTCTTGCTCCTTCCTTCTCCTCTTCCTCATCTAGATGTTTTTCCTTCCATATTTGAAAAAAGATTATATTTTATAATGAGAAAAAAGTAATTTTATTTTCTTCCCTGATTTCCTGATTTATAAGAATTTATTCAGTACTTAACCCAAAATCCTTCTAAGGTAACTAAGAATCCACTGTGCTTGCAACTGGGAAGACACACAGCCCTTCATCAATGAACTCCAGTGTGGTCCCATTGGTCAGAAAAAAGCTCAGAACCAAACAACAGCTCTCAAAATATTCCCTGCAGGTTAAGAGATTTCCTCATTTTTGTCATAAAATGATTCTGCCTTTTCTCTAAATGTGTCAGAGAGAAAGAAACTCTCGACTCAGAACTAGATACAGGCTTGATCAATAAATTGATAACAAATTTGCTCATTTAACAAGACTTAAAAATCTTCTTTTGATAGGTGTACATTGCAAGTCCTAGCAAGATTGATGCTAGAAAATAGATAAGAATCTTCACAGTTGCAAGGGCCTTAGTGAGGTCTTTCCCAGGATCCTATTTGACATTGGAGAACTAGGGCCAAAATATTTGGTGTTTTCTTCTTAGTTCTATTATTTTCTGATTGTCTTAGAAACAACCAGTCTCAGTTGGCCAGAAGGTCATTTTCACCAATCCTTCTAAGCTGTCCTGCAGGTAAGAACTACTATCTCAAAATACTGTTTGGGTGCTGTTCTTTTGTTAAATGCTAATCTTTTAATATCTTGTGCCTTGGGACCTTGTTGAGATTTTATCTGTGCCTATGTGCTGCAGTGTTGGATCTATGCTCTCTTCAAGGAGTCTCAAGGTCTCTGGTCAAAATTCCAAGTCTTTGATCCATATTGAATTGACTCTTGTGAAGAGTGAGAAAAAAGGATTTATTTCCAATTTTCTGCATATGGTTAACCAGTTTTGAGAACACCATTTGTAGAACAGGCTATCTTTTTTCCAGTGTATTTTTTGGCCCCTTTGTCAAAAATCAATTGGCTATAGGTGTGTGGATTTGTTTCTGAGTCTTCTATTCTGTTCACTTGGTCTTTTTATCTATTTTTGTGCCAGTACTATGCTGTTTTTATTACTATGGCTTTATAGTACACTTTAAAGTCAGGTATTGTGATTATTCCTGCATGGTTTTGTTGCTGAAACTACTTTGGCTATTCTAGGTTTTTTGTTGTGAAAAATTTCTCAACATGATGCCAAAGGCACAAGAAACTAAAATGCAGATCAATACATGGGATTGCATTAAACTGAAGAGTTTCTGTACAGAAAAAAAAAACTATCAAGAACCTCAACTAAGAGCCAACAGAATAGGAGAAGATTTTTGCTGCATACTCATCTGATAGGGGACTAATATCTAAAATATACAGAGAACTCAAGAAACTCACTTCTAAGAAGACAACTAACTCAGTCAAAAAATGGGCAAGGGAATTAAATAGACACATCATAAAAGAAGAAATTCAAATGTCCAATAAGTGTACAAAAATGCTCAACATCATTAGCAATCAGAGAGTTACAAATCAAAATTACCCTGAGAATTCAATTAACTCCAACTAGAATGGCAATAATTCAAAATGCAAACAACAGCAAATACTGACAAGTATGTGGAGAGTGGGAACTCTAAGACATTGTTGGTGGGATTAAAAATTAGTGCAACCACTTTGGAAAAAAGTATGGAGGATCCTCAGAAGAATGGGAATGAACTTACCATTCAATCCAGCAATACTACTTATGGGTATCTACCCAAACGAATGGAAACCAAACTACCAAACTAATGTATACATATCTATGTTCATAGCTGCACAATTCACAATTGCTAAACTATGGAACCAGCCAAGATGTCCATCAACAGATGAATGGATTACAAAACTATGGGATATGTACACATGGAATTTTACCATCCATAAAGAAAAACATAATTATATAATTTACAGGGAAATGGATAGAACTGGAAGACATTATGCTAAGTGTGATTAGTCAACCACAAAAACTAAGAAATTCATGTTCTCCCTAATATGTGGAAGCTAGGGAGAAAATGGGTCATAGGAGGAACTCTAGTAAATGTACCTTTATATTATTGCGAGTGAAATCAATGTATTTTCATGTATTTAATAACCATTGGCAAATTTTAATTACCCATAACTTATTCATAGTTTTGTCCATTTTCCTCATTACCAATTTATTAGAATTCTTTATTATAACAAGAGGATATGCTATGATGTGACTTGAATATATTTTTTCCACTTTATTATTTATTCTTTGATGTCCAGTGTGGTGATTTTTCTAAGTTGATGTGTTGGTTGTTGTTTTGATGGATTATAAATTTTGTGTCACAGAATGAGCTTTTTTCATTTTAAGATTGTAAAATAATTATCTTGTTCCCCACTACCACTCTGCACAACATCCAGTATTTTTATAGACTATTTCTTGACATTTAAATTTTAGAACCCTTTGACATTTATTCTGACACTACTTTTGAACCAATAAATTGGGGGAGTGGTAGGAATTTAATCCAGGAGAATTCTACCTACCAAATAGACTTCTAGCCATGTTTTTGTTGCTGTTGCTGTTTTGTTTTATTGTTTTCTTTTGAAACAGGGTCTCCCTAGATTGCTGAAAATCTTACTATGTTGCTGAGGCTGTCATCATATTCACAATCCTCCTGTTTCAGCCTCTAAAGTACTGGGATTATAGGTGTACACCATCATGCCCAGCTTCTGCCAGTAACATTTGTTTAATAAGCTATATATTTCTAGTAATATGAGATGACTATTACATACTAATTTACAAAATATTTGAGACAGATTTATTAAATTTCTATTCTGTTCTATTGGACTTCATAATCATGTGCCAATATCATACTATCTGAGATGAAATAGGTTTTGCTTTTTAAAATTCTAATCATTTAATACTGCACTTCTTTTTCATACATACAAAATTTAGAGTTAGCAACGTACTTTCACAAATAGTTGAATTTAAAAATTAGAATTACATTAAATATATTAATAACTTGGAGGAAACTAACATATTTTTGTTGCTAAATCTTTTTGCTGTATACTAGTACTTCAAATATTCTTTTATTAAAAGTGTAAATTTTTCTTCACTTTCTTGTCATATTTGTTACTAAGTAATTAGTATTATCTTGCTACTTTTACATTTTGTTCCATCGTATCTCCTAATGAGTCTGTAAAAATAAAAGCATCTTCTTTAATTATATTAATCATTAAATACTAACTACTTGCTGAGTTCTCTAATGTATTGCAGTATTATTTATAGAGTATATTGAATTTCCCTCCAATATATGATTCCCTACTCATTATCATTTTCAAATAGTGATTGTATATCTCTAGTTTTGCTGTTGTTCTAATTCATTGTGTTAGTGACAATGTTATTTTTATTGGATAGAACTTTTAAGTTTCCTTTTGTTTTGTGGCCTTCAACAGTTTAAATAGCATTGCAATTATCTATCCCTGTTGCTTTATATAAATATTTTTGAAAAATTATCTCAAAATTTTGGTGATAGGCACTTGACAATTTTTTCCATTTAATTTACAAAAACTGGTCCTTCCTAATTCTGTTTTTCTAAAAATATTATTTGTATAAATTATGTGTTTCGGTAAATGTATTTAGCTTTCAGGTATTCAAAATTTCACACAGAACCAACAAAAAAATGGGAAAGTGAACTAAATAGACACTTCATAAAAGAAGAAATTCAAATGGCCAATAAATGCATGGAAAAAATGCTCAACATCATTAGCAATCAGAGAGATGCAAATCAAAACCACCCTGAGATTTCACCTAACTCCAACTAGAATGGCAATCATTCAAAACACAAACAATAACAAATGCTTGTGAGGATGTGGAGAAGTGGGAACTCTAATATATTGTTGGTGGGACTTCAAGTTAGTGTGACCACTTTGGAAAACTGTATGGAGGATCCTCAGAAAAATGGGAATGAACTTACTATATGATCCAGCAATACCATTTCTGAGTAATGAATTGAAACCAAAATACCAAACTAATGAAATCGGAGCTCTCCCTAATATGCGGAAGCTAAGGAGAAAATGGGTCATAGGAGGAACTCCTTAGCTGAATAAGGAGATTCGATAGATGAGCAAATAAGACAAATAAGGTGACCTAACTAAGGGGTTGGGGGGGGGAGGTAAGTTCTCTAATATGCAATAATGTTCTTTAACAAACATATCATTGTCAATCACAAAGCCATACATGACAAGGAGGGAGGGGAAGGAAATGGGGCAGGAATTGGGTAAGGGCTAATTGGGTGATGTGTGCATGTATGTCTCCACCATCTTGTACCCTATTGAGATGTATAACTACACCGGGCGTGGTGGCACACGCTTGTAATCCCTGCGCTTGGGAGGCGGAGACAGGAGGATTACATTCAAAGCCAGATACACTGGTTTAAGAGACCCTGTTTCCTGTTTCCAAATAAAAAGTATAAAATAGGTCTGGGAGTATAGCCCGGAGGTAGAAGGGCTTCCAGGAACCCCAATGCCACCAAAAAAAAAAAAAAAAAAAAATGTATGACTACAATGCACTAATAAATTTTAAAAAATGGGCACAATTATTTTCATAACTATAAATATTTAATTTACTTTTAATTTTTTTATTTTGGTAATTATATTTGCCCCTCCTTTAGAATTGCTTCTCTAATAAAATATTATCAATGTCTTTTCTTTTGTCTTTCCTCAAGTTATCCTGGCAGCAATGCCCCTGCCTCCTCTACCACCTCCTCCTCCTCCTCCTCCTCCTCCTCCTCCTCCTCCTCCTCCTCCTCCTTCATTTCGTCTTCCTCCTCCTCCTACTTCTCTTTCTCTTTTCTTCTTCTATCTCTTGTTTTTGTTTATCAGACATAAAAGATTGCATTGTAGAAGGTCAAACATTAGTCCCTTTCTCTCAGTTCACCCTTTATCTAAGTTGTCTCATCCTTAACATTGCTTAAATTATCATCCAAACACAATGGCTTTCTAAAATATATTACCCATTAAAATTCCGCATATTTTATCTGGAAATATATTACTTTTAATCTTCCATAGTCTGATACAATTAAATATGCCAGCCAGGTATGGTGGCACATGCTAGTAATCCCAGTATTTTGGGGGACTGAAAGTATTTGGAGGATCTGGATTTTCAGCCAGTCTCAGCTACTTAGTGAGGCCTCTGCAATTTAGTGAGTCCCTGTTTCAAAATAAAGAATAAAATATAGGGCTGGAGGTGTAGCTTGGAGGTAGAATGCCCCTAAACTCAATTCCTGGTGCTGCAAAAAAAAGTTGCCAATAATTAGTTTATTTTTCTTTCGTGTTTCTTACTGCTGGGTGTGAGCATCACACGTAGCCATCAGTAGTTTTATAATAATAGGATCCCAAAAGGCATCCCTGATGCATCTGTTCTTATCCTTTATGCATCCACTAAGTCACTGTACCTTTTTAATTCTTGTATGTCTCTTTTGTGCATCTTTTTTTTTGTTTCATTACCCTAGTCTAAGCCACCATCATCTTTACCTAACCATGGCAATGGCCTGCTTCCAGTCAGTCTTCCTGTATCCCCTCCTGTTTCTTTCCAATTCATCTTTTATCTTAAAATCAGGCTAATTCCATAGCATCTTCTTGCTTAAGACCACTCAATAGCTTTTGATTGTCATTCAGAAAAATATTAAATGTTTTTACATGCCCTGTAAGTTGTTTTTTTATTTGTTTGTTTTGGTACCATGGGTTAAACCAAGAGGCATTCTATCTCCAAACTACATCTCCAGTCCTTTTGTTAATTTTTTTTTTTTTGGTGGTACTGGGTTCCTGGAAGCCCTTCTACCTCTGGGCTACACTCCCAGACCTATTTTATATTTTTAAAACAGGGTCTCTTACGCCAGCGCGTCTGGCTTCGAACCTGCGCAATCCTTCTGTCTCCGCCTCCCAAGCGGGGATTACAAGCGTGCACCACCATGCCCGGCCCTTTTGTCAATTTTTTTAAAAGTGTCTTGCTAAATTGCTAAAGGCCTTGAAAATTCCTGAGGCTGGCCTTGAACCTATGATACTCCTGTATCAGCCTCTCAAGTACTGGGACTAGCTAATGACTTTAAGTTCTAAATGGTATGATATTCAGACACTAATCTTAGCTTGAGAAAGTCTCCATTTGTCTTTGCTATTCCAGCCAAACCAACAATCCTTTCATTCCCAAATACACTATTTTCTTTCATCATCTTAGGATAATTACACATGTTTCTTCTCATGTTTTCTATTTTCTAGAAAACTTTACTGTTTCCTTCATTTCTAATTCCTTACTCTGTAGAGTTTATTTTCAAATCTATTTCTCAGACAATCCTTCTCATAGTCTATATTCTTAGATCCTTCTTTTTAGAATTTTTGTTGGTGGATTATAGTCATATATCTTAATGAAGTACAAAATGGAATAGGCATACATGCACACATCACACATTTAGCCCTTCCCCAGTTCCCAACCCCATCTCCTCTCCCTCCTTCTTTCTCATGTTTGGTTTAGTGATTGACTTTGATATGTTTGTGAATGTGCATCATGTACATTAGGGAATTTCTCTCTTTTCCCCTCTTATCTTTCTCAATTAGGTTGCCTTACTTGCTCATCTGTGATTTCTCCTTTCTTTTCTAGAGTTCCTCCTATGACCTTTTTCTCCCTAGCTTTTATATATTAGGGAGAACATCCAATTTTTTACTTTTTGTGACTGATTAATTTCAGCATACTGTTCTCCAATCCCATCCATTTCCCTGCAAATAATGTATCTTCATTCTTCTTTATGGCTGAGTAAAATTCCACTGTGTACATATCCCATAGCTTTGTAATCCATTCATCTCTGATGGACATCTTGGCTGGTTCCATAGTTTGGAAATTGTAAATTGTGCAACTATGAACATGGATATACATGCATTAGTTTGGTAGTTTGGTTTCCATTCTTTGGTGTAAATACCTAGAAGTAGTATTGCTGGATCATATGGTAACTTCATTACAATTCTTTTGAGGAACCTCCATATTATTTTCCAAAGTAGTCACACTAATTTGCAGTCCCACCAACAATGTAGTAGAGTTCCCACTTGTCCTCATCCTCACCAGCATTTGTGTGTGTTTTGAGTGATTGCCATTCTAGTTGGAGTTAATTGAATTCTTGGGGTAATTTTGATTTGCATCTCTGTGATTGCTAATGATGTTGAGCATTTTTTTCATACATTTATTGGCCATTTGAATTTCTTCTTTTGTGAAGTGTCTATTTAGTTCATTTGCCCAGTTTTAATTGGGTTGTTTGTTTTCTTAGCAGGGACTTTCTTGAGTTCACTGTATATTTTAGAGGTTATTCTTCTCTTGGAGGAGTAGCTGGTAAAAATTTTCTCCCATTCTTTTGGCCTTAGATCCTTTTGTTTGTTGGCACTTTTCCCTCTATATACTAGTTGAGTTCACTAAAAATTATTGTTGTTTAGGGATTATTCTCTGTACTAAATTGTAGTCTCAGTGTGGACATCTGTTTGGTTCACTACTTAATCTCCAGTACCTAGCTAGTAAAATGTCCACTAAACAGGTAAAAAAAATACATTAAAATTATGAAGAAATAATAACTGGATATTTTATTTACTCTCCTTAAAATTATATATTCAGCTGGGTGTGGTGGCACAGGCTTGTAATCCCCGCACTTGGGAGGCAGAGACAGGAGGATCACACAGGTTTGAAGCCAGCCACGCTGGTTTAAGAGACCCTGTTTCCAAAAATAAAAAAGTATAAAATAGGTCTGGGAGTATAGCCCAGAGGTAAAAGGGCTTCCAGTAACCCCAGTAACACCAAAAACAAAACAAAAGAAAAACAAAAAACAAACAACAAAAAAACCTATATTGGTGGCTGGACGTGATGGCACACACTTATAATCCCAGCATTTGGGAGGCATAGACTGGAGGATTGTGGTTTGCGGACAGCCTCAGCTACTTAGTAAGGCCCTTTACAACTCAGTGAGACCCTGCTTCAAACAATAAAAAAAACCCTAAAAAATAGAGCTGATAGTGTAGCTCAGAGGTCCAGTGTCCCTGGGTTCTAACCCCAGTACAGCAAAAAACATATATTGGTTTAATTGCCTAATCATTTGGAATCATAAACAATGTGAGTTTTTCAGGTTATATCAAGTAAACTATACATGAGTGCATATGCAAACTTATATTTAAATATTTATATGTAAATTTTTGTAATATCATCAAATAATAGAAGAAAGAATACCTAAATACTTATCTAATCTTGATCTAACTATAACCTATTAAATTCAACAATAGTAGAAATTGAACTAGAAATGATTAATAAACTAAAAATTAAATATTATTAGTAAAATATAAATTTGTAAAAAGTTTTAAAAGGTATCACAACAGGAGTGAAAAATGTAGTCTATTTTTCATTCATATAATTAAATACCTGTGGCCAATTATTTTATTTAAAAAACTCCCTAATACATATGATGTACATTCACAAGCATATCAAAGAATCAGTAAGTTGAGCATGAAAAGAAGGAGGAATGGAATGGGGTGGGAATTGGGAAGGGCAAAATAAGTGATGTGTGCATGTATGCCTCTACTATCCTGTACCACACTAAGATGTATGACTACAATACACCAATAAAAAATAAAATAAAAATTATTTTGTGTCAAAGTTCTGATCCAACTTTGAGGAGATGTATCTGGTAATGGTCTTCTTGTTGGCAGAGTATCAAGGTATCACAGAGCATCACCTGGCAAGAGACAGAGAATATGTGGGTATATATGTATATCTTCTTACTTATCTTCCTCTTCTTATACAATCACCAGAAATTCAACCATGGGGCTCTACCCTGATAATTTTATCCAATCCTAGTCACCTCCCAAAGACCCCTCATCTAAACACAGTAGTTGGATTAAGTCGCTGTTCTCTTTATACCTCACAATGGAAATTAGATTTCAACACATGAACTCGTTTAGTACATATTCAAACTATATCCAAATCACAGCAATATATGACACAAAATAAGCCAATGTCTATATATTATAAAATTCATTATTATTTAGAAGATAATAACTAAGAAAATAGCAAATGCCTCAGTTAAAGAAGAAAGTAATGATTTCAAAATATTCACAAAATACTAAATGTAATATTACATGATAATTTTAGCAGTTCTAGTAGCCATGGAAATGATAACAAAATGCTATGCTATTTAATATGGATGACAATTATTAAATGAATAAGATAAATATTAAATAGAATACTTATATAATTGAATCACAGTAAGAGTATATGGGAAAGTAGACATTTTCATACAACAATGGCAGTATTATAAATTGAAATAACCTTTCCAGAGGGCAACTTGGCATTATGAGTTAAAAGCCTTCAGAATAGTGATGTTCTCCACTCAGTCATTCTCTCTCAGGAGCTCAACCTAAGAAAATATTCAATTACATGCAGGTGAATATGTTTAATTTGTGACATTTGGTAACTTATGTGCAGAAATGAAAAAGGATTATGACATAACTATATTAGCTCTGTTCATAGTTACATTTAGTTCTCTTCTCTTTACTATTTTAATTTGTCCTTTTTAATTTATTTTGAATTCCTTTTTTATTTTATACATTCTTATAGGCTTACAAATGCTTCCTGAAGCAAAGTAAAATTTTAATAAAAACACAGTTGCATCTTTTAATAGAATGCCTAATATGTAGAACCCTTCAATAAGTTATAGTTAAATCAAACTGAAGTCAATATTTCATCGTAGAAATTGCATGAACAGAAACCACATGAGCCACACTTGTCAAGTATATTTGTCTTCTTGTGAAATAAAGTAAAACTTTTAACTTTCTCCAAGGCTCATCTCCAGAGGCAATGCCTATGCTTAATTAGTTGATTTGATATGCTCTCATGCTCTGTATGTAGATCTACTTCGTTTTGCAGAAACACCATCTCTATGACAGGACCTGAGAGAGAGCTGGTAAGGCTGCTGTTTACACAGTCCCCTGGGGAGTCCATTCTACTCGATTTGCAGACCACTAATACACAGGCAGCGCCTGTCATTGCAGAAGCAAATAGAAAGTAATGTGCAAGTCTACAAAGTTGTCATCTTATTTTATGCCTATATCTGAAATGTTAAATTTCAGTTCAAGCAAGTCTAGAATTAGGCTTCGTATGACTGACATTAAGATGAAACTAAAAGGCTATGGAGTGATAATGCTTATGATAGTATTTTTTAAAGTAGGTTTCTCAAATAGCTGTGACATGCCATTTTGAACATTCTACACCAGAAAAGAAATATGAGATTTGATTTTTAGAAATTTTAATTCCTGGAATGAGTTAACTAATGTTAAGAGAAGAAACACAGAAACAAATATAGTATAAATTAGTATCATGAAAGAAGCAGTGTTTTGATTTTCTAACAGATTAGGCTTTATATAAATATGCTGTTTCATTGATTTGTTTTAATACATGATTTATTAATTTATAAATAACATATTTGCATTTTATCAGAAATAAATATTATAAATACATATAATTGAAGATTAAAATCAAAGACATACACCAAATGGAAATTATATATGTGAAATTCAATTGTTTGCATACAACTTCTTGTTCCCACACTATGAAAGAAGCAATAAATATTCTGAGGTTTTGAGGCCAATTCACCAGTATGTAATAAAGATTTTTTGTTCAAATTTGCTTTTACAGTACCTATAAAGGTAAAGATTTATCAGACCCTGGTTAGAGAACCTTTAAAAATTTAATTTTAAATTATTATTGGCCATTTGTCATTATAATTATTTAGTTAATTATTGGTCAAAATATGATAATTTCCACGGTCATTCTAAAATTTGATTATTTTAAAATTTATACACAATATTAAAGAAATAACAACAGAAAATATAACTTTAAAGAATAATTATTATAAATTTGTTATAAATCATATTAATTAAAATTTTGTTACTAGTGCTGGAATAGATCATTGTTAGATCAATAGGGTAGAGAGATACCAAAAGAATCCCAAGCATAAATTGGAAATTGTATATGACAAAAGCACTATCAGAAGAAAACACATGACCTATCTAATTTTTACAGCTTGAATATACACTAACTCTCAGAAAAGTTTATCTATTGGCATCGCAAAACTGTTCAGAAGTGAAATAATTAAGCCAGGCCTTTTGTGTGTCTTTATTTTTATTGATGCATTGTAGTGTCACATCATAATGTAAATCATGTTGACAACAATATACATGCATTTGGTGCCCCTCCTAATTTTCTCCATCCTAATACAGAGTATGCGGGGCTTTAATCTCATCATGGGATAGCTGCATTGATGGGTTAACAATCTGAATAAATTTGCCAGGTGGTGACTGTGGGAATAACTAGAGGAGGCAGGTCACTGGAACTGTGGCATTGAAACTATAACTGTTCTTGGCCTCTTCCTTTTCTATCTGCTTCCTGGTTGTCCTGAGCAGTTTTCCTCTATCACACCCTGTCGATGTGGTGTGTCTGCATTGGTGCAGAATGACAATGGACTGAACCTCTGCAATCATGCTGAGCCAGATAAGCCATTCCCTTTTGAATCATTCTTCTCAGGCATTTTGGTCACAGTGACAGAAAACTTCACTATAACACTTGCTGTACACTTGCTGGAAGGAGGACTTCCAGGAAGATGGCAACTGAGAGAAACAGCACTTATGAGTCCTACTGACACCTTATCTCCATTGCCTAAAAAACATAATTATACAAAGCCAGAAAATACTATCAGTAGAGGAATAAAAATGATAAATACAAGGAACAGAGAATAAGAAGATTAGAAGATGGACCAAAGAGCAGAAAAGAAACCTGCCTACCTTGTGGCTGCAGGTACTGCAGCAGCTTTATCTTGCCTCATAGCACCAGACTCCAGAGACTTTCAGAAAGAAAAACAAGGACCTGATGTGAGCAGCTGCAGATCAAAGGGCTGTAAGTCATCAGTTCTTCCTGCACAAATACCAGCTACAACTTCCAGCTGCTGAGCTCACCACACCCTCCAGGGATCCAGAGCAGAGCTCAACACCAGAAAAGGACCCAGTAACCCTTGCTTGCCAGAGAAGCATGCACCAAAATCATAAGTGAAACTGCAGTCCCCGCAGAAGATCTCCTAGTGCTGTACCCCCAGGCACTTGTGTAGCCACAACAAACTCCCTGGGTGTAAAATTTTGTGGTCCAACCCAGTAAAAGAGTAGTGGATTCTGAGATTACCACACCCTCCAGAGATCCAAAATGACACTCAATAACACTGTAAGTGAATTCACAGTTCCAGCAGGAAAATGCCCAGCCTGGTGCCCCCAGAAAATTGTGTGGCCCCAATAAAATTCCTGGGTCTGAGATTTTGTGTTTCAACACAGTAAAGGAGTAGGGGTTGCTGAGATTACCACACCCTCCAGAGATCCAGAGCAGTTCTCAATAACACAATAAGAGAACTTGTGGTTCCATGAAAAATTACCCAGCCCAGCACCCCCAGAGACTTCTGTAGCCTTGAAAAACTCCCTGGGTCTGAGATTGTGTTACAACCTGGAGATGTGGGAGTAGAGTCTGCTGTTGGACATAGCAGAGGCTCAGACAGACACAGGCTCTGATCACTGGAAAGTGTGGGAGGAGACTTATGCTTAACACTAGAGCCAACTAATAGAATCTCCAGAATTACTACAGACCTCTCACTAGTGGTGAATGGGTAGAAGTCAGACCAGCATAGCACTATCTGTGGAGAACAGAGAATCCTCTGCTTACTTACTGATACCTCTAAGTTCCTACTACAAAGAATGGGTCAGACATAATATCCACAAAAGACAAGATGCCAAGACATCATAAAAAAAAAAAAACCTGAGAACTCTGAAAATATGAGAACTAGGAAGAGTGAAGAAATAATGGAAATCATGAATACTGACCAACAAGAAATGCAAGAAGGAGAATTCCAAATCCAATCTTGATCTTCAATATGATGAAAGGCCTCAAAGCAAGTGTACAGAAAATGAAAGAGGAAATGGAGATAATAAGAAAATTAGAAAGAGGTCTGAAATGAAATGAAAGAGTCAATAAATGAAATGAAGACAGCAATAGAAAGAAATTCTGGAAGATTAGATGAAATGGAAAATAGAATATCACTGTTAGAAGACAATTTATTCAAAACCAAAAGCACAGTCGACAGCATACAGAAGTCATTACAGCAACAAAACCTAAACATCCAACAACTATGGGACAATATGAAACATCATAACATACAAATAAAAGGCACTGAAGAAGGAATAGAGGTACAGACAAAGGGTATTCGTAATATCTTCAGAGAAATAATTTCAGATAATTTTCCAAACATGGAAAGAGACTTAAACTTACACATTCAAGAGACATGCAGAACACCTTTAAGACAAGACCAAAGAAAGACCAATTAATAATCAAAATGACCAATATAGAGGCCAAGGGAAAAAATATCTTAAAAGCAGTGAAAACAAAATAACAGGTGACATATAGGGGCAAAAACAATAAAAATAACCCCAGACTATACAACACAAATCCCAAATGCCAGGAGAGACTGGTATGATCTCATCCAGAACCTGGAAGAAAACAACTTCCAACTAAAACTGTGATATCCAGCAAAGTTATTATTCAAAATTAATGGAGAAACAAAAATGTTTCAAGATAAGAATAATTTTAAAAATTCATGAATTCAAAGCCAGCACTAGAGAAAATACATAAAGAAATAAACATTAAAGAATAAAGAAGCAGACTTCAGAACTAGAGAAGAGATGAAAGTGATCAGCAGGGCATCTAAGTAAAGAAGAAATAACATTATACCAAGCAGAAGATAGAACACAAAATTACAAGAAACAAAAATCATATTTTAACAACTCTGAATATCAAAGGACTTAAGTCACCAATTAAAAGACATAGACTGGCAATGTAGATTTTAAAAATAATCCAAATAAATGATGTTTGCAATAAACTCACCCAACAGCCAAAGACATTCACAGACTGAAAGTGAAAGGATAGAAAAAGATATATCATGCTAATGGGGACCAAAAATGGGCAGGGTAGCAACTCTGATATCCAGCAAAACAGACAAAGCAGAGCACTTCCTTTTATTAAATGGAACAATCCACTAAGAAAATATAATGATAGTAAATGTTTATGCCCCAAATGTGGTTGCACCCACATTTGTAAAACAAACCCTCCAGGACATCAGATCTCAAATAGACCCAAACACAATACTATTGTGAGACTTCAACACACCTCTCACACCACTAGATTGATCAACTTCCTGGGCCTGAGATACTGTGGTTTAACACAGTGAAAGAGTAGTGACTGAAGAGATTACCACACCTACCAGAGATCCAGAGCCCTTGTTCAATAACAACATAAGGGAAGTCGTTTTTGCCATGGAAAAACACCCAGCCAAGTGCCCCTAGGAACTTGAACAGCCCTGATAAATTCCCTGGGTCTGAGACTTTGTGATACAACCTATAGAAGGTGGGAGTGGGGTCTGCTGTTTGATATAGTAGAGGCTCAGACAGACTCGGCCTCTGATCAGTGGAAAGTGTGAGGGGAGACCTATGCTTAACACTAGACTCAACTAGTAGGATCTCCAGAATCACCAGAAACCTCCAAATTGTGGTGAATGGGAAGAAGTCAGACAAGCACAACCCTAGCTGTGGAGAACAGAGACTCCTAAATTGAGTTGAGTTTCAGAGGTATATGTCACCAATAGAGTCAGTGAGTTACCAAGACTCCACATCTGTGGAAAATGTAAAGGGTGACCTGTGCTTAATACTAAATCCAGTTCCATTGATATCAACCATATGCATAGACTGAGAAAGATTCAGAGAACAAGACTCACAGCAGGAAAGGTACCTGTGGCACTTGATGTCCTCACAGAGAAAGACTGCAGAGGACCTATCTGCTGAATAGTCTTTTATTTGTAGAGTTGCATTAATTTGTTGTTGGTGTTGTTTTGGTTTTATTTTTTCTTTTTTGTGTGTAAGTTTACCTGGTTGTTTTTTTTTTTTTACCCTCTTCCCAAACCCTCTCCCAAACTTCATCTCTTGTACATACCTACTCTCTTTTCTCTATCCCTTTTCTATCCTTTTTCTTCTTTTTATCTCTCCCTTGTCTTGTACTAAATCCACTTCATATTACTAAACCAGAAACTCTACATCAGTAACTAGAATACTACTACAGTTTTACTATCTCTAATTTCTAGTATATACTACCTTATTCTTATTGTGGTAGACCCTATCTGAAACTTTACCCTATTCTTCCATTTACTCCTTCACTTCCCTCCTTACTCAATCTTCACTGTTGAATACATTGCATTTTCCCTTAGGTATA
The DNA here is from genome assembly GCF_963383645.1 of Muscardinus avellanarius. NCBI lineage: Eukaryota > Metazoa > Chordata > Mammalia > Rodentia > Gliridae > Muscardinus > Muscardinus avellanarius. The sequence continues at coordinate 44,819,039 of NC_137793.1, forward strand.
TCACCTGACACCTAGAGACTGAGAGAAATCTATCAAAATCAACAGATACAAATTCTGAAATCATGAGAAGGAGGAACAAGAAAGCAATGAGTTCCTACAAACCCACAATAACATAAAATGATTGCACAGAATTTCATAGATCTCCAGGTCAAGTCAGGAATGTAATTGTAGAAATAATACAAGACTTCTGAAAAAAATTAGAGAGAGTCTGAAAGAAATAAAGGATGCAATCATTGAAGTAAAATAATCAATTTAAACTATAAACAATTGATTAGACCAGATGGAGAATAGAATCTCACTCCTAGAAGATGATCACTCCAAAAACAAATGCATAGGCCGGGCGTGGTGGCGCACGTTTGTAATCCTCGGGTTTGGGAGGCAGAGACAGGAGGAGCGCGCAGGTTCGAAGCCAGCCACGCTGGCTTAGGAGACCCTGTTTCCAAAAAATAAAAATAGGTCTGGGAGTGTAGCCTGGAGATAGACGGGCTTCCAGGAACACCAGTACCACCAAAAACAAAACAAAAAAAAACAAAACAAAACAAAAAAAAAAACAAATGCATAGTTTATAACTGAGAAAAACCATGCAACAGCAGTAATTGGACATTGAAGAAATACGGGCCCATCTTAAAAGAGCTAACTAAGAATAATTGGCATTGACAAGGGAAAAGAATATGAAAACAAAGGGATAAACAATCTTTTCCAAAAAAGTAATAGCAGCCGGGCATGGTGGCACACACTTCAAATCCCCCACTTGGAGGGCTGAGACAGGAGGATCGTACAGGTTCAAAGCCAGGCTCAGCTGGCTTAAAAGACCCTGTTTCCAAATAAAATAAATAATAGGTCTGAGAGTGTAGCCTGGAGGTAGAAGGCCCCTGGGTTCCATCCCCAGTACCACAAACACAAAAAAGTAATAGCAGAAAATGTTCCAAACTTAGTTCAAGAGATCAATACACAGGTACAGGAAACTTATAGAACCCCCTTTAGACAAGTTCAGAGAAAAGACCCCCCATGCGACATTATCATCAAAATTACCAATGTAGAAGACAAGGACAAAATCAAGGCAACAAAAGCAAAAGACCAAGTGACATTCAGAGGGAAACCAATTAGATCACCCTAGACTTCCAAAACCAAGTCATGAAAGCTAGAATGGCCTGGAGTAACATATTTCAAACACTGAAAGAAAACAACTTGCAGCCACAACTATCTCTCAAATTAAATGGGGAAATAAAAATCTTCCTTGACAAACAGATCTGAAGGAATTAATGTCTCTAAAACCAGCACTACAGAGAATACTCACTCAAAGAGATTAACTACAAAGAAGAAATAAGTAATACACATCAGAACCAGAGAAACAAGAATTTCCATCCTGCAGACAACTAAGCAAAAAAAAAAAAAAACAAACAAACAAACAGTATTTCAAACAGAAGTAAAACACAACATGTTAGGAATTAAAAATCATCTCTCAGTAATCACACTGAACATAAATGATCTCAGCTCTTCCAATAAAAAGACATAAAGTAGCAGAATGAATTAAAAACCAGAACCCATCTATCTGCTGCTTTCAAGAAACACACCTTACAAGTAAAGATAGTTACAAACTTAAGATAAAGGGCTGAAGCAATGTAATCTATGCCAATGGAACTCGAAGACAAGCAGGAGCAGCAACTATGATATAAGTTAGACTTCAAGCCCAAGCTTATTAGAAGAGACAAAGAAGGTCATTTTTTACTAGTAAAAGTAATAATCCAGCAAGAGGAAATAACAATATCCAAATTTCAGCTACTTTCATAAAATAAACTCTTTGTGACATTAAGTCACACATAAATCCCAATAAAATAATACTGGGAGACTTCAACACACCTCTCATATTAGACTGATCTTCTAGACAAAGGGTCAGTAAAGATGCCTCAGACCTAAAAAACACCATTAATCAAATGAACCTGTTAGACACATATAAAACATTTCACCCAACTACAGCAGAGTTCACATTTTTCTCAGTTGCTCATGGATCCTACTCCAAAGTAGATCAGATCTTGGGCCATCCCTGTGTCTTTTCAGACAATAATGGAATAAAATTAGAAATCAACTATAAGAAGACCCAGAGAAACCACATAAACATGTGGAGACTGAACACCACACATCTAAATGAAGAATGGGTCATAGAAGAAGTAAGGGGTAAAATCAAGGCATTTTTAGAAAAAACAAAAATAGAGATACAACATGTTAAAACCTCTAGGACACTTTGAAGGCAGTAGTAAGAGGAAAATTTATAGCACTGAGTGCTCACATAGGAAAAACAGAAAATCATCACATAAATAACCTAATGACACACATCAAAGCCCTCAAAAACAGGAACAATCTAACCCCAAAGCCAGTAGAAGACAGAAAATTATTAAAATCAGTGGAAATCAGTGAAGTAGAGAATAAAAAAATACAGAAAATCAAAAAAACCAAAAGCTGGTTTCTCAAAAAATTAACAAGATAGATAAACCACTAGCCAACTTAACTAAAAAAAGAGAGAATGAACCCAAATTACAAAGATAAGAGATGAAAAAGGAGATATTACTATTGACACTGTAGAAATCCAGTGGATTATCACAAACTTATTCCAACAAAATGGAAAATATGAATGAAATTGACAACTTTCTAGATAAACACAACCTTTCTAAACTGAGTCAAGAAGATATAGAAAATTTAAACCAAACAATAGCAACTAAACTGAAGAGCTTTTGTATAGCAAAGGAAACTATAAAGAACCTCAACATAATGGAAGAAGATTTTTCCCAACTATTCCTCTGATAGAGGAGAAATCTAGAATATATAGAAACTAAGAACTCAAGAAATTCAGCACTAAGAAAACAAAAAGCCCAATAAAAAATGGGCTAGGGAATTAAATAGACACTTTATGAAAGAAGAAATCCAAATGGCCAATAGATGCATGAAAAAATGCTCAACGACATTGGCTATCAGAGACAAGCAAATAAAAAATACCCTGAGATTTCACCTAACTTTAACTAGCAATCATTCAAAACACAAACAACAACAAATTCTGGCAAGGATGTGGAGAAGTAGGAAGTCTAAAACATTGTTGGTGGGATTGCAAATTAGTGCAACCACTTTGGGAAACAGTATGGAGGATCCTCAGAAAAATGGGAATGAACTTACCATTTGAACCAGCAATACGACTTCTGAGTATCTACCCAAAAGAAAGGAAACCAAATTACCAAACTAATGCATGTGTATCTATGTTCATAGCTGCATAATTCACCATTGCCAAACTACGGAACCAGTCAAGATGTCCATCAACGAATAAATGGATTACAAAACTGTGAGATATGTACACAATGGAATTTTACTCAGCCATAAAAAAAACACAATTACATTATTTACAGGGAAATGGATGGAAATCGAGGACATTATGCTAAGCGAGATGAGTCAGTCACAAAAATTAAGAAATCAGATACTTTCCCTAATATGCAAAAGCTAGGGAGAAATGGATAACTGGAGGAGTACTAGATGAAGAAGGAAATCCTCTAGTGGAGAAAATAAGCTGACCTAAATGAGGAGATGGGAGGAGGGAAGAGGGAAACTCTCTAAAGTACATGATGTACTTAAACAAACATATCAAAGTCAATCATTAAGCCAAGCATGGGAATGAAAAATGAGGAGGGAATGGGTTCGGGATTGGTTAAGGGCTTGTGCATGTATGTCTACACAAGTCTTTTATTCCATTAAGATGTATGACTATAATGCTCCAATAAAAAAAAAACTTTAAAAAATTTAAAAATAAACCACCAAGGCATTTTAATGGGATAAATGACCATTTCTGCAGGGGAAATACTGGTTCCCCATTATACTTATTTAGAAAAAAAGTCTCAATGGATTAAAGTATTTAGTGTGCAAAGCTCAATTATTAAGTTCTAAAGAGGAAATAAGGAAGCATGTTTTTATAGCCTCATTATTTGGAATCATTTCTTGTAGAAGACACAAGATATAAAAAAAAGCTTGGTAAATGTGACAACAATTTTTTAAATCAATAAATTTCTACAGTTAAGAGAGACCATTAAATGTAGTAAAATGATAACCCAGAAGTTATTTGTAATCTATTATCTGGCAAATAAGTAGAAATAACTAAGACAGGCAATTCAAAGGGCAAAGTATAAAAGAATGTAAACAGATAAAGTCAAATAAATAAGTAGGAATATCCTTTTTTAAAAAATGGAGTACCAATTTAATAATTAATGAGATTTCATTCTCATTATATAGTGTGCACATTCGTGTGTGCACACCACACACACACACACACACACACACACACACACACACACATCTGTACACATAACTCGGAATTAAACCCTACCTCTAAGCTACACCCAAGCCCAGTTTTATTTTTTACTTTGAAACATGATCTTGATAAGTTACAGTGTGCTGATCTTGAACCTGTGAGACTCCTATCTCAGCCTCCCAATTACTGGGATTACAAGTGTGCTCCACTGTCCTTGATATTGTTATATACTTCTCCTTGTATGACAGTGTTAAATGTTTTAAAATCTGAAAATTCTTTTTATTTTTTGCAGGTTCAGGGGCATTCTACCTCCAAGCTACACCCCCTGCCCTATTTTTTATTCTGTATTTTGAAACCTGGTCTCCCTGAATTGCAGAGGACCTCACTAAGCAGCTGAGGCTGTCCCTGAACCGCAATCCTCTGGTCTCAGCCTCCCGAATGCTGGGATTATAATCATGCTCTACCACGCCCGGCTAAAATCTGAAAATTCTAAGTGGGGTTTTGTTTTTTTAATTTTATTGGTGCATTGTAATTGTACATGACAGTGAAACTCATAATGATACATTCAAATATACATATAACATTACTCAGTTTTTTTTCTTTCTCATACCTCTTCTTTCATATTAACATTCCTTCTCTGATCTCCTCAGCTCTTCCACTTGTCTAAGTGTTTATGAATAAGCAGAGTACCTCACATATTTCTAGAAATAGTATAAATTGGCATTACTTTACAACATACATTCTCTCTCCAAATTCACAATTTCTTCCTCTAGAATGTATTCGCTCTAAACCAGAAGAAATATAACATATGTGCATTTGAGAATGTGTACAAGATAAGATAGCATTAGGGTTAATTTAATTGCTTATGCACAGATTAACAATATAAGATATATTGGTATAATGGGCAGCTACTTAAGAGGTAAATTAATGAAACAACAGTATAAATTGATGTAGATAAATCTGTAGTATAAAAAAGGCAAGCTACATAAGGATGCCATTTGTTATGGTAAATACTAAAAACATCAAAATCAATACCATAAAATAATATAAACAGGTGTGGCAAATGTCTAAAAACATAGGTGGAAAGAAGAGTCACCAACTCAAGCAGTTGATTTCTCCAGGAAGGGAGGTGGTAGAATTTTGTCAGAAAGAGGACAGATGTAAGTCACAACTGCAATTAATGTGCTTTTTAATTCAAAAATCTGAAACAAATATGTCAAAGTCTACCTGTTATTAAATCTGATATCAAGCCAGGCATGGTGGCACGTGCTTATTATCCCCACGCTTGGGAGGCTGAGACAGGAGGATCGCTCAGATTTGAAGCCAGCCTCAGCTGGCAAAAGAGACCCTATTTCCAAATAAAATATAAAATAGGTCTGGGAATGTAGCCTGAAGGTAGAAGGCCCCTGTGTTCCATCCCCAATACCACCAAAAAAAAAAAAAATCTGATATAATACCTCATTTTTTAATGTGTTTAAATATTATTACAATTGTAATGTATTTAAATATGTAGAAAAGATCATTTTATTTCCTAAGACTTCACATGTTAATAAACAAAGACAAATTATAACCTAATTATTTCCAAGGTAATGTTTCTCAGGAAAACATTTTCCTATTATATAAATATAATAGGAAAGATGTTTTTAAATAAAGAATATTTTTTCTTTACACATTTTAGCTATTAGGCATTAGTTATTAGTTATGTGTACTCTTTTATCTTATTAAATCTTTCAGACTGAGGGTATAACCTAGTGGTATTTGTCTAGCATGGGGCACGCCCCTGGGTTTGATTGCAGCACTCCAAAGAAACAAGTACTTTCAGAAAGGATCTGATCAACTAGTTCAAATTGTGATACCAATGATACCAGTGAGCTAATTTTTATCTCTATAAATATGTGCATCTCACAAGAAAGATCACAATTTTGATTTACATCAAAAGAATGGCAAGCATTAGTGAAACCGGTGGGATTTTTAGTAGCATCTTGAATTCTTGCTAGACAAATTATTCCACAATTGAGGTTTCCACTGTAGCTAGGGATTATATATTAAGTATTCTTCAGAGGAAAATAATTAGCTCTAATACCTTAGGGTATTTGAATATATCCAAATTCATAATTTTTATAGTACAGTTACACTGGGCTCACATTTCAAAAATAGTATTGATATTTAATTTTGTAATCTAAAACAAATCAACTTTACTTTTGTACTGGTTCACAATTTAGGTCTATAGTATCTAGTACTAAAAATTGAGATACCTTTTATCAGAATATGTGCATCTTTGGTCAATACTTTAATCACAAAATAAAGAGAAAAGATACTTTTTGTAGCTTTCTCTAATCTCCCCCAACCAATTCCTCAGATTACCCTGAGAAGTATTAAACATGCACTTGAAAGGCAGTTTTTGAGCAGGAATGGTCAAGCATTTTTCTTTCAGCTACTCTGTATGAAACACTTCCAGCCTGCACTTTGCTGAAGCAGAGTAGAGCTGGAAGTGTTTTTTCCCACTAAGAGAATGCACCATGAGATTGGGATCAGTGAGAAGATTTCCATATGATGAGGAATTATACCACTGCAGAAATGCTTGCATCCGTCCCTGCTGCCCTGTTGTCTGGGGAACAAAAACCCTGAATTTAATTAGGCATTATATTCTTGCCCTAAATCTGGCTCTGTATTACAAACTAGCTTTAATGGTCCCACTTTAATTGGGGAAAAACAGTATTTAGACTGTATATTCATACCAGTTGCTAAAATATTTCAATACTTCTATATTGAGGCTCTGCCTCCACCACTCATATAAACACCAAATAAAAGGTTAATTAATGCACAAAAAGTTTATTCAAGATCTATCTGCCTTGATATTTGAGACTTTCAAGTTTTTAAATATTTTATCATCACCTCTGCTGGGGCATGGCAGATATATAAATGAAAGCCTAGAGGGAACTACTCATGTGCTCTTTGCCACACACAGACACACATACATGGGCACACACAGAGACATACAAACGCATACAAAGACACACACTGAGACATGTACAGATGCACACAGAGACACACACAAACCCAAATTCACATAAAAAATTAATGTGGATCAGGTTAGTTAATGTGTATGATTTACTGTGCACTCTGTATGTTAGACGACAATTTTTATCAGTAACTGTGATTATGGGGGAAAAGAACTAGTCTGCAGAGGGCAATTAAGATGCAGTGTAAATCAACACAGCCTTGGTTGACTCCTGGGAGACTCTGGAGCTAAATGATCCATCATTGATGCTCCTCATTGGTTTAACAAGCCCAGGCCTTTACAATCTGTCCATCAGTCCCTGGAGTGTGCTTACTTAGAAAGAAAGGGCAAGATCTTTCCCTCTGGTGAATTGATCTCTGAAGGTAAGGCCATACCCAAAGTCACTGGCAGATAAAGGGTCTCTGCTAACAGGACTCTCAGCAGAGGCAGCTAGTCTTTCTTTGAAGAGATATCTAGGTGGTACATCTTCATGCCCATTACATGTCAACACTAGTTTTATTATATCCCTAAATAAAGGTTAATGGGCTTCAAGAAGGTTTTGTCTTTAAAGATAGACATAAATCATTTTAAAAGGTTATATCCCTTGTTCTAGTTGATGCATGACATATTTAATCTGAACTTCCATAGACATTAAAAACCACTAATATATATGGGTTTAAAAGCTTTATATATTCAAATAATTTTAGTTCAGTTTCACCATTTCTCATGTGACTTCTTTCCCCCATCAATTTCCTCATCATGTTTTCTACTTTTTTAAAATAAAATATTCTAGCCAGGTGTGGTGGCATGTGCTTGTAATCCCAGCATTCGAGAGGCTGAGACAGGGGAATCGCACTTCAAGGCCAGCCTAAGATATTTAGTGAGGTCCTTTTCAACTCAGTGAGACCCTGTTTCAAAATAAAGAATAAAAAATAGGGCTGGGCATGTAGCTCAGAGGTAGAAAGCCACTGAGTTTCATCCCCAGTGCCACACAAAAAAAAAAATTAAAAATAAAATATCCTCCACAAATAATGAATGCTAAATAATTACTCTAGGGAGTTAGTATTATCAGGGACTATGATAGAAAAATGACATTACATTCTTTGGAAACCATCTGCACTTTTCTTGTTTATTGATATGCTCACCCACTTGTACCAATGTCCAGTTTGGAATGAAGCCATGATATTCAGTTCCCTCTATATACTTTGCTTTTATTCTCCTTTGTATGCCATAAACACAATGCTCTCATAGAGTCTCCTTTTGGTTCTGTGTGTATAAAGTATCCTGACAAATAGAGAAAATGAATACAAGATGCCTACTGAAAATATCTCACAGAAAACTACAGCTGAGTTCTTGGTCACTCTGCTTACCACCAGAAAAAAAAAATGGCAAAAACTGTATCCTCCTTCTCATTCCAATCTCTTGTTTCTTGTTCAATGTTCTCCAGATGCATTGATTTTTCACAATTCTAAGGCATGTGACACACACTTTGTGGTTACTTTGAAAGCCAAATCTGCTTCCCACAACATGGTTTTTCCTCAGAATTTAGAAACTGTAAGTAGAACCAGGGTCTCCATAGCTCCCGTGACAATAGAATGAGAGCTGTGTGCAATCTCTTCTTTATTCCTGGAGATCCAAAGGCAGCCATAGTTGGCAGCAAACAAGGCTGATGCTCACAGCATAGTTTTGGATTACATGCACAGACCAGGTACACCAATATGGATTAAGCTCCTGGAGGGATTGTCCTGAGGGTCCAAGTGCAGAAAAGACTGGCAGCTCAGGCAAAACTGAAACCAGATACACAGGCAGGCCTGGGTAAAATTAAAAAAAAAAAAAAAAACATGGATAGAGGGCAATTTGGACCTACTAAACACCTCTTGATAAAATTCCAAGTGATATTTTATGCATATAAATAAAAATATTAATCCTCTATTAAAATAAAAATTTAGAGCAAAAGATGATCTTAGAAGTCATGAAAGAAAGTTTTATTGTCTTTAATAGGAAAGAAAGTATAGAATGACTTACTAAAAGTCACAGAAAATAGATTGAGATCAAAGAATAGAACTCAAGTCTATGGATTCATAAGCCAAGGATTTGCTTCTCTGTATTATATCTCTTGTTTCATATTGTAAAATCTTTAAATAAACACATAGCACAGAATCCTATTAAAATTTTATTAATCTCTCCAACTTTATGAAAAACTTACACATAAGGAAATAAATACATAAAAAGTCAAATTACTAATATTGTGGAAAGATCTTCTGGCATTACAAAATGAGATCCTGCCAGCTGCCTTAGAATAGGCATTTCAACTATGAGTAGGATTTCTACTATGTGAGTCTTGGCAATGACCTTACAGATCATCTGGCTGGTAGGTTGTATGGTGAGGTCCACAGGCTCCTCCCCAGAGAAATCCACTGAAATCACATGCAAAACCTTGTGAAAATGTACATGTTCACAGGAAGAAGTCTCATAGATCTATGAGGTCTTCAAAAAAGTCTACTAAAGCCTAGAGTTATGAGAAAGAGGAAAAGAAAGAGAAGCAATAACTAGAGAGCATGATTTATTCAACTGCTGAATTTTATCCAGGTGGAAAAAGAGACTTAAATAAGTAATAAGTACCAGCATCAGATTCATGAGTAGCCAAACCAGACTATATTACTAAATTATTACCCTTTGACTCAAGGTCCAGTGCAATTTTTTTCATTAATGAAAACCTTCCTGAGAGCATTTTTGGGCCACTAAGATTTACTCAGACAACGTAGAATTAGGAAAAAAAAAAACACTCTGTTAAATCAAAAGTATTTAAAATATTTACTTTAAAGAGATTCCACAGGTTAAATGTTATTATTTTTTGTGTGCATATATGTTGTTCTCGCATTGAATTTCATTACAATGCATAATTGCAATGCACTGTTAAATAATTTTATAAATGTTTCTATTTTTATAAAAGGGACAAGTGATGACCCAAGAGCTTTTTCTTTCCCAAGGTCTCATTCTGTCCATGACAATGCTGGTCTGGAATCTATGACTCTTACTTTCTTTTTCACCTGATATGTATTATTATTATTTCTGTAGAGGACAAGGAAAATGATTTTATGTCACCATTTTGGCATATTATTGTCTCTGAAAAAGTAAAGAGTAAACAGAAATTAATAGAAAGCATGTCAGTTGCACATTCACAAAGTCAAAATTTATAAGCTCATTCTAGACATAAATCTCATATTGTGAGAAAGACTACATGAGCAAAATACTGTGAATGATTGAAAGTGATTGTTTTTCATTTGAAAGAATATGTAGATAGCTTTGATGTCTCTTTAATCTTGTCCTTCTCTTGTTGAAGATTTCATGAAAAGCAAGCTGCCATTTCTAGCCTAAGTATGAGTAACAGCTTATTTGGTAGAGATTATCTAATTAACTAGCAAACTTTCTAACTAATTTTAATTCCACATCTGTCATTAAAAACAAGTTTTTAAATCTTTTTAATCCTTTAATATAGACTTTTTTCAAAATTTGTTCTCATTAATGATTTGGCCTCCAAAAGGTATTTCAACAATCTCCCTAAAGACACAACCCAATTTTTGTTTTTTGTTTGTTTTTAAATAGGAGTTGTATTAGGGAGAGCTTGTGAACTGACATAATTGTGGGAATCTGGAGAAGTTTGTGGACTGTTTTTCTACAGAAAAAGATCCCCTTCTGTTCTTTACATGTTATGTTCCTTTTACTCATTCTTTCTTTTGGCTGAAGTAACATTGCCTGGCTATTTTCCTTTGTCTTGTTGTTTTGTAACTTGGTAACTTGTCAGCTCTTGTAGACATTTCATTTGCAGTGAGCAGTGTGGGTGAGTCCTCCTCAATTTCTTCCTCATCTAAAACTTCCTTTCCTCTGAGCTGCTCTTGAGGACTGGATTTCCATAGCACCAAATGGGGACTGGTGGAGGTTACAGAATCAGTGGGTTCAGCAGGACTATTCCCATTCAAAAATTTAAAAATGTCTCTCACCTATGTTTATTTCTGTTTAGGGTGCATTCCTGTCCAAGTAGGAATGCCCTGCGACTTCAATTTCTTAAATTTAATTTGAGTAGTTCAATTGGTCTCTCATCTTTGGAGTCATTTCCACTTCTCAGCAGTAGAGGATAAAAACATATGCATAATTTTTTGGCACTTGTATTAAATGTCTGAGGGTGGAGATGTAAAATAGCAGCTGAAGATCTCCATAAGAAATGTCTGCCACCCACTTCTTCTTGCTTATTTCTTTCATCTTTCATCTGTTTGATTAAATTGCACTTTGCTACTGGAGATAATTAGCACTGTGTGTTTATGGGAGTGTTTAGCTTTTCCTTTGCAGCTTTAGATCCATTAGGGAATCACCAAAATGTTGAAGTATAATCATCTTCCCTGTCCCTGACAGTGACTCAGAAACGGTCAGGAGAAGGCCTCTAATCATACAGAAATCTCTCCCTCCTCCAAAAGCCTCCCTAGGCTCATATGCTTTCCACTGCTCTCCACTAAATGTATTAGTGATATTTTTCAAGTCATTGTTTTCTTATCTAATTTCCAGTTCTTTCTCCAACACACATGGAGCAGAATTTGGAGCCACTCGAGACTCTCTTAAACCAATGTTAATATTTAGAAACTACTATTAATGTGTTTTGCTTCCCTCCAATCATCCTCTTTATGCCAGTATATTTTTGCTGTGTTTTACTTTACTTTCCCCCTTGTTTAGTCTCATTATTTTGCCATATATTCACAACCTTATAATTAGAAGGCTGGAAAAGGCTGAAAACTTTTAAAATAAATAAATAAAATATGAAAATATTCACAGAATGACTTGATATATTATATATACAGAAAGAGTGACAGGAGCACTCTCTCTCATTGTTTTTCTCTATTGCATTTTATCTTCTTTTTAAAATTTATTTTTCATACCTAAAGAGTATGTCTTCTCTTTCATTGTACTCAGTAGTCACAGCATACTCACGAGGACTTGAAGCCTGAATTTCTCATTACTAATGAAGAGGGAAGAATAAAATTGTGGAAAAGTTCTGACAGGGTCTTGCTCCTTCATACACTCCTCAGCCCAACACACAAAGGCACACATGCACCTGTGCATGCATACACGTGCACACACACACACACACACACACACACACACACACACACACACACATGAGTCATCATAGTCTACAATAATCCCTTAGATCAAAAATGGAAATACAATATTGAGAGATTGCTTTGATTTCCTTTATGACTTGACTCCTACACTGATATCACACAGTGTAAAACCATAAGATTTTCCTCTTGAAAAGATAATGTTATGATCCAGATAGCTGATGGGTTTCACTAGAGACAGCATCTCTGCTAAGGAAGAGAACTAGAGAGCAGATGGCTACCTGCATATAAAAGTTTCAGAAATTGGCACTAGTATTCTTCCATATGTACAGAACATCAGTGGAAGTGTTTCCTTCACTTTCAATATCCTGTGTGGGAAAGAGGAGTGTTGGAACAGGGACCCACCAAGCACTGTGTGCATGGATGCCACTATCATTAGGAACTACATTATGATCTAAGACTATAATACACCAATAAAAGGTATTTTTAAATGAAAAAATAGAAAATTTCAGTAAATTAGCCAAAGCTGCTGGGCTGGTACAGGATTCCACTGAGTTAATAGGGGACACGTACACTGTCTAGAAAGTAATAAAGACTATTTGTTCAGCAGAAAAAGTTATATTGAGTTTATCAAGGTCAACATGCCAAGTAGCTAAGTGAATAAAATTGTCATAACAATATCAAAATTTTAGGACTGTATGTTGTACTTTTACAGCGATTATAGTATTTTAAAATATTTAACAAAGCTTTAAGTACATATGTACATTTATAAGATAGTGTATGCATATAACATACTATATATATGAAATATAATGTATGTGCAAGAAAATGTCTAGTATTCTGCAAAAAAAAAATTGATTCATGATTGTGAAGCTGAAAATTCATATTCTGAGAAAGTGGTTATATATTAAATATATCCTGTATTTGATAAGTGAATGATAGTAGAATATAATTATTTTACTTTAATTCATGCTACATTAAACAAATTGAAATTGTAAATAACCAAGGAACTGGTTAGCCTAAACAGGAGTAAAATCTAGAATTATTACTATAAAAGAAAAATAGAGTAGTAAAATATCATTTACATGAAAGAGCTATCCTGATGTCACTAGATAAATAGATGATAGCTCTTATTTATAATGATGAATATAAAGGCTTTTTTAATATTGTTTTATATAATACTAACTTTTTATTGAAACAGTATGGAGAAAATATTTCTTATAAAATTATATAACCATTTAATAAGTGCTAAAACACAAAATAAAAGGGTTATAAGAAATTGGTATAAAATTGGGGTAAGAAATTATCCAGAAAATGCTGACCTAAGATGTTCTATAGCAGTTGAACATAATACCTATTTCTGAGTTATCTGAAAATCAAGAAAGGAAGATAAACATAGAAATACAATCTTGACAGATAAATAATAATGAATCATACAGATATCCCAGAATTGACAAATACTGCCCTATCCATACAATCAATCAAAAATTTATCTTATGGGTATTTACAAAAGATGGTCTACTTCTGTTGTTAGAAGCCTTTCAAGTTTAAAACCTACAACTATTTATAAAAACTTCCCACTCAAAAATGTTTATGTTTGGAAAATAAATTACATAATTATCTTCTGCAATAGCAAAAAAAGATACTGAAACACAAGGGTTTATTCAGGTTTAATGAGGCTTGAAACTCAGATTATCTTGGCAGCCTTCTTTCACACAGAATCTATAATTACATATTCAAAATTAGGAAGGAAATACATTTATGTTGAGTGAAAAAATAAATCACAAAAAGATTTAAACTCTTAAAAACTTTCCAAATAACAAACTAATGGCCTGCAGTAACTCTATTTTGCTTCTACATTTGTCAGCTTCATTCTTTAGAAACATCTCTTTGCAGGACAATAATTTCATTATATTATTATTTATAGAGAAAATAACATGCTTACTTAAACATTTTCATTATTACTGAGGTTTAAGTTTTTGTAAGCTTTATAACGTATCGTGAAGTCTTTTGTTTTCTAGGTATTGTTGTCACGTTTGGAAAATATCAGGTTTGTAAGATTTTAGAGAATTTACATTTTAAGTTTTCTTGAATAGACTAATTTTAAATATTTCTTACACTGATAGCATACGCTATCAATGATTTAGTTACACTGATTTATGAGTTATATTGTCTTTGATAATGTCAATAACTCATGTCAAATTGAAATAAAATCAACAACATATTTAGATTTTTTTTCAATGGTTTAATCTGATGTGAACCTATTATTAATTGAATTATCAAATCATTAAAGAATCTGTTACTTCCATGAGGAATTTATTGTTCTTCTTCAAAATTCACTGTGGTGAGTATGTTTTACTTGGTTTTTTGTCTTGAACTTCTAGATTTTATCAAGAGAAGGGCTATCAGAAACATAAAAATAAGATCTGGAACACTGAGATCCATGAAAGGAGCAACCTTACACTAGGACATACTTGCTTACACAGATTTTTCCCTTCAAAGACAGGAATACTGATAGATATATTTTCCTATTCCCATGAAAGAGAAAAACATAGAGGTTGCATACATTGTTTATCTTTGTCATTGAATATATTTCTGGCAGGCAAAATCTTTTAGATTCACTTGGCACAAATGGGAACAGAATTCTCATTGAACAATTCTACCTGTCTTGTAGTTAGAATAATTAATTCTGTTTTAGAGTTAGAAAAAATTTTACCTATCTCGTAGTTACAACAGTTTTACCTGTCTCATAGTTATAACAATTTTACCTGTCTCTTAGAAGTTCTTTTGAAATACTACCTATGGCCATCTGCATTACAAAACATGTTTTGATTTGTTTGCTTGTATTTATTTTGCTTTTATAACTGTTTATTTCTACTACCTTTGTGCTTCTAATTCTGGTGACCTCAGGTCTTGCAGACCCTCCTCACATCAGAGTAGTTGGTACATTTTATGTCAGGATAAGTAGAAATAGCAAAATTTTCCACTGAAGTGACTGCCTTCACACTACATAACACATTTGTTCCAAAATAAAAGGTTGGCTAGCCCCATTTCCTCTGAAATACCTAAAATTCCTAAGTTCACACTAATGTTACCAGACAGAAAGAAACTACCAAAAAAGGTAGAATGGATGTAGGCAATGGTCTAAACAGAATATCAATAAAATATTTCACTTTTGCAATTTTATAGTTTTTGGCCCCATGAAACCTAGAATAGCAACCCTGTCATAAGAAGGTACCTATGAAAATGGAGGCCCCAATGGTTTAAACATCATCATCTCATGTTGAATCCTACTCTGCAGACCTGACGCAAAGGGAACTTCCTCACTGCAGACCTCAGTAAAGTTCTAAAGCCAACAGTGAAATAGAAGCAAAGCAAATACCACCTGTACAAAGGCTTAGAATATAGATCTGTATGGGTTAAAACACATCAAACTAGAGAAATTAATGCTTAGAATGTTGCCCTTTAATATCAATACTCCAGAAAAATATTCTTGAGACAATCTAAAATTGAGATAGCTAGGGCAAGAATTACATACTGCTAATAAATTACATGCTGCCAAGGAATTACAATCAACCATCTATATATAAAGACACATGAGATGTGAAGTTCTCAGACTAACCTTGCTAACATTGACTTCTGTAAGGGTGGCCCTACTATTATCCATTTGGTTTGAAGAATATTTACTTTATTTGGTAGAGGTTAAGAAGTTAATTATATACAAAAACATATATCTTTTAATTTATGTTTGGAGTTATGGAAGATGACTGAACTACCCCCTCTATATTTGAAACTGTACTTGAGAAATTTTATGGCTATTTAAAAAATAATTTCCTACATTAAAGTATGTGACATTGTTGTTTTTTCTCAGCCTTTTGTTTGTATGTTTGTTTGTTTTTCTTTTCTGGTTCTCAGGATAAAATTCAGGGGCGTTCTACTTCTGAGATATACCTGAGCACTATCCTCCCCCCACCTCAGCCCACTGGGAAACAGGGTCTTGCTAAATTGCTGAGAATCTTGCTAAGTTGTTTAAACTGGCTTCAAACTTATAATTCCTATCTCAGCCTCCCAAGTACTGGGATTACAGGCCTGTACAACCACACTTGACTCATCATTAGTTTTTAAAAAATGTCTGCAAGGGGAGTTTGGGGAGAGGAAGGATAAGTAAAGTTTGATCAATGAATACTAAGGTATGGTTAGATAGGATTAAGAAGTTCTGGTGTGCAAGTAGAGGGACTATAGACAAAGAGTATATACTCTATTTTTAAAAAGCTTGAAGAAAAAACTTTAAATGATTTCACCATAAAGAAATAATAAATGAACCAGGCATGGTGTTATATACCTGCCATCCCAGAAGTTAGGAGCCTGCAACAGAAGAATTATAGATTTGAGGCCTATCTCAGCAACTTAGAGGGGCCTATCTCAGCAACTTAGAGGGGCCTATCTCAGCAACTTAGAGGGGCCTTCAGCAACTTAGTGAAACCTTGTTTCAAAATAAAATTAAAATAGGGATGAGGGTATAGCTTGGAAGTATAAAGCCCCTGGATTCAATGATTCAATCTCTCTCTCTCTCTCTCTCTCTCTCTCTCTCTCTCTCTCTCTCTCTCTCTCTTCTCTATCTCTCTTCTCTCTCTCTTTCTCTCTCCTCTGTCTCTCTCTTCTCTCTCTCTCTCTCTTCTCTCTCTCTTTTCTCTCTCCTCTCTCTATGTCCTTCTCTCTCTCTCTTTCTCTCTCCTCTCTCTCTCTCTCTCTCTCTCTCTCTATCTCTCTCTCTATCTCTCTCGTGCAAACTTTCACACACACACACACACACACACACACACACACAAAATGATAAATATTTGAGGAGTTAGACATTTTCTTGACTTAAACAATACACCATGTATACATGTGTTGAAATAGTACACACTACCAAATTAACATGCACAATTATTATTATTTTTTTTAATTTTTATTGGTGCATTGTAGTCATACATCTTAATGAAGTACGAGATGGTGGAGGCATACATACATGCACATATATTCCCCCTCCCTCCTTCTCATGTTTGGTTTAGTGATTGACATTGATATGTTAATGTACATCATGTATATTTGGGACTTTCCCTCTTCCCCCCTCCCATCCCCTTCAGTTAGGTCACCTTATTTGCTCATCTATAGTATTTCCTTCTTTGTCTAGAGTACCTCAAATGACCCATTTTCTCCCTAGCTTCTGCATATTAGAGAGAGCATACAATTTCTTATTTTTTGTGATTGACTAATGTCATTTAACATAATGTTCTCCAGTTCCACCAATTTCCCTGTCAATGACATAACTGTGGTTTTCTTTATGGCTGAATACAATTCTATTGTGTACATATCCCATAGTCTTCTAATCTATTCATCTGTTGATGGACATTTTGGCTAGTTCCATAGTTTGGCAATTGTGCATTGTGCAGCTATGAAAATAGATATGCACAAGCCAGGCTTGGTAGTGCATGCTTGTAATCCCTGCACTTGGGAGACTGAGGCAGGAGGATCACACAGGTTTGAAGCCAGCCTCAGCTACTTAGTGGACTGCACAGGTTTGAAGCCAGCCTCAGCTACTTAGGAAGGCTCTCAGCAACTTAGTGAGACCCTGTTTCCAAATAAAATAGGAAAAAATAGGTCTTGGAGTATAGCCCGGACATAGAAAGCCCTGGGTTCCACTCCTAGTACCACAGAAGAAGAAGGAGAATAAGAATAAGAATAAGAATAAGAATAAGAATAAGAATAAGAATAAGAAGAAGAAGAAGAAGAAGAAGAAGAAGAAGAAGAAGAAGAAGAAGAAGAAAATAGATATTCATGCATTAGTTTGGTAGTTTGGTTTCTATATGGGGGAGTAGATACCCAGAAGTATAGGTATTGCTGAATCATATGAACATCATCCGAGAACCAACAGAATGAGAGAAGATTTTTGCCACCTATTCCTCCAGTAGAATGCTAATATCAAGAATATACATAGTACTCAAGAAACTCAGCACTATGAAAACAAATAGCCCAATCAAAATCTGGACAAAAAAACTAAAGTAACACTTCACAAAAGAAGAAATTCAAATGCCAAAAAGCATGAAAAATTGCTAAACATCATTAGCAATCAGAGAGATGCAAATCAAAACTACCCTGAGATTTCACCTAACTCCAGATAGAATGGCAATCATTCAAAACACAAACAACAAATGCTGGCAAGGATATGGAGAAGTGGGAACTCTACAACATTGTTGGTGGAATTGCAAATTAGTGCAACCATTTTGAAAGACAGTATGGAGGATCCTCAAAACAATGGAAATGAACAATTTTTATATTTTTATGTATCATTTAAACTAATAGTTTTTAAAGCAATAACACATTGTTCAAAATAGATTTTTATGGGTTTAATCAAAGTTCCTAGTTAAACCCATTGAAACAGCTTTATCTCAGAATTATAGAAGAAAAAAAAGGCAAAAGCAATGGCTTATTTATATCTTCACTAAGAAAAAAAGTAAAAGAGTTGAGAAGAGGAGAGGCATAGCTTCAGAACTCTCCTCTCCCTTGTATGAGGCAGACCCTCTACAGATAGGGAAACAAGGAAGGCCAAGGCACCCTAGGCTCTTAGACAGGGTGGACCTCCTGAGGAATGACAGGGGGTTTCTGCCCAAAGTTTTCATTGCCTCAATATTCAGTTTCCTGAATGAGTTAACATGGGGTCATATGGCCTCATATTCTTGGGTTCAGTCTCTTCTGTCTTCCAAGATTATTCTCTGTGTTCTAATATATAATATACTGCACAAAATTATACTCAAATCTCCTGGCATCCTTCATTGTTATCATATTAATCAGTTAACAAATGTGTGTGTTGCTGTGACATGTCTTTGTAGATAAATTTATATCTATATCTGAATAATTCAAGTAATTTCGCTTTGCAGTTTTCATGCACACTTTTGCCACATCCTTCAAGAAGTAGAAAACTAGCTGGGTGTGGTGGCCTATGTCTGTAATGCCAGTACTTGGGAGGATGAAACAGGAGAATTTAAGATTCATGGCCATCCTCAGCAATTTAACAAGGCCCTCTGCAACTTAGTAAGGCCCTGTTTCAAAATGAATAAAACAAAACAAAATAGGGCTGGTAGAGTAGTTCAGTAGAATGCCACTGGATTCAATACCCAGTGCCACAAAGAAATAAGAAGAGAAATAAGGAAAGAAAGAAAGAAAGAAAGAAAGAAAGAAAGAAAGAAAGAAAGAAAGAAAAAAAAAGAGAAGTGAAGTAGAAAAGCATCATTTAAAAATTTATAATAGGAAAGTATGTCACATATTTTTTTTAATTTGCTAGTGCTCACTTTGTGGCCTAGGATGTGATCTATTTTGGACAAGTTCCATGAGCCGCTGAGAAAAATGTGAACTCTGCTGTAGTTGGGTGAAATATTCTATATGTGTCTAACAGGTCAATTTGATTAATGGTGTTCTTTAGGTCTGAGGCATCTTTACTGACCTTTTGTCTAGAAGATCAATCTAATGGTGTGAGAAAGGTGTTGAAGTCTCCCAGTATTATTATATTGGAATTTATATGTGACTTAATGTCACAGAGTGTTTGTTTTATGAAATAGCTGCACCTAAGTTTGGGACATAAATGTTGAATATCATTATTTCCTCATGCTGGATTGTTCCCTTTACCAGTTTAAAAATAATTGACCTTTGTCTCTTCTAATAAGCTTGGGCTTGAAGTCTAACTTTTCTGATATTATAGTTACAACTAACTCCTGCTTGTCTTCGAGTTCCATTGGCATGGAGTACCTTGATCCAGCCCTTTACCTTAAGTTTGTTTCTATCTTTAATTGTAAGGTGTGTTTCTTGAAAGCAGCATATAGATGATTTCTGATTTTTAATTGATTTTGCCACTTTATGTCTTTTTATTGGGAGTTGAGGCCATTTATATTCAGTGTGATTATTGAGAGATGATTTTTAATTCCTAACATGTTGAGATTTTACTTCTGTTTGAAATATTCTTTGTTCTTCTTTGCTTAGTTGTCTGCTGGATGAAAATTCTTGTTTCTCTGGTTCTGGCATGTATTACTTGTTTCTTCTTTCTCATTAATGTCTTTGAGTATTTTCTCTTGTGCTGGTTTTGAAGACATAAATTCCTTCAGCTTCTATTTTTAATGGAAGATTTTATTTCTCCATGATGACTGAAATTAGAAACTATAAGACTCACATAAACATGTGGAGACTGAACACCACACTTCTAAATGAAGAATGGGTCATAAAAGAAGTAAGGGGTGAAATCAAGAAATTTCTAAAAAGAAACTAAAATAGAGATGCAACATAACAAAACCTCTGGGACACACTAAAGGCAGTATTAGGAGGAAAATTTATAGCATTGAGTGCCCACATAAGAAAAACAGAAAATCATCAAATAAATAACTTAATGACACACCTCAAGGCCCTTGAAAAACAGGAACTATCTCACCCCAAAGACAATAGAAAACAGGAAATTGTTAAAATCAGAGCAGAAATGAGTAAAGTAGAAAATAAAAAAAATGCTGGTTGCTAAAATAAATTAACAAGATAGATAAACCACTAGCCAATTTAACTAAAAAAAAGAGAATCAATCCAATTTTTGAAGATAAAAGATGAAAAAGGAGAAATCACAACTGACACTGCAGAAATCCAGAAGATTGTAAAAAATTACTTTGAGAAACTATACTCCTACAGAATGGAAAATCTGGAGGAAATTAACAACTTTCTAGATAAATACAACCTTCCTAAACAAAGTCAAGAAAACATAGAAAATGTAAACCAATCAATAGCAATCAAAAAGATTGAAACAGGAATAAAGACCTTACCATCAAAGAAAAGCCCAGGACTAGATGGCTTCCCAAGTGAATTTTATAAGACCTTTATAGAAGAGCAAATCCCGATACTACTCAATTTATTTCATGAAATAGAGATGAACAGGACTTTCCAAAATACATTCTATGAAATCAACATCATATTAATTCCAAAATCAAATAAAGACAGTTCAAGGAAGAAGAACTACAGGCCTATATCTTTGATGCACTGGGATGCAAAATTGCTAAACAAAATACTAGCAACATGCATTCAAAACCCCATCATGAAAATCATACACCATAACCAGGTAGGCTTCATCCCAAGAATACAAGACTGGTTCAACATACAAAAATCAATCCATGTAATTCATCATATAAACAGAACCAAAGACAAAAATCACATAATCATTTCAATAGATGCTGAAAAAGCCTTTGATAAAATCCAACATCTATTTATGATAAAAAGCACTGCAGAGAATAGGAATAGAAGAAACGTACCTCAACATCATAAAAGCAATCCAGAATAATCCCACAGCCAACAACATATTAAATGGGGGAAAACTTCAAGAATTCCCCCTAAAAACAAGAATAAGACAAGGATGTCCATTATCACCACTTCTTTCAATATTGTGTTTGAGACTCTAGCCAGAGCAATAAGGCAAAAAAAAGGACATCAAAGGATACAAATAGGAAAAGAAGAACTCAAAGTTATTTGCAGATGACCTGATACTATACCTAGAAGACCCAACAAACTCAACCAAAAGACTTATAGAATTGATTAACAAATTTAGCAAAGTATCTGAATACCAAATCAATCTTAAAAAATCAGAAGCTTTTATGTACACCAACTATAAATCCACTAAAAATTTTCAGAAAACACTTCCACTCAGAATTTCCCACAAAAAATAAAATACTTAGAAATAAACTTAACCAAGGATGTAAAAGACCTCTACAATGAAAATTATAAAACACTGAAAAAAGAAATGGAAGAAGATCTTAGAAGATGGAAAGATCTTCAATATTTGTGGATAGCCAGGATAAATATCATCAAAATGATCTTCCAAAACTGATCTATAGATTCAATGCAATACCCATTAAATTACCAAGATCATTCATCACAGACATAGAAAAATCAGTCCTTAAATTCATTTGCAACAACAAAAAACCCAGAACAGCCAAAGTAGTTCTCAGCAACAAAAACCATTCAGTAGGAATCACAATAGCTGACTTTATACTACAAAGCCATTGTAATAAAAACAACATGGTACTGGCACAAAAATAGATACATAGACTAATGGAGCAGAATAAAATACTCAGAAACAAATGCACACACTTACAGCCAATTGGTTTTGACAAAGGGGCCAAAAACATACACTGGAAGAAAGAGAGTCTGTTCAACAAATAGTGTTGGCAAAACTGGTTAACTACATGCAGAAAAATGAATAAATCTCACCTTCTCACCCTGTACAAGATTCATCTCAAGATAGATCAAAGACTTGGAAATTAGACCAGAGACTTTGAAGTTCCTTAAAGAGGACAGACGTCCAACACTGCAACACATAGGCACAGATAAAAACTTTCTCAGCAAGACCCCAAAGGCACAAGAAACTAAAAGGCGAATCAATAGGTGGGATTGCATGAAACTGAAGAGCTTCTGTTCAGCAAAGGAAACGTTCAAGAACCTCAAGTGAGAGCCAACAGAATGGGAGAATATTTTTGCCACCTACCCCTCTGATAGAGGACTAATATCTAAAATATACAGAGAACTCAAGAAACTCAACACCACAATCAAAAAAATGGGCAAGTGAACTAAACAGACACTTCACAAAAGAAGAAATTCAAATGGACAATAAATGCATGAAAAACTTCATTGGCAGTCAGAGAGATGCAAATCAAAACTACCCTGAGATTTCACCTAACTTTAACTAGAATGACAATCATTCAAAACACAAACAACGGGGGCCTGGGTCGCGGGACTCTGGGCCCCTGGCCGAACTGCGCATAGCACGCCAGACCCCTGGAGAAACCAGGCCCAGAAAGACGCTGGGTTCTGGGCAGGGGTCGCGCGCGGGGCACGCCAGCTGGGGCCCAGGTCGCGGGACTCTGGGCCCCAGGCCAAACTGCGAGTAGCACGCCAGACCCCTGGAGAAACTGGGCCCAGTAAGAAGCTGGGTTCTGGGTGGGGGTCGCGCTCGGGGCACGCCAGATGGGGCCCGGGTCGCGGGACTCTGGGCCCCAGGCCAAACTGCGAGTAGCACGCCAGACCCCTGGAGAAACCGGGCCCAGAACAGAAAAAGATAAAGAAAAATATTGGAGAGGAGGTAAGAAAGCCGTTATGGATGCCAGGACACTGGAGATGCAGACAAAACTTATCTAAATGCACTGGAACTTATGGAAAAATTTGCCGTGAAAGAGGACTGCTATTTCTCTATATTGTTAAGAATCTCAGACATCACATATAAGGAGAGACTTTAGCGGAGACCAAGGAGAAATGCGGTGTTGAAAGAGTTCTCCGCGATGGTGGTGGAGACTTGTATTCAGGAGAAGCAGAAACCGGATCTTACCAACTTTATTTTTTTGGAGAAATTACACCAAATGTTGAATGCTACCATCACGCATGCTTAGGAACACTGGACAACATTCAGAGTGGAAAAAGAGCCTGGGAAGGATTTGAAACGGTGGAGGCAGTGGCAATGCCAGTGGCCAATACCCAGGGGAGGCAGAGATCTGATACATTACACCTGGAACCTTTGAAATAATAACCACAGAGACAGTAATCGGAACCTGCTGAGGGGTTAGGCAGGCGCCAGGGCCAGTGGCCGACATCGGAGCTTGCTGTGAGGCAAGGCCACTACTGAGGCCTCCGTGGCCGGGATTGCAACCTGCAGAGGGGTTAGACCGATGCTGGGGCCAGCGAGGCCGGCATTGGAGCCTGCCATGAGGCAAGGCTTGTGCTAGGGCCTCCGAGGTCGGGTCCGGAACTTGCTGAGGGGTTAGGCCGGTGCTGGGGTCAGCGAGGCCGGCATCGGAGACTGCCATGAGGCAAGGCCAGTGCTGGGGCCCCCGAGGTCGGGACCGGAGCCTGCTGAGGGGTTAGGCCGGTGCTGGGGCCAGCGAGGCTGGCATCAGAGCCTGCCATGAGGCAAGGCCAGTACTGGGGCCTCCGAGGTCAGAATAAGAGCCTTCCCAGGGGTTAGGCCAGTGCTGGGGCCAGTGTGGCTGGCATCGGAGCCTGCCGTTAGGCAAGGCTGGTGCTGGGGCCTCCGAGGCCGGGATCGGAGCCTGCCCTGAGGCAAGGCCGGTACTGGGGCCTCCGAGGCCAGGTTAAGAGCCTGCCGAGGGGTTAGGCCGGTGCTGGGGCCAGCGAGGCCAGCATCAGAGCCTGCCATGAGGCAAGGCCGGTACTGGGGCCTCCGAGGTCAGAATAAGAGCCTGCCCAGGGGTTAGGCCAGTGCTGGGGCCAGTGTGGCTGGCATCGGAGCCTGCCGTTAGGCAAGGCTGGTGCTGGGGCCTCCGAGGCCGGGATCGGAGCCTGCCCTGAGGCAAGGCCGGTACTGGGGCCTCCGAGGTCAGGATAAGAGACTGCCGAGGGGTTAGGCTGGTGCTGAGGCCAGTGAGGCTGGCATTGGAGCCTGCCGTGAGGCAAGGCCGGTACTGGGACATCCGAGGCCAGTATAACAACCTGCCGAAGGGCTAGACAGGTGCTGGGGCCAGCAAGGCCAGCATCGGAGCCCGCCATGAGGCGAGGCCAGCATAGGAGCCTGCCATGAGACATGGCCAGTGCTGGGGCCTCCTAACCCGGGAATGGAACCTGTCGAGGGGTTAGGCCGGTTCTGGGGCCTCCAAGGCCGGGATTGGAATCCTGCCAAGGGGTTAGATCGGTGCAGGGGCCAATGGCCAGCATCGGAGTCTGGCGTGAGGCAAGTTCACTCCTGCGGCCTCCAAGGCCGGGACCAAAGCCAGCTTAGGGGTTAGACCGGTGCAGGGGCCAGCGAGACCAGAACTGGGGCCTCCCATGAGGCAAGGCCGCTGCTTGAGCCAGCAAGGTCTGGATCAGTCCACTGAGTAGCCAGGCCACTACTGGGACCATCAAGAGTGGGATCGGTACTTGCAACACAGCATGCACAGAGAAATATGGCAGGAAATATAAATCAGACGCTTCTCTTAATCAGCAATAACTAGGAGGAAAAGGGCAACAGGAAGAGGTTGAGCTATAGAAGGGGCCCTATAGTGAAGCAACTAATGTGACCAATCAGAGGGTATGTAATACTGGAGGATGGAGCCTCTTTAAAACGCAGGAGGTACATAAGCAAATGTATCAAAGTAAATCACCAAAGAAGCGTGCGATGGAGGGAGGGGGAGGGAATGGGATGGGGGCTGGAGGAGGGCTAATTGGATGATGTGTGCTTGTATATCCTCTCAAGTCTTGTACTCCAATGTGATTGATATATGACTACAATGCACCAATTTAAAAAATAAATTAATAAAAAAAGAAAAAAAAACACAAACAACAACAAATGCTGGCAAGAATGTGGAGAAGTGGGAACTCTACAACATTGTTGGGGAATTGCAAATTAGTGCAACCACTTTAGAAAACAGTGTGGAAAATCCTCAGAAGAATGGGTGCAAATTTACCATTTGACCCAGCAATACCATTTCTGGGTATCTACCCAAAAGAAAGGAAACCAAACTACCAAACTAATGGATATGTATCTATGTATATAGCTGCACAATTCACCATTGCCAAACTATGGAACCAGCCAAGATGTTCATCAACAGAAGAATGGATTACAAAACTGTGGGATATGTACACAATGTAATTTTACTTAGCCATAAAAATCACAATTACATCATTTTCAGGGAAATGGATGGAACTGGAGGACATTTTGCTAAGTGAAATTAGTCACAAAAAAAAGAAATTAGATGTTTTCCATAATTTGTGAAATCTAAGGAAAAATGGGGCATAGTAGGAACTCTAGGTGAAAAGCGAGATCCTATAAAGAAGCAAATAAGGAAATCTAAGTGAGGGAATGAGAGGGGGAAGAAGGAAACTCTGTAAAGCACATGATGTACTTACAGATATAGATATCAACTACTAAGCCAAGCATGGGAAGAAAAAATGAGAAGGGAATGGTGTGGGAATTGGGTAGGGGCTAACTGGGTGATATGTGCATGTATGTCTACACAACTTTTTTATCCCATTATGATGTATGACTACAATGCACCAATATAAAAATAAAATAAAATAAAATAAATGAGAAATTCTGGGAAAATAATTTATCATATAGGTTTACAATATCATAGTTAAGAATTATCTTCTCAAATAATCTCTATATGATTTATTCCTTTTTGTCATTTCAAACCATATCAAAGATCCATATTCACTTTTATAGTGAAGAATGTAGCAAATACATTTTCAGCATTAATGTCATTTTAATAACATATCAATGACCTTTTTCTCAAAATATAATCCAATTTTAAAATATATTATGTAATAAATTTATATGTATTATGAGTCTAAGAAAAGTTATAATGCTCTCCTTGTCTAACCCAAAAAACATATTTTCCAAAAATATTGCCAAAATTATTTGTCTATCTGAATAACATAAAAGTTTTATAACACCAAGTAACTATTAATATCTAGATAGCTTCTTAATATTATATAAGTGTTCTTATATAATGTAGTGATAATAATGTAGTGATAGCTTATAGGATCATATCTGATCAAATTATATTTTATTTTTTGTATTGTTATGCTATGTATTGTAATTATGAATAAAATTGAAAAAACAATATATTTAAGGAATACACATAACAGTGAAATAAAAAATTTAAAAAATCATTAGAAAGTTGGTTTAACAATGAAAACATTACTATAATAGATTTATTTTTAATTTTCTTATAGTATTTTGAAATCATAACATTTGAATATGAAGAGTCAGATAAGTTTTTACAAATATTTTTGAAAAGGAGAATTATTTTTAAAATAGACTTTTTGCTCAATAAAATGTCTCTGCAAGCATTTTTAAGTGTATTGTGGATAAGCACAACCTGGCTAATGACTTCAGAAGTACAATTACATTTTGCATTGTTTATTTTTAATAACCCATCACTCAGAAGTGAGCCACTGACAGTAATTTTTCTTTTTCATTAAAAAGTAGCCAGAAGTTACTTTTGATGCATCCTTATTCTGGTGTCTAGAAAACAGTCCTTAAAACTGTAGCAATTATATTTTTAAATTAAAAGTAAATCTTTTTTAAAGCAGTATACTTTAAAAAAAAGAAATATAAGAAAAAACATCACCAGCACTACATTTGTAATAATAAAAAATTGGGTCATACTTTTCACATCTTTTTATAATCTTCAGTTTTTCTAAAGATATGGTTAGATTTTCTTTTTTAAGGAGAGCTAGAATTAGAAACGATCTTGTCATGATTTTCTGTAAAACCTTGGAACACATTTTGCATAGTACTGTGTTTTCAAAAAACTAAAAAAAGATTTCATGTTTCTGTATGATTTCAAACATATCAGTGCTCCAAATTATATTAATTTGAAATTCATTGTTTCAAATAGTACTGAATGAAACCCTGCATTTTAAACAATATTTTTGAAGTTATATTTATGTAAAGAAATGCACAAATGATGTGTTTCAGTATGATGAGCTTTCTGCAAACTGAGTGCACCCATGTAATGAGCACTTAAATCAAATAACAGTATCTCACCAGCCTCCTGGCAGTTCTCGCTTGTGACCTCTGCAAGTCAGTATTAACTCCTCAGTCCAATGAAGTGTCTTTATGACTTCTAACATCATACACTGAGTTAGTCTGTTTTTATGTTTATATCAATAGAAACACACAGCATGTGTTATTTATTTTTGGTTTGGATATTTTACTAAGGATTATATTTGTGAGATTGATGCACACTATTGAAAGTAGTTATACGTTTTTAATATTGTCATTTCTGCATAGTATTCCATTTTGTGACTATAATAAAGTGTTTTTCTTAAATCTTTTATTGGTGATCTTTGGAGTAGTTTCTTTTGGGGGACTACTAGGTACAATGCTT
Organism: Muscardinus avellanarius; assembly: GCF_963383645.1. Taxonomy (NCBI): domain Eukaryota; kingdom Metazoa; phylum Chordata; class Mammalia; order Rodentia; family Gliridae; genus Muscardinus; species Muscardinus avellanarius. Next base: position 44,847,320 of record NC_137793.1, read on the forward strand.
TGATAAACATGTTGTTTGTATAAAAATTGCCTAGTCAAAAGATGAGGCTATATTTAAACTTATTGACTGATCAAGCCAAATAATTTTCCAAAGTGATTTTATTATTTTTCACCAATTCCCAAGAGTATATGTGACTTTGGGGTTCTTCATATCCTTACCCACATTTTGCACTGCCTTTCTTTTTTATTATATTCATTATGGTGAGAAAAACTTGCCTTTCTTATCTGCAAAAATGTTTACCAGGCACAGTAATCCTGGAGGTCATGCTTAACCATAGCATTATCAACATTTCTTTGTACAACTGATACTGTTTCACCATTTAAAAATGGTACCTTTTGGCAAGCATGTTGGTGCATGCTTGTAATCCCAGCATTCCAGAAGTGGGGACTGGATGATCACAGTTCGTGGACAACCTCAACTACTTAGTGGGGCCCTTCGCAACTCAGTGAGACCCTGTTTCAAAAACAAAAAGACTAAAAAGTAGGGCTAGAGGTGTAGCTCAGAGGTAGAATGCCCTTGGGTTCCATCCCCAGTACCATTAAATAAATATATTTACATGATAGTAATCTAAAAAATCATCAAATACATTATATTCTTAATGAATTATCTACTAGAATTCTTTCATTCACATGCCATAAATCAATAATTACTATTTAAAGACTTGAATAAATCTAGAAAAAGGACTAGAAAAATGTAGATCTCCCAAAACACTTTCATGTCTTACCTTATAAATATGGTGATCATAAACTTCACATGTCCTGAGATAGTCTTCCTGGTTTAGCACTCTTGCCTTGCCCAAGTTTCCCTTTCACTCACAAAGGTGTCCTGTGGATGATTTAGTATGTGAACACCCTGCTCATAACCCAAACCAGCCTGACTCCCACTTTTCTGTTTCACTGACATGGGAAATTGATCCTGTCTTTGAGTGACTTAAAGCCTGGAGTAATCTTCTACTTGAGCTTTAACTGACTCAGCTCATTTTTAGTGGATTTCCTGCTGCAAATAATCACTATTTAGGGAATGAAAATATTTTTCTTTTGTGGTAATTGTATCTAATTTCAAGGTTGGTCCCATCAAATACACTCAAGCTTCTTTTTTTTTTTTTTTTGCTGCATTGCGATTGTAAGCAACATTGTAAACTATTTGAAATGGATCTATCCTTGTCTTGACCTTCCTTATTCTGCTTCTAATTAATAGAATTAATGTACTAATATGGGGTCTTTTCTCATAATAATATTGTTAAAAGTATTTTATTTCAAAATTTAGTTTTCTTTCTTTGTTACATTTTCTCTCAGAACAGTGCAACTACTATTTGTGTTTATTTTATTGAAAATGGTTTCCAATGCTCTTTTAAGAGAACTGATAGCATATATTTAGTGTTCCTTGACAATGCAAATGAATATAAACTAGAAATAAAATAAGAGTAAACAATTTGGATGTGGTGGCGCACCCGTGTAATTTCAATGTTTCAGAAGCTGAGACTGGGAGATGACAGGTTCAAGGCTAGGCTCAACAATTTAAGGAGACCCTCAGCAACTTAGCAAGACCCTGTTTCAAATTTTTTTTAAGTTTAAGAAAAGAGTAAGTGAATGCACATAAGTAATATGAGCATTGAAATTTGTTTTATGACTTTTGTTCATTATCAAATACAATGTGTTTGTCTTTTTAATTATTTGTATACATCTATGGAGTATATTGTAATAATTCATTACATAAATATGTGTAGTGATCAAATAGGGGTAATTAAGCACTTCTACTTTCTCCTTAGTGTTAGAAATCCTCACATTCTTCTTTTATAGTTATTTTGAAATATAAATTATTATAGACTATCATTACCCTACTAGATATTGAACACCAAAACTAATTCCTCTTCACTGTGCTGTAGCACCCTTTATCTAATTTTATTTCTATCCTCCTACCCTCCCACTTTTTAGTCACCACTATTCTACTTTCTTCTTATATGAGATCAAGTTTGTTGGGTTTTGTTTTTGTTTTTGTTTTTTGCAATTTTGTTTTTCTGTGCCTGGCTTATTTCACTTAACATGTTATTCTTCTACTGAATTCTTGAATAATATTCAACTGGTTGAAATTTTTGTAACTACACATGTATGCTCTCGGGTCCTTAGTTCAGATGAAAGCTGATCACAGTAATAATCATGTTATACTGGTCCTGACTCAGATCCATAATCTCATTGCACTGTGCTCCTAAGACAGAAGAATCTGTAGACTAATGAACTAGAGAGGTCTTCATCTCTGAAGAAATGAACTTTTAAAACTATTGAGGGTGGTCATGAACAGCAGCACTATCAGACATCAAGTAAAACAGGATAAAATGAAAACTATGCAGAAAGATTTGTGCTTTAATAGCCACTAATTACATTATCTAAAACTGTTTTCATCCAGTCAACCACAGAATGAATATACCACTTTATTATTCTTCACATAGTCCATTTTACTTCATGAAGCATGACATATAGGTAAATGGTTGAGATGCTGAAGTCAGAACTGATTTTTAATCCATGTGACCTTGGATAGGCTATTTTATCTCTAAGCCTCACCATTCTCAAAGGTAACACCAAAGTAATAATAATAACAACCATTGTATTATCATCTTAAATCATCATACAGATTTATGTAAATGATGTACTTAAAGCACTAATAACACTTCGTGGTATGTGACAATTATTTTGTAAATGGCAGTTATAAGTAATTATGGTTAGTTTTATCCTCATGCTAAATAAAGCACACCACAGAAAACAATGTTCCTCAGAAAATCTCTAGTAAATCTAGAAAATTTTCTAGGATATACTGCTGAACAAATTTTGATTAATTCTACTCAAGTCTTTCTGAGTGCAATTATTTATTGTAATTAACCCCAACTTGGGAATTCATGAAAAATATGTGTGTAAATATATATAACTAATATATATGTATATAATTAATATATACATATTTAACAAGTGAGAATAATAGATATTATGGTTGTGGCATTTCCTGATAACTCCTCTTCCCTGGTAGGTTGTAAAAATGCATAATCTAGTGGGACTGAGCATCCTCTTCCAAGCCACATGTTCTCTGTTCAGGCACTTTATAGCTCTTTCACAGGTGCTATACTCTGATGTTTTCATTCTGAGCTCAATTCCTAGATCCCAATTTTAAGCAATTCATCTAATTTGTATACCTTCTTTTTCTTATCAGATGAGGGGAAAATGGTACACACCTGTGTAAAACTGACATGAAAGATAAACAAGATAATACCTAACATATTGTACAGAGCAAATAAAAAACAACTAACCACTTGTGATTCAATGACTATTCAACTACCACTGAAATAGGTTTACCACTAACTTAAGGTCATTTTTGGTGTCTTTGAAATTGCTTTAGTTTCAAACTTGATATATTCATTTTTATTAATTATTTTTAAGAAATTGCTGAGCTGTTGAAATTTTAGGAGGCTTACTTGCTTTTCTTTTTTTATCATACTTTTATTGGTGCACTGTAATTTTAGATCATAGTGAGATTCACAGAGATAGAAGCATACCAGCACTCAACACTTGGTGTGATTCCCTCTGCATCCTGCCCATCCAGCCTTGCTCCCCCCTCATTCCTCCTGTATGAGTCAGTGAGACTGGTAGCTTGCTATTCAAATGCTGCCTGCAGCTGCTTCTGAGGAGTGTCCTTGGTGCTCTGTGTACCCTTGCTCATTCTCTTCTCTGCACTCTCTGATCCTTGCTGTGTTACTTCTCAATTATGCTACCCAAGTGGGAAAAGATTTTGTCAACTTTAAGTAGAAAAAGAGTTGCTTCCAGGTCTTCTATAGTTTTAAAAATGATTCTTTGGCTTAATGGAGAAATTCTAGGGTACAAGTTACTTCCTATAGCTGCAATTTTGAACAACCTTACTAGTTGTAAGCACTAAAAATTTATATATAGGAGGGCTCTGAGATTGAAGTTATGGCCTTGCTCAAGCTAGGCAAGCACTCTACCACTGAATTATGTTCCTAGCCCTATGATTTGCTATTTCAATTCTACCATTAAAAGAACTCATCTACATTGAAGTAATAGAACTTTAATAACAATATATAATAGCACTTGTCATCTCAGAAAGTATTCTGGGTTTCCTAATTTAATGTAAATTTACTTATCTTATTCATTCAACAACTGTTTATTGAGCAACTTCCATGTGCTAGGTATCATTTTAGGTATAAGGAACTGATCAGGGATCATAACCTGTGTTATGTTGGAGAGTCTTAGCTCTGAACATTAGCCAAGAATTGGCCAATGTTAAGTACAGAATCCTTACCTTTTCTCAAATGGAGAAAGAGCATTCCAGGCAGTAGGAAAGCAAGTACAAAGACCTGGAGTAGATGTATGTTGGTGATATCTTCACGTAGCTACAGGTTGAATAAGAATAAATGTATAGAAAAAAATTAGATGCATATATCAAGAATAAGAACAAACTGGGAAGATGCTCATAGGCCATTAAAGAACATCAGCTTATTTAGTAGGTTATTTACAAAATCAGGTTATATCTATAAAATAGAACGAAGAACATGCATGGCATCGCTGAAGGTACTATTAAAGAAAACAGTGGTGGTATCCGCATACATAAGTGTTCACCCAAGTGCAGGAAGGGAGTTCAAAATTCAGCTCTTTAAATTACATGTTCTATTAACACTTGAAGTTCTATCCTCTGTGATTAGACTTTAGGCCTTAAATAAATTATTTTACCTCCAAAAGCATTATAATAAAATGTAGATAGGATTGAAAAGTGAGTTTAACAATTACCATATCTCAGAGATAAAAGATCTTTGTTAATGAGAAAGCTCTATTATAGCTGAAGGAATGCCTACTGGGTGTCAAAGTAGACAATAACAGTGATCAAAGACAATCATACAAAATAAACATATCAAGTACTTTTTCACTTATGATGACAGTACAAGCAAGAGGCAAAGCATAGCACCAGTTCCATTTACCCACCCCAAACCCATAGAACAGTATCATAGGCAACATGAAATGGGGAGAATCTCTCACTGCTAAGAAGTCTTCTTTATTGATCTATACATTGTAGGCAAATGAGAGATGGGGGAGAAGGTAGGGCTAGGAATGACTGAGTTGCAGTGGAATAAGTGCATCATCAAAGGATCCTGATACAGAGCTCTTGATGGAGGCACCAAGACCCCTGATTAGGAGGCCTCCAAGTAGAGATACCTGCATTAGGAATGCTCATATATGCATGTCAGCATAACCACCCCATAAGGTCCTGAGTCCTTAACTGCTACTCCCTACAGAAAACTACAATGCACAGGCCATATAATGAGCCTGGTGTGGGGAGGACCACTTCCAACAGAAGGCCTGCCAGACAGAGCCTGCTAACTGCCTACAGTCAGACCTAAAATATTACACACAAGATTTTGGCCAGTGGCCAGTCTCCTCATTAACAGATATTAGTTGCTGAATGAATGATAACATCTAGATTCTTACTAATGGCCGTAAAGGAAGAGAGGGAAAGAACATAATGGAAGGATATTTCATCATGGACAAACTTTATAGTTTTTTCTAGAAATGATCCTGAGTGAATTCTACTAGAGCCAGATGAGATGCTTTAATTAGCTGAAAGAAAATTGAGTCAGCACAATACAGAAGTAAGTTACATAAGAGACTGTCAATCACTACTTTGATTTTTTTCCTTTTATATAACTGAACAAGATGAATCATGTAAATCAAAGTTGCCCTAAGGGAAGAATTGCAACCAGAATAATGTATCTTTACAGACATAGTTTCTTTTTAAAAAAAAAAATGCTGGTGTGATGGCACATGCCTGTAATCCCAATACTTGGTAGGCTGAGACAAGAGGATGGCAGATTCAAAGCCAGCTTCTAAAACTTACTAATATCCTCACCAAGTTAGTGAGAACCTATTTCAAAATAAAATAATAAAATAGGGCTGGGGGTGTACCTTGAAGGTATAATGACCCTGTGCTCAGCCTCCAGTACAAAAAAATTAGAAATGAATACATTTTATCTCTTATTATCAGTGAGATTTTAAACATTATATGTATAATTCATGCTTATGTTTTAAACCTGCTTGGTAAATAAATAATGATTGCTCTAGAATAAATGAAATAGTTTTCCTGGTTTTATCATAATCATTGTCATCTATATTCTCTTACTAATAAGCCTAAAATTTTGAGACAGATTTAAAAGTAAGATATGGAAAGATAATATTGAAATTACTTGATTTAAAGTGCCCACTGTCAGATATGCAGTTGTCCTTAAAATAGTAACACAATAGCATAAGCTGCTATATTCCAAAGCATTTATTTAATATTTCACATACTAATGAGTATATTAGTGAATTTATATTTTATAAGTATTGTCAGTCTAATAAACTTTAGTAAATTGTGAGGTGTTCCAGAATAGTACGACTTTGTTCCAATTTTTATTACATTATATAGACTGTTACAGAGATTTAAAAAATAACATAATAGTTGAGAAAATTAAATATTAAAAGTGATAATTTTGTACTCATTTCTATGGATGTCAATTAAAATTTATAAACACACTTTTGAGAGAATTAATCATTGAAAATAATGTGAAACATTAAAAACAGATACACCTTAAGTCATTGAATAATTTCTAAATTATGGTTAAAGATATATAATATATTCATATATTTTGAGCCTACTGTCATTAATTAGTTCTACTGTTAAACAATAAAACAATATACTTTGAATGAAGAATAGACAACAGAAATTCTTTTATATAAAATATGTATATATGAATTCATTTATGGAAGGAAAATAATAGGCAATGTAAGGCCAACAGGTAATGGTGTACAGACTCAGAGACACATGAGATCTCTTGGCTGAGCAGCCCGGTTCATATGTAGCCAGATAGAAGGAAGGGAGTAGGTACTCCTCCTAGTAGTCATGATCTACTAGAGAATCATCCAGAAATGCAAGGAACTGTTTTCAAGTAAACGGGCAGCATCTGATCATTAGCTTGATGACTAATTGATACTGAGATTTGAGAGAAAAAAATGATGAGTTCCAATAGGTTAGCAGAGGCATCCAGATGAATTATTGTTAGAAGTTCACATTGGCCCTCAGGTTCTGTGATTTGTCACCAATGGAGCTGGAGTGCAAGTAGAAGACAGGAGGTAACTGTTGGCTCCAATTCCCAAGAATGTGCACTGTTAGTAGTAAGAGAGGCCTCCTTTCTAGATAGAAAACTGGAGGACTGCTATGAAGCAAAGATCATAATGAGGCATCAAAGAAAAACTCCATGCCCATCTCTAAGACATTCCAGCCAATGTGATGTCCTGGAAAGACCTGGACTTCAAATGAGAACAGAAGCACCATGGTGATTTCATGTGGGGTTCAAGGTCAGCATCAACCATTCATCTGATCAATGTTGAATGCAGACTGCATTCAATACATCACATCATTAGTCAATTTATGAGCATATATCTGAAATCACAATGTAAATGGAAACAAAGAGTGAGTACCACATCTGCCTTGATCAGGCTAGGTGGGACTGGGCCATCAAGAGCATCATAAGACTGGGAAGCCCTAGGATGTAAGACCTGAAAAGCAACATTCCTTATTATTCACTATGATATTTAAGTATCTCACACAGTGCCTCGCACACTCCGGACTCTAATGAAGTATTTGTTAAATGAATGAAAAATGAGTTAACAGATGCAGAGATAGGATAAATTATGACTATTACAATAAACAAACTGAAGAACAATCCCATGTAAAATAAAAAAACACAGCCGGGCATGGTGGCGCACGCTTGTAATCCCCGCGCTTGGGAGGCAGAGACAGGAGAATCGTGCAGGTTCGAAGCCAGCCGCGTGCGCTGGCTTAGGAGACCCTGTTTCCAAATAAAAATGTAAAAATAGGTCTGGGAGTGTAGCCCGGAGGTAGAAGGGCTTCCAGGAACCCCAGTACCACCAAAAATAAATAAATAAATAAATAAATAAATAAATAAATAAATAAATAAATAAATATAAAAAAACACTTTGTACAAAACATCAAACCTTTCACATAAGACCTTTTCACATAAGTATATATGGCAGCATCTGGTTCCACCAATAAATTTCCAAAATTATTCACCCAGTTCTTATTCAGTAGTTTCTAAGCTTTTGCTACTTTGTTGTTTTTTAAACCAAGCCTTGCTACAAGAAAGAATAAATCACATGTAGCTTTTAATATCTTCAAAAATATTTTTAGATGATTTGACATTTTATGTATATATACAATAATCTTGTTCACAATAGGGGTTTTGCAGGCACACAGAGAATACTGTGTAATGTGTTGAAGTGATAATATAAGCAATATTTAAAAACTGGAAATTGAATAAATAGCACTAATATGAACGTTGCAACCGTAGGATATATTTTTGGAGTAAAATTATGACTAATTTAATTCTGAAGCTATAATAGCAAAGAACATGTTTTTCTAAGAACTAAATTCCCATCCTTTCTAGACTCAAGTCAACGTCTTTGAAATCATAATGATAGTGTACCCCCAAACTGCCTAACACTGAACAATATTATAAACACCGTTCTCTAGAAACAACATATTGAACATATTAGATGAATACAGAATATATTGGGAGGCTGAGGTGAGGTGGAGGATCACTTGTGACCAAAGTTCAAGACCAGCTGGAGCAACAGAAAGAGTATCATCTCAACATTTTAAAAAGTTCTATTTTATGGACACCTATATACATGTAGCTTCTTTCTCTGTCTTAAGATAAAGGTTGAATTAAAGGCACCAATAATTAGATGAACTTCTCCATATGAGCTATATGCCACAGGCTGTGAGAAGTAGGAAACATGGCAGTGCTTGCAAATTTTTTCATAGACATCTCTGTGGTCCAAACTGGTGCTGTCCCCCTCGAACAGAGGGAGCCTGACTTCTGGGCTTGCCTGGGGTGGGCCAGTGCAATTATGAGTGAACCTCACAATAGATAATAGTTTTTCTAAAAACACGTTATAGAAAATAGAAAATCTAGCCAGGCGGTGGTACACGCTTGTAATCCCTGTGCTTAGGAAGCGGATACAGGAGGATTGCACAGGTTTGAAGCCAGCCTCACTGGCTTAAGAGACCCTGTTTCCAAATAAAATATAAAATAGATCGGGGAATGTAGCCTGGAGGTAGAAGGGTTCCATCCCCAGTACCACCAAAAAAAAAAAAAAGCCAGAAAATATCTGTCCCCTTAAAACTTTTTACTGAATGCAATATTTATACAAGACCCTCTTTCTTCCACCAAAGTATGTGTACATGTGCATGTGCGTGTGTGTGTGTGTGTGTGTGTGTGTGTGTGTGTGTGTGTGCTTATGCATGGGGGCCTGTGGTGGATGTGAGAGAGAGAGATCCATATCTTCCTACACATTAAGAAATAATCTTAAATTAATTACACACTGGGCATGGTGGCACATACCTGTAATCCCAGTACTTGGAAGGCTGAGACAGGAGGATTTCAGATTCAAGGCCAGCCTCAGAAATTTAGCAAGGCTCTCAGCAACTTACCAAAACTCTGTTTCAAACTGAAAATAAAAAGGACTGGATATGTATCTTGGAGGTAGAATGATGCTGGGTTCAATCCCCTAGGACAAAAAAATAATAATAATGATAAAAATATTGATGAATTCAATATACTAATATGAATTCATTTCAATATTTTTATGCAGAGACTAATCTAACTCTGTGGTATCCCGAACTATAGACCCCATTGTTTAATCTTAAAAAAAGAAAAGTTAAACCCAGCCCAGGAGAAGGAGCCACTCTTGGAAGCCTCTTCAGCTTCACTTTTTTCCCCTTTTTTCTGTTTGGGAACTGGGGATTGAACCAAGTTTTGGACTATACCTCCAGCTTTATTTTATTTTTATTTTGAAACAAGTCCTCACTGAATTGCTGAGGCTGGCCTCAAAACTTCAATCATTCTGTCTCAGACTCTCAGTACTGGCATTACAGGCATGTACCACCATGCCTTTCTCTAGGTTCACTTTCAAATAAGTGATAATAAATGACTATAGAATGTAAAATACACTTCTAATCACATTAATGAAAGACTTCTATTTCATTCATACATGAACTCTATGAAAGTTTTCTCCTTCAAGGGGTGTGTGTGTGTGTGTGTGTGTGTGTGTGTGTGTGTACCATAGTGGTATTCAAAGTGAAACATTCATTTACATACAACATCTTTTGGTGTGTTTTCTTCTGCATCCTACTCCAATACATTTTTACTCCATCATTAGTACCATATTGCTACATTGCCCACAGGTTACACTAAAACCATATGAATGGGTTACTCTCTTTTGGGGAACGCTCCCCTCTCAGATGACAGGATCTATTTTTGTCTTCTACTTTCATATTTCTTTTTTTTTTACACTAGAGGCTGAATCCAGATGCATTCTACCCCTGAACTATACCCCCAGCCTTTTTATTTTTTGTTTTTGAAACAGGGTCTAAGTTGCAAAGAGTCTCACCCAATTGCTGAGACTGGTATTGAACCTGTGCTCCTTCTGTCTCAGCCTCCCAAGTACTAGTATTACAGGGATGACTCACCACACTTAGCTAAACTTTCATATTTCTATACTTGTCGTTAGTACTTGGACTTCATTCATCAAAATCAACTGAACAAAAACCCAAAAAGAAAAGGCACTCTATATCATTTTGGTGACCCAAATGGGACCACAAGAAAAGGGAACCAATAAAAAAAAATGGTTACATAACACAGAAAGAGAAAGAGGATGAGGGAGAGAGAGAGAGAGGGAGAGAGAAATGAGAAAATGAAAGAGAAAAAGAAAAAAAAAAGGAATCTTAAAATAAGCTTTTCAAGCCAGGCATGGTGGTGAATGCTTGTAATCCCAGTATTTGGGAGACTGAGAAAGAAGGACCTGGGTTCTCTACCAGCCTCAGCTATTTAGCGAGGCCCTCTGCAACTTAGTAAGACCTTGTCTCAAAAAAAAGTATCACGCTAAGGGTAAGTTTGGAAGTAGAATGCCCCTGGGTTCAATCCCAGGCACCACAGACAAAAAGAAAGAAAATAAGCTCTTCAGAGATAAGGAAAATGACATAGGTCAGAAACTCAGTAAAAAAACATCTAAGAAGGAGCACATGAAGGGTCCACATCTGTGAACACAACCCATTGAGGATAGAAAATATTCAAGGGGCAAAAAGGCATCAAGAGAAAGCTCCCAATTTGTCAGAAACAATGCAGATGCACTAAGCTGTGCTACAAAGGGGGGAGATGATCTCCCCAAATGCTCATACATGGGCTGGGGGGTGTTTCAGACTGAATAAGCTTGCAGTGTGGAAGACTTCCACTCCAGGAAGCAGTCTGTTTCTGACCCTTCTCTGGGATATAACTGCTTTGTTATGGCCTGCTCTTAATTTTCACCCCACTTCTTTAAATAAATGTCTTTTGTTTCCCTAAAAAAAATATGGATGTTATTAGCATGTAGGCTTTCACAAAGCCTTTCCATACATATGGAGACTTACAATATTTAGAAATGAGAGTAAGGCATTGACCTTTAAAACAAAGACCAGAGGGCCGGGCATGGTGGTGCAGGCTTGTAATCCCTGCTCTTGGGAGGCGGAGACAGGAGGATTGTGAAGGTTCAAAGCCAGTCACCAGCGCTGGCTTAAGAAACCCTGTTTCCAAATAAAAAAGTAAAAAAAAAAAAAAAATAGGTCTGGGAGTGTGGCCCGGAGGTAGAAGGGCTTCCAGGAACCCCAGTAGCACCAAAAAAAAAAAAAAAAAAAAAAAAAAGACCAGAGCCAATCTTCACCCTTACTGAAAAATCACCTATCTGAATAAAGGTCTTATATACACAGATCTTATAGAAGGAAGTTTATGCTAAAGTTTACCCACAAGAATGGGATAACCAGGAAATATCTTGGAAAGATGTTTAATAAATGTGCTGAAATCTTACATATAAGACATGCATTTATGGTTACTAGTGTATTTCCAAAGTGTTAAAACACACATACTAAAATTAAAATTTGGATTGAGTTATTTGTATGTAATATTTGAAGCAATTCTGAAAAATTTTATAACTTCTATAAACATAATTTGAAAATCCTAAAATTAAAGTGGAGGGCTATTTTCAGATTGAATTTGGATTATTGCCACTTTACAAATGGAAAAAAAGCAAAGAAAGAGAAATCAAAGGAATTTCAGCTGATTTAGGCATAGTAACCCTTCCATGGCAAAACTAAAAAGCACAGCTAAGTTTTACTGTGCTGAACTCCAAGAATCTAATGAACTGAACTCCAAGAAGTACAACATAGTACCAAAGTCCCAGACTAGAACTGTATTATTGAATTTGATGTAAAATCAAGTTTATTTCACTTAAGAGGGAACTATAAGTGCTCAAAATAATAGTGGGGCATAATTTCCTATTCCTTTGATTTTGCTCCAAATCCATGTCTGATATCTGGGTAATGATAAAAAAAATATATGTAAATGAACTCTAAAGCTATGTGCAGGAACAATCAGCAGACAGTGAGGACAGACCTATACTAGGTAAGAATTGTAAGCCACTGTCTTGGGCAGTAAAGGCATCCATAATAATATTCCCAAAAGTTTGTGAACCATCAAGTTATACCTAATAACAAGCATTAATCAATCAACCCAGCTTACAGATTTTAAAAGGTTCATAGGAAAATAAGTGTTGTTTGTTTTCTTTTGAAGTGATGGTAGAGTGAATTCCCCACAAAGTGTGTGTGTGTGTGTGTGTGTGTGTGTGTGTGTGTGTGTGTGTGTGTGTGTTTTACTGGCAGTTAAAGCCAGAGGCATTTTTTCTTTGAGCTTATAATATTTTTCTTTTGAAATAGGCTCATGAGGTCATGATATATTGCTAAGGCTGATCTTGAACCTGCAATTCTCCTTTCTCAACCTTCCTAGCATTGATATTATAGTTGTGCATAACCATGACAGCTTCCTCAAAATTATTTTAAATTACCATTATTTAAAGAAATAATTTTTTCTCTAAAAAAATTTTCAGAACAATCTACCCTGGGTTGAAATTTTTGATGACTTTTACAATCAATCCATTTTTCATGGGAAATTTTTAACTCCCTCCATGAGGAATTAGGGCGATCCCAGAAAAAGTGGTAAGTTTTGGATAGTGGAAGAATGTGTAAGGGTGAATACTCACTGAAGCCAAGCAGTTTATTCCCCCAGAAGATGAATAGAAAGGGTGAGAAAGGATCTAGAAATGGAAGACAAAGTCAAGAGTAGATATAAGACAATGTGAAATCAGAAGGGCACAAATCATAGAGAAATATCTTTTTATCTTCATTTATTTTCATGTATATGGCTTATTCATTTTGGGTGAATATATGTCTAAATTGCCTTTTTTCCTTTTCCTGAGAATCTCTAACATGTTGTAGGGATCATAATAAGTGATAGTTAGTGGGTATAAACCAACAAAGAAGTAGGTCTCAAAAAACAGTTCAGGAAAAGAATACTAATTACTAATAATCACATAAGATATGGAATGGTTAATCTGATGTATACAAAGAAAATATTTTCTAAGAAAATTATGCCATATCTCTAACATATGCACATACCTACTGCAATAATTCTGAAAGCAAGAAAGCACAATGCAGTTACATTGGTTATTACCATTTTGTAATATTCTGCTCTGAACCATGTCTTTTTTCTATCTAAATTTGTTTTTTACTCCTTATTACAGATAAGAATACTTATAGAGTTGGCAAAGTAGAAATGATGACCTAGAACATATATTCCCAACAAATAAAATGAATGGGTTGCCCAAAGATTTTGTGATGGGATGGAAACAAAATGTATCATGAACAACTGTTATTTTACAAAAAGAGTTGGGTACATGGCTCTGATCCTGGACCAGATGTCACTTAACTACCTGAGCTAGTGGCAATGGAGCCTTGCTGTGTCACTTAGGAAAATGCATGTTGACTAACGTTCTTTCAGGTGACATTCTTTTCCATCACTTTCCACAGTCAGGAGGTTAGGCATCTCCCATAATGTTGTTTATATGACAGATGCTTCTTGCATGGAAGCCTTGGGTTAACTATCTGTCTAGAGATTCTTTAGAGCTCAAGCCAGGATTACAAAAACCATTTAGCAATGAATGCTGACTGGGCCAGCTGTTCCTTCTACAGCATAGCAAAGCTCTTCAACTCATCTGATGCCCTGTACAATTTATTTGCACAGGTGCTGCAGGTGGAAAGCAATTAAATTTTCATTCATATTGGCATTTCACTAGAGGCCTCCAAGCTTCCCAGAGTTGGAAGGGGTTGTATTCTTAAAGGATTCATAGGAAGTTAAGATCTCTTCTAGAGATAAGCAAGAACCTATAGGCAATGACCCTGCTTGTTGATGATGACTCCTTGATTTCTGAACCCACTCAGTGTCTCATCTTTCCCACCAGATGCTGCCATGCCAGATTCATTAAGCAATTAACCCTCCTTTTTATTCTAATGCCAAACATGTCTAACATCCAAATAATAAACGTTGGTCTCACTGCTGTGTTGTTGACCTTGGTCACTGAACTTGTGAATCTGCCAGTTGGCTCCATTTTAGTCCTCAAGGCTTGCCTGAAGTTATCATTCTGTGGTGTTATATCAAATAACCTGATAAAATAGAGTCCAAAAGGTGAGATCAGCATACAAATAGTGATTGTTTTTTCCATCCAAACATAATTAGAAGAGATGCAAATAAGATAAATGCTTTTTAGTTTTGGACACGGCCCATCTCTAGTGTGTAGAAAAGGGAGAAAATTAGGGAAATCTGTTAACTTTTACATTAATGATGGAGATAAAGTGACATTTTAAATGATGATTCTTATTCCTGAGTCTGAATGTATCTGAATATAGTCCAAGTTAAATTCAGCAGAACTCATTGGACTCCTGATAATGTGCTGGGAGTCCTATATAGTACCTGCTTTATGAGATGTCTATATAAGATGGCATTCTCATATAGTCTGTGTCTATGTATTAGAAAGAACATTAAAGGCCGGACGTGGTGGCGCACGCTTGTAATCCCCGCACTTGGGAGGCAGAGACAGGATCGCGCAGGTTTGAAGCCAGCAGCGCGTGCTGGCTTAGGAGACCCTGTTTTCAAATAAAGTTGTAAAAATAGGTCTGGGAGTATAGCCCGGAGATAGAAGGGCTTCCAGGAACCCCTGTACCACCACAAAAAAAAGAACATTAAAATCATAGCTTCAAATCTTAGAAGAAATATGGTGTGAGCATACTGTGCTGTAATACTTATCATTTCTCTTTCTTCCTCCACCCTTCTCTTCAAAACACATAAAAGAAGATGCAAATTTCTTAAAACTTGTCTTCAGTTTTTAAAACATTTACCATGTGCCTGATTCTCTGTTGACTTCATCTCCTCATTTTCTCCCTCCCAACTAGCAACAGAGGTAAATCATCTTCACCCTTTTATAGACAGGAAACTGAGCTCAGAAAGATAAAGAAACCCCTGAAAAGTCCTATGATCCTGTGATACAACTGAAGTTTAGGTCTGTGTCTCACTACACAAGCTTCCCAACCCTACATGGCTTAGCTGTATCAACTTTAAATCTGTGTTTTCTTTTCAAAGATTGAGAAAAGGAGACTAAGTCCTTGGCCTGGGTTAAGAACGAGTTCCTCAGACTTGAATCTACAAATACTTTTAAATTCCTTAAATGGAATAGGGAACAATGTGAAGAAGGCAAGGCATTGGAATTGACAGAGTTGCTATTTCCACAACCTTGTTCCTGTCTCACAAATATGAGCCCATTAAGTTTCAATAAGGAAAGATTACTAGGATCCAACACTTAAAATGTTAAAGACATCTTTTGAGGATTGGAAGTCCCTGAATATTTGATTCTCCTCTATTGCTGTGTAAAATGGACAATATAGATCTAATTACAAAATGTGATTTTATGCTTCTCCATAGTCTACACAAAAAGTTCACTGAACTATAATGACCTCTTCTCAAGAGCAATGTGGCTGGCAAATCACAGGCAATGCCAGCAATTGCTCACTCCAGAAGTGCTGCCACTGTTTTGATAGATGCCTTTTCAATAAACATGGCCATTGTCTTGAAGTAGTTGACTTGTCTTAGAAAGCTTACATGGTGAGAAATGATGGTATTGTCAATGGATTTTGTGATATAAATGATCATTAAACAAGGAAAGATTTGTCTATTTGGCATGGTGTGATATGCCTGTGTGATATGCCTGATATGCCTGTAATCCCAGTAATTGGGAGACTGAGACAGGAGGATTACAGGTTCAAGAACAGCATCAGGAATGTAGCAAGGCTTTCAGCAACCAAGAGAGATCCTGTTTCCAAACAAAATACGAATAAAAAGGGCTGGGGATATAGCTCAGAGGCAGAATGCCTTTTTTTTTTCAGTCCCCAGTACCACAAAAAATAGACAAACAAATAACACCTCGTACACTGAAATGGCTATGTTTACAAAATGAAACATGGCTTTTGATATGTAAATATTCAGTAAGTCAACAGAATAATTTCCATAAAAAGAGGGAAGGCACCTATAGAAATGACATTTTGCCTATCTAAAGCATAGCATGTCTTCAGACACAGTATCTTCTTTCAGTGTGTATTGTAGACACCGTATTCAGATCATTAGTTGGTACCATGCTACTAGTGCGTGGAGTATTGCTTCCTAGGTGTCCTACCTTGATCTTCTGCCTTCACCACTCAATTGGGGCACAGTGGGTGCTATAACCCTTGACACCTCTGTGAACCTGGAAGCATAACATCTGCCCTTGAAGCCTGTTGTGTCACATATTGAACATCTGTGTACACAAATCTTGTCAAAAGCTAAATTGGCACAATGTTTTTCTGAAAAATATTCTTTTTTTTTATTGGTGCACTGTATTCATACATCATAGTAGGATACATACTTTTGTAGACATACATGCACACTTTTCCCAGTCAGCCCCCACCCAATCCCCACCCCATTCTCTCCCTATCCCTCCCTCCCATGCTTGGCTTAGTAGTTGACATCTAGTATTATGGCAATTTATCTAAAATTAAAAATGATAATCTCACATAACAGTTTCATTTGTCTGATACCAAGCTTTTCATGACTTAAAGATAACATTTCAATATTTCTTTTTGCTTTCTTTCTTACCAGAGAATATTTTTTTTCTATTTTTTTAGGTGAAACTATCATATATTTATATATTTATTTTTCAGAAAAAAAATCTATCCTAATATGGAATATGGACTCTAGGTACCCAAAACAATCTTGAAAAAGAACAAAGCAAGAAGATATATATTTTCTGATTTCAAACCATATAAAGCTACAATAATTGAAACAGTGTAGTACTGTTATAAAGGCAGATATATAAACCATTGGAGTTAAATAAAAGCCTAGAGCTAAATTCTTCCCTATATTGTCACGTTATTTTTGACAAGGTTTCCACGAACATTTGGTGGTGGAAATATTAATCTTTTAACTAAATATAGTTAAAAAATAATAATTACATGGAAAAGAATAAAATTGACCCTTACCTAATCCCATATACAAATATTAACTCAAAATAGATAATAAACCTAAATATAAATCTTAAGACTATAAACTTTTAGGAGAAAATCTGGGTCATTAAACCTCACAACGTTGAAATTGGCAGTGATTTCTTGGTTATGATTTCAATGGCACAGCCAACAGAAGAGTATACAAACTCCCTAAAAATAAAAAAAAAATTGTATATCCAAAGACAATGTAAACAGAGTTAACAGTTACTAATAGAATGGGATAAAATATTTCCAATTGCTATATCTGTAGGTATATTAATATTCCAACTAGAAATCCTAAAAATTAACAACAATAAAGGCAAACAATACCCTATAGAGATAGGTAAAAAACTAACATAAATAAGGAATCTCCACAGATAACCAATCTTAGTTGTCTGTTGGATGGAAAATCTTGTTTCTCTAGTTCTGGAGTGTGTTACCTATTTCTTCTTTGTAGTTAATCTCTTTGAGTATTTTCTCTAGTGCTGGTTTTGAAGACATAAATTCCTTCAGTTTCTGTTTGTCATGGAAGCTTCTTATTTCTCCATCTAATTTGATAGAAAGTTTTGCTGGGTAGGAAATTTTGGGCTGGAAGTTGTTTTCTTTCAGAATTGGGAATATGTTACTCCAAGCCCTTCTGGCTCTCATAACTTGGTTTGGGAAGTCTGGAGTGATTCTAACTGGTTTGCCTCTGAATGTCACTTGGCCCTTTGCTTTTGTTGCCTTTAAGATTCTCTGCTTGGCTTCCACATTGGTCATTTTGACAATTATGTGGCGTGGGGATCCTCTTCTCCGATCCTGTCTAACGGGAGTTCTATAAGTTTCCTGGACCTTTGTATCAACCTCTTGCTCTATGTTTGGAAAATTTTCTGCTATTACTTCCTTGAAGAGATTGTTGATCCTTTTGGTTTCACTTTCTTTTCCCTCCTCTATTCCAATTAGCTCTCTTAAAATGGGCCCATATTTCTTCAATATCAGATTCCTGCTGTCGGATATTTCTTTCTAGATTAGAAACTATGCGTTCATTTTTGGAATGATCATCTTCTAAGAGCGAGATTCTGTTCTCCATGTGTTCTAATCGGTTGTTTGTGCTTTGAATTGAGGCCTTTACTTCATTAATTGCATCCTTTATCTCTTTTTGGCTCTCTCTGAGTTCTTTTCAAAGCAACTCTATTATTTCTACAGTTATTTTCCTGATTCGATCTTCTAGAAATCTCTGATTTTCTGTTTTATCGGGTTCTGATGTTGTGGGGTTGTGAGCATTCATTGCTCCAGTATTATTCCTCTTTCCCATGATTTCAGAAGTTTGTGCCTTCACTGGGTTCTTCCCTTGGGTCACTATGACTTCACTTAAGGTGCTCTGGATCTCGAGTCAGTAGTATCTCAGACCCCACTACTCCTTTACTGGGTTGTATCACAGAGTCTCCGACCCAGGGAGTCAATAGAGGCTGCTTTAAACTATGGGGGGTGCCAGGTTGCACGTTCTCCTATGGTGTGATATCTCTGTCACCACCCCTCCCCCACTGGGTCAAGTCCCAGGGAGTACAGTACTGGGATTTCTCCTCTGTGGCCCGCAATTTGACTCACTGTTCTTGAGTACGCAGATGGAGCTGTATTGGCCTCAATGAATTTGGTGCTGCTGCTGCCGGTGGCAATATGGCACCGCTGCTACGCCCTCGGCTGTGGGGCTGGCGTTTTTCTCTTGGTTTTGATTTCCACTCTGAATCCCTGCAGCGTGTGCTGAGCTCGGCCACTGGGAGCTTTAGATGCTCTCTGCGCGGAGAAATCCCACCTGGCTGTTCCGCAGTGGCTCACCTCGGCTTGCTGTAGCCATCCTGTGAATTCGCCGGTGCCGCCGGCAGTATGGCGCTGCTGCTGCCGCATCTGCCACGTCCTCGGGTGTGAGGCCGGTGTATCTCCTCTGTGGCTCTGTTCTCAGTCCACTTTCTCTCTGGAGCCTGGTGATTTTTTGTTTCACTGGTGATGGTGTTTTCTGGCTATGAAAGGCGCTGATTTTGTGGTGATGGAGATTTGTTGTTAGCCGGGCTCTTAAGCCCCGCTTTTCTCGGTCGCCATCTTCCCGGAAGTGACCAAAATATTCTTTATATTTGCAGCAAAACATTAAAGCCTTTCCCAGATGATTTTGTTTGCATATTCCTTTAATCTGATGCAAATTTTCTATAAATTCTCAATTAATGCAAAATCATTTATAATTTATTATATCCTTTTTCTTTTAGGTATACTGGGGATTGAACCCAGGGGCATTATACCTCCAAGATACACCACCAGCCCTATTTTTTTATTTTTTATTTTGAAACAGAGTTTCACTAAGTTGCAAAGGGCCTTACTAAGTAGCTGAGGTTGTCCACAAACCTTGATCCTCCTGACTCATCCTACCAAATTATGTGCCACTATGTCTAGCTTATATCCTTTTTAAGTGTCATTTTCATGTTACTTGCTATTTATTTATGTTTAAACTCCTTCAAACATTTTTCATGGTGGCACTACACATGAAGCAGGGAAGGTGGAAAAAATCAGAATCTTTACTTTTTAGAGAAAGTGGGCTAGACCTTCCTAAAATGTATAAAACCACTACTATTCAAAAACCATGAATTGATTAAGAATCCATGAGGCAGTGCTCTGTTTCAGAGAAGATCCTTGAGATTCTCTTTGTGTTACATTCAGTATCTGATAAATAATCTCTATACCTGTACATTTGCCATAACTATTAGCCTATGTGCTTCATTCTAAATATTATACCAGTGTAAGTAGTTTGGGACCTGTTGTAAGTGTCCTTACCAATAATGTTCTGAAATCGACTTACCAAAATCCTTTGACCTGGAATGTTTTCATTAATCTTCCACACCTAATTTTGTTCAGCCTGCCCTTCCAAACTTCTTATTTGACCTTGTTTCCCCCAAATCAAAGTCCCTTGCCACCACCCCTTTTCGGCATATGCGTGCGTGAAAATGCTCGCATGATTGGCAAAAATGCTTCACAGAGGCAAAGCCCTGAGGAGAGAGCGTTATTTCTGGCAAAAGTACTCCTTGCTCTTAGAATTCTATACTAAAAGCTCCAATGATGTAAAATGGGATCCCAAGAATTAGGACTGTGGAAGAATTTGAGTCTGTAAAAGATAAATTGTCTAGTAATATGTCTGAGCCCTCAGACTTTCTCTGCATTGCTCCAGCTGTAATAAAACATAGTCAGAGTTCAGGGGCTGAAGAGGGGCTGGACAGGGGCTGGAGAAGGGCTGCAAAGTTCCTTTCAGTCCCTCTCCTCAGGCAGGTCCTTTGATCTACAGATTAGCTCCCAACACCTCTCTGCCAGCAGGGGAGGCTGCAAACACAGGCTCCTACCTTTTGATCCATTCCCCAAAGAGATGTAAAATTGTCTCTCTGGAATCTGGGCCATATGCTTCTCCCTTAGAGATGCAAATAAGCCTTTTCCTAGCATTGACTTACCAAAAGCCTACCATTTGTGACTCAGCAGCAGGATAGTAAAAATCCCAAAATCCACAATAAAAAACTGGCTTCAAAGTTATTCATTAAAGAACAATTATAGAAATCTAATCACCTGTGTTATAATGTTTTTGGCCCTGTCTACTAACTGTACTATAAGTATTGCCTCATAGGAAATGGTGGAGCAGACAGGACTGGACAGATTCTCACTGCAGCCCTCTGGATCATACACAGCTCGACCTACCTTGCCAGACAGAGGAGGGCATGGACTAAGCCCTAGGAACAAAAGGCTCCAAAAGGATTAAAGGGGATCCTAAAAGACTAAATTTCTCCAAAAAGGACTTTGGGTGTGACTCTCGCCTTTGACTCCTTTCCAGACTCCGGACTTTGCCCTATTCACCTGTGAGGCCAGAAATCTGATATCAATCACAAAAGCCAAGGGGGGTGATTTTAATCGCCAAGTCCCAGATGAATCTTAAACTGTGAGGCCATGGATCTTCTTTTATCCTGTTTATCTTGTTTACACTTAATGCCTCACTATTGTCCGTTAGTGTTTACACTTTGCCACTGGGAATAAGGGTACAAATATCGGTTATGAAAAATAAAACTCCATCAGCTGCACAAGAGGCAGTTGTCCATGTCAGTCTTTTTCAGATTCCTCTCTCCCAAGCCCCCGTGGATGAAACCACATGCTTCTGGGGACTTGAAGGAGTTTTTACTTGATAAGGGAGAGAAATCGCTGCAGAAAATAGCCTCTGCAGAACTACAACTGAAGCCTTTGCCCACCTTTCAGAGATTAAGTCCCAAATGGATTTAGTGCCCAGATTTAGTGCCCAACTGAACTGGTCCATCGCAGTCCCTGTAATTAGTACCCTTACAGTAGGTACCCTCAAAATTATTCATCCAAATGGACCACAGATTCTCATACTGACAAAAGTAAATGAGAATATATTGTGGAGAGGAAATATGTTAAGTCCATTTGGCTGTAATCTCATGAGCCTTACTTGGCATATGAGATATATGCTTTCTTTATTCTCATAGCCTTTGTCTATTAAAATATAATTTTTTAAATTGTAACATAAACTTCCAGGTAATTGGCAACTGATAAAAGTAAAATATTTTAGTCCTGCAGACATTCAATCTCTAATGGTAAGAAAACAGCATCTTGATGAGAGAAAAATGCAAAAATTGAACAAAGCAAGTGAAAATTGAAAGGCAGTGAAAGTCAAAATTGAAAGACAATGAAAATAAATCTAGAAGAGGGAACAGGTGACCAAAGAGTACCCCACCTACCTACCCTAGGGAAAAGCTATGGCCACAGCACCACTATTCATCTTGCCTGACTGCACTGGGACTGCTGGCACTGTGGCCTCCAGAAACCTCCAGGAAAAAAAGTCAATGCCTTTATCCCAAGTAAGCAGCTGTGGCTCATTGAAATTGTAAGCAGTTGCCTTTTCGCTCCACACTTCAGAGATTCTACTGCCTATAAGCCAAAATATAACTTGCAGCATAAGCAACCGAGCTCACGTCATTCTCCAGAGACCTAAAGCAATGCTCAACAACACCTTAAGTGAACCAGCCATCCCCAAGGAAGACTCCCCATCATAGCCACAGGGACTTGTGCAGCAACCAATAGACTCACAAGATCTGAGACTGCAGTTCCCTCTGATGAAGGTGGGAGTGAAGTCTACTGTTGGAAAGAGCAAATGCATGAATTAACAGACAGCCTCCAGGACAAATGGACAAAGATGCCTACAGTCCTCAGGGCATAGAGCCCTAGTTGAGCCTCCAGAGAACCATAGACCACCCAATTGTGGAGATCAGGGAGAAGTCAGACCAACCCAGCCCTATCTGTGGAAAACACAAACTTCAACATATAAAATGAGTTGCTTCCAGATGCATCCACCAAATATTTAGTCAAAGAGAGTTGCAGATTCAGGGTCTGTGAAAAGTGTGGAGACCTGCACTTACACTGTATCCAGCATCAGTAATACCAGCTATCTTTGTAGCAGAGAAAGACTCAGGGACAGGCCCTGTAGAAACCTGAAAGACCCAGGCTTGCAGCAGGAGAGGTGCCAGTGACAAAGTGTACTGGCATAGACAAAGACACCAGGCCAGGATTCCAATCATTTAAGGGCTACAAACTGACATAATTGCTATAGGTTACAGAGCAAATTAGAGGACTTGGAACATGCATGAAAACCTAATATATAGAGTAAACCTTAAATGGCTGAATAAATCCATGTAGACCTAGAAGGTCTGCAGAGGTCAAGTATGCTCTGTACTGATATATTTGTATGGATGTTTTGTTTTGTTGTTGTTGTGTGTGTGCTTGTTTGTTTTCTCTCTTCTTCACCTCTTTTATAAGATTCTCCTCTCTTTCAGATCTACTTTTGTCTAACCATTCCTTTTCTTTTCTTTGTCTTGTATTAAACCAATATTATATCAATATACCTAAATACTCTACAGTGGTTAGTAAAATCCTCCTATATATTCGGTATCTCTAATTTCTATATTACCTTACTACACTCAAACTCTCATTCTACTTGATCCTATCTGCTACTTTATTCTTGCATTTACTACTTCAACATCTCCCTCCTCACCCAAACTTCATCACTGAATCCAACACAACTTGCCCTGTTCTGTACCAGCTCATACCAACAGAGTGAGAGAAAGATATCAAAAGCAACAATGATACAAAGTTAAGAAAGCAGAAATTAGAAGAAGGAAGACTTGCAAGGAATCAATGAGCTCACATAAGCCTATAATAACAGAACCTACCATCACAGAATTGAGGAGTATTCAAGGAGGACAAAGCATAACTTTAATAGTAGAAATGATATAGGATTTATGAAAAAATTTTAGAGAGAGCCTGAAAGAAATAAAGAAACAATGAATCTGACACCCTGAACTGGAATCAGAAAGAAGCTCTGAAGAAAGTGAAAGATGCAATTATTGAAGTGAGGGCATCAATACAAACTATAAACAGTAGACCATATGGGAAATAGAATTTTACTCTTAGAAGATTGTCACTTCAAATAGTATATAATTTAGAAAAAGCAATTTGAAAGCATGAATTGGACATTGAAAAGAAAAAGGCCAATTTTGAAAGAATAGGCATAAAAGAAGGAATAGAAGCTGAAAAATGAAGGAATCAAAAATATTTTCAAATACATATTATCAGAAATTTTTCCAGATATATAAAAGAGGTCAGTACACAGTACAGGCAACATATGGAATCTCCTGTAGACAAAATCAAAGAAAAGGTTCTACATGCAACATAATAGTCAAACTGACCAAAGTAAGGGCCAAAGAGAGAATTTTAGAGGCAACAAAATAAAAGACCAAGTCACATTCAGAGACAAACCAATTAGAAACACTCACACTTCCCAAACCAAATAATGAAATCCAGGAGGTCCTGGAGCAGCATAGTATAAATTCTGAAAGAAAACAGCTTACAGCAAAAAATTTTCTATCCAGGAAAAATCATCTCTCAAATTCGACAAGGAAATAAAAATCTTCCACTACAAACAGAAGCTGAAAGAATTTATGTCCTCCAAACCAGCACTAGAAAAAATACTCAAAGAGATCAATTACAAGGAAGAAATAAATACTAAACACAGAACCAGAAGAACAATAATTTTCATCAAACAACTAAGCAAAGAGGAACATGCACTACTTTAAACAAAAGTTAAAACTCAAAACAGAAGTTAAAACTCAGTCATTAAAAATCATCTTTCAGATAAACTGGGATTGAATTCAAAATGGCGACTGTGGGACTCAGCACATCTCAGTAGTTGGAACAAATAAAGTTCAACTACCAAGAAAGCAGCATCTTGACAAACAAAATAAACAAAGCAATGGAAGATATGAACCAAAACACAAATAGAAACGACAGTGGAAGGAATTCAGTACTCTGAATATGAGATCCACTGCAAAAAGCCTGAGCACCTAACAGACCTAGTGCAGCCACTAGTGCCATCTCGGGCCATAAGCCTAAACCACAAGTTCCAGCCTTGGCTGACACTAGGACTGCAGCCCCAAGAAATCCCCAAAGAAAATCCAAGAACTTGAAGTGCAGAAAGTAGTCACGGAGCTCCAACATCTTAAGCGAACTATCACCACACTTTAGGGAGGCAGAAAAATATCCAAAATCCTGTTCACTCACCAGAGGCAGCACCTGCAGCAGCACACCGATCCCTCCAGAGACCTGGCAGGCTGATAGCCACTTGCATTACTCAGTATTCAGCAGAAGACTGCCCAGAGCAGCCACAGACCCCTGTGTGAATCCGGTGAGACCCTGATGTTACTCATTACTCAGCGGAAAACTATCCAGAGCAGCTGCAAGACCCCGGTGGGCTCAGACTTGGTGGCCTATCCCAGAGGAAGTCCAATTAAAACCTCCAGAAACACAGGAAAGGCCCATAGGGCTCAAGGCAGATACCTCCACAGGGTCACAGGGGGTCACTCCAAGACTACACTGGATGCCTTCCACTGGTGCAGGTAGGGAGGTGCAGGTGCAGAGCAGAGTGCCTGAGCCCAGGAGGGCATGCAGATCACAGTGTGAGGAAGTGAAGAACCCTGAACTTACATAGAACTCATTACCAGTGACATCCAATGCCTTGACACCTAAACACAAGCTCTCAGAGGCAAGAGAAGGGCGCAAACACTCATAAAGTAGATCCAAAAGCTGACAATAAGGTATTAAGCAACTAAGAGGTATTGGAATATACTCCAGAATCTACCACAGTGAAAACACATACAGAGATTATGCAAGCCCAGGGCCTATATATGTTAATTAGCAGGACTGCTGGGTTTTTTTTTCTCTCACACTGTCACTAGTTCTTTTTGTTGTTTTTCTATTTTATCCTTTCTTTTTATTTAATTGTTCTTTCTTATTCCTTTTTTGTTTTGATTGTTGTGTTGTTGCTGTTGTTGTTGTTGTGGTGGTGGTGGTGGTGGTGATGGTGGTTTTGTCTTTGATTTATAATTGTTAGTTTTTATAACATCTTTTGTTACGTTATTCATGTTTGTTTGCTCCTTCCCATCATTCCTTTTACAAACTTCCTTACTCTAACCTATGTAGTCTTTTTGTCAAAATGTTTTGTTCCTTACTATATCTTCTTGTTTTCTATTCAAGCTATTTCATATCTTCATACCTAAATACTCTATTAATTACAAGAGTTCTGCTATCTAACCTTTCATTCTCAACCAGATACTATATTATTATACTTAAATTCTTACTCAAACTAAACATATCTTCTACTTTACCCAACTCCTATACCCATCACACCAGCTGCTCCTAGGGAGCAACCCTCACATTGAAAAAAATCACTGCTGGTCTATAAGGCCTGGATTGAAGACTACTGTGAGATGAGGCCAGTGCTGGGGCCTGGGAGTCCAGGATCAGAGCCTGCTGCGAGGCGAGGTCGGTGCTGGGGACTGAGAGGCCAGGACCGGAGCCTGCCATGCAGTGAGGATGGTGCCAGGGTCTCTGAGGCGGGATAGGAGACTGCAGGGCAATGAAGCCAGTGCCAAGGACTGTGAGGCCAGGATCAAATCCTGCCCTGCAGTGAGGCCAGTGCCAGGGCCTGCAAGGCTGGGATTGGAGCCTGCCATGTGATGAGGCCAGTGCTGGGGCCTGCGAGGCTATGATCAGTGTGTGCTGATGGCAAGGCCTGTACTGGGGACTGGGAAGCATGGAGAGAGCCTGCCGAGTGGTGAGGCCTGTGCGGGGGCCAGCAAGCCCAGAATGGGAGTCTGTTGTGCTGCGAGGCCAGTGCTGAGGACTTTGAGGCCAGGATCGAAGCCTGCAGTGAGACATCCACAGGGAAATATCACAAAAAATTAAAAAAAATAGATGCTTTGTCTAATATGCAAAAACTGGAGAGAAATGGGTAATAGGAGGAACTCTAGTTAAAGAAGGGGCCCTATAGAGGAGCAGTTAAGGTGACGTATCTGAGGAGATGGGAGGGGGGAAGATGGAAAATCTTTAAGCAAATGATGTACAAAAACAAATATATCAAAGTCAATCACTAAATCAAGCATGGGAATGAGGGAGGTGAAGGCAATGGGATGGGAATCGGATAAAGGCTATTTGGGTGATGTGTGCTTGTATATTCTCAGGAGTCTTGTATTCCATTGAGATGTTTAACAACAGTGCACCAATAAAAATATATTAAAAAAGAAAAAAAGCACTGCTTATCCATGCATGAACCTGCTGACATCTCTAAATTGCTACTACTAAGTTTAGATCCGACAGATTACTCACAGAATCACACACAAAAGAGAAGATGCCAAGACATCAGACAAACAAGCCCAAGAACCCTGAAAATATGAGAATTACAGTGGGGAAATAGGGTAAATCATGAATACTGACCTATAGAAAATGCAAGAAGGAGAATACTGAATCATGATCTTTAATATAATGAAAGGCCTCACCACAAGTATACAGGAAATGAAAGAGGAAATGAAAACATTAAGAAAGAATCAGAAAGAGGTCTGGAATGATATGAAAGAGTCAGTAAATGAAGACAACAATACAAAAAAATTATGGAAGATTAGATGAAATGTCAAATAGAATATCACTGATAGAAAACAGTTCATTCAAAACAAAAAGCACAGTCAACAGCATACAGAAGTCATTACAGCAACAAAACCTAAACATCCAACAACTATGGGACAACATGAAATGTCCTAACATACAGATAAAATGCACTGAAGAAGGGATGGAGGTACTGAACAAAGCTATTTATGATCTTTTCAGAGAAATAATTTCAGAAAATTACCAAACATGGAAAAAGAGTTTGACAGGAGACAAAAAGACACCATTAAGACAAGATCAAAGAAGGACCTCCCCATACCATGTAATAACCAAAATGACCAACATAGAGGCCCCAGGCTTTAAAACCCAACTTATGAATGCCAAGAGAGACTGGTATGATGTAATCCAGACCCTGGAAGAAAACAACTTCCATCCAAAATTACTATATTCAGCAAAATTGATGTAGAAACAAAACTGTTTCAAGATAAGTAGAATCTCAAAAATTCCTGAATACAAAGCCAAAACTAGAGAAAATACTTAAAAAAATAAACCATAAAGAAGAAAAAAGAAGCAAATTACAGAACCAGAGAAGAGATGAAGATGATCAGTGGGACAACTAAGCAAAGAAGAAATAAAATTATATCAAAGAGAGATGAAACACAAAATGACAGGAAATAAAAATTATATTTCAATAATAACCCTGAATGTCAAAGGACTTAACTCACCAATTAAAAGACATAGACTGGAAATGTGGATTAAAAAACATAATCCAAATATATGCTGCTTGCAAGAAACTAACTTACAGCCAAAGATATCCATAGTCTGAAAGTAAAAGGATGGAAAAAGATATATCATGCTAATGGAGACCAATACGGGCAGTGGTAGCAACGCTAATATCCAACAAGACAAGAGAAGGAAATAGAAGGAATTAAAATAGGAAGAGAAAATTAAAACTATTCTTGTTTGCTGATGACATTATCCTTTATCTAGAAGACTGAAAGAACTCAACCAAAAGACTATAGGTGCTGATTAACCAATTCAGCAAAGTTGCAATATACAAAATCAATCAAAAGAAATAAGTTACTTTTCTATATGCCAACAATGAATCCACAGTGAAAGAAATAAAGAAAACAATTCCATTCACTATAACCTAAAAACAATAAGATGCCTAGGAATAAAGTTAACCAAAGATATAAAACATCTCTTACAATGAAAACTATAAAACATTAAAAAGAGGAAATTGAAGACCTTAGAAGATGGAAAGATCTCCCTTGCTCATGAATAGGCAGAATAAATATCATCAAAATGGCCATTCTGCCAAAAGTGATCTACAGATTCAATGCAATTCCTATCAAAATACCAATGACACTCTTCATAGACCTAGAAAAAATAAGTCCTGAATTTTATACGGAGGAAGAAAAGATCCATAATAGCCAAAAAAAATTCTCAGCAATAAGAATTATGCAGGAGGCATCACAATCCCTGACGTCAAATTATACTACAGAGCAATAGTAGTAAAATAGCATGATATTGGCACAACATGCATACAGACCATGGAACAGAATAGAAGATAAAGAAACAAACACACACCTACAGTTAATTAATCTTTGAAAAGGGGGCTGAACTCATATGCTGGGAAAAAGTGAGCCTTTTTAACAAATGCTGCTGGAAGAACTGGCTATCCATTTGTAGAAAGATGGAACTAAATCCTTACCTCTCCACCATGCACAGGAATCACTTGATATGAATCAAAGACTTGGAAATTAGACCAGAGCCTATTAAGTTATTAGTGGAGGGCATAGGCTCACATGCCAACATATAGGCACAGGCAGTAACTTCCTTAACAAGACCTCCAAAGTTCAGGGAATTAAAGCAAGAATTAACAAGTGGGATGGCATCAAACTAAAAAGTTTCTGCTCATCAAAGGAAACCATCTGAAGGTATATTAATATTCCAACTAGAAATCCTAAAAATTAACAACAATAAAGGCAAACAATACCATTTAGAGATAGGTAAAAGACTAACATAAATAATGAATCTCCACAGATAACCAGTCTTAGTTGTCTGTTGGATGGAAAATCTTGTTTCTCTGGTTCTGGTGTGTGTTACCTATTTCTTCTTTGTAGTTAATCTCTTTGAGTATTTTCTCTAGTGCTGGTTTTGAAGACATAAATTCCTTCAGTTTCTTTTTGTCATGGAAGCTTCTTATTTCTCCATCTAACTTGATAGAAAGTTTTGCTGGGTAAGAAATTTTTGGCTGGAAGTTGTTTTCTCTCAGAGTTTGGAATATGTTACTCCAAGCCCTTCTGGCTCTCATAACTTGGTTTGGGAAGTCTGGAGTGATTCTAATTGGTTTGCCTCTGAATGTCACTTGGCCCTTTGTTTTTGTTGCCTTTAGGATTCTCTGCTTGGCTTCCACATTGGTCATTTTGACAATTATGTGGCGTGGGGATGCTCTTCTCCGATCCTGTCTAAAGGGAGTTCTATAAGTTTCCTGGACCTGTGTATCAACCTCTTGCTCTATGTTTGGAAAATTTTCTGCTATTACTTCCTTGAAGAGATTGTTGATCCCTTTGGTTTCACTTTCTTTTCCCTCCCTTTGGTTTCACTTTCTTTTCCCTCCTCTATATTCCAATTATTCTTAGGTTAGCTCTCTTAAAATGGGCCCATATTTCTTCAATGTCAGATTCCTGCTGTTGGATATTTTTTTCTAGATTAGAAACTATGCGTTCATTTTTGGAATGATCATCTTCTAAGAGCGAGATTCTGTTCTCCATGTGGTCTAATAGGTTGTTTGTGCTTTGAATTGAGGACTTTACTTCATTAATTGCATCCTTTATCTCTTTTTGTCTCTCTCTGAGTTCTTTTTGAAGCACCTCTATTATTTCTACAGTTATTTTCCTGATTTGATCTTCTAGAAATCTCTGGTTTTCTGTTTTATCGGGTTCTGATGTTGTGGGGTTGTGAGCATTCATTGCTCCAGTATTATTCCTCTTTCCCATGATTTCAGAAGTTTGTGCCTTCTCTGGGTTCTTCCCTTGGGTCACTATGACTTCACTTAAGGTGCTCTGGATCTCGAGTCAGTAGTATCTCAGACCCCACTACTCCTTTACTGGGTTGTATCACAGAGTCTCCGGCCCAGGGAGTCGATAGAGGTTGGAATATTAATATACCTTCAGATATAGCATTTGGAAATATTTTATCCAATTCTATTAGTAACTTTTAACTCTGTTCACATTGTCTTTGGATATACAATATTTTTTTTTTTGGAGTTTGTATACTCTTCTGTTGCCTGTGCCATTGAAATCATAACCAAGAAATCACTGCCAATTTCAATGTTGTGAGGTTTTATGACCCAGATTTTCTTCTAAAAGTTTATAGTCTTGAGATTTATATTTAGGTCTTTTATCTATTTTGAGTTAATACTTGTATATGGGATTAGGTAATGGTCCAATTTTATTCTTTTCCTAGTAATTATTATTTTTCAACAATATTTAGTTAAGAGATTATTATTTCCACCGCCAAATGTTCGTGGAAACCTTGTCAAAAATAACTTGATAATATAGGGAAGAATTTAGCTCTAGGCTTGTATTTAACTCCAATGGATTATATATCTGCCTTTAGAACAGTACTAGACTGCTTCAATTATTGTAGCTTTATATGGTTTGAAATCAGAAAATATATATCTTCTAGCTTTGTTCTTTTTCAAGATCGTTTTGGGTATCTAGAATCCATATTCCATATTAGGATAGATTTTTTCTGAAAAATAAATACATAAATATATGATAGTTTTACCTAAAAAATAGAAAAAAATATTCTCTGGTAAGAAAGAAAGCAAAAAGAAATATTGAAATGTTATCTTTAAGTCATCAAAAGCTTGGTATCAGACAAATGAAACTGTTATGTGAGATTATCATTTTTAATTTTGTATAAATTGCTATAATACTAGATGTCAACTACTAAGCCAAGCATGGGAAGGAGGGATGGGGAGGGAATGGGGTGGGGATCAGGTGGGGGCTGACTGGGCAATGTGTGCATGTATGTCTACAAAAGTTTGTATCCCACTATGATGTATGAATACAGTGCACCAATAAAATAAATAAATAAATAAATAAATAAATAAATAAATAAAAGAAAACCATCATGAACCTAAATAGAAAGCCTATAGAATGGGAGATCTTTACCAGCCACCACTCTTATAGAGGGCTAATATCCAGAACATACAAAGAGCTCAGAAGACTCTACTCTAGCAAAGCAAATAACCCAATCAAGAAATGAGCAAATGAATTTAATAGACAATTCACAAAAAAGGATACAAATGGCCAATAGATACATGAAAAATTGTTCAACATTATTAGCTATTAGGAAGATAAAAATAAAAACTGCATTGAGATTCCATCCAACTCCAATCAGAGTGGCAAACATAAGGAAGTCAAATAACAGCAAATGCTGGCAAGAATATGGCAAAAGAGGAACTCTTTTATACTGCCTGTGGGAGTGCAAACTTCTTCAGCCACTATGGAGATTAGTGTGGAGATTTCTTAGAAAACTGGAAATAGTTCCACCGTATGATCTGGTTATATGACTCCTGGGTATCTTTCCAAAGGTATCAAAATAATAGAACTACAGTAACATATGCATACCTATGTTCATAGCAGCAGAATTTTAATAGCCAAAATAAGGAACCAACGTAGGTCTCCATCAACAGATGAATGGATTGCAAAATTATGGGAAATACACACAATGGAATTATACTCAGCAATAAAGAAGAACAAATCATGTTATTTGCAAGAAGATGGAAAGACCTGTAGAACATTATATTTAGTGAGATTAGCCAAGCACAGAATGAGAAGTGACATGTTTTCTCTAATATATGCCCAAACTCAGAAGTATTAGGGATACAAGTGGGACTCCAGATAATTAAGGGGAAACCTCAGCAAAGTTTGAAAGGAAGAGTAGGAGAGGAAGAAGGTTGAGGTTAATTAATGGAGGAGGTACATTAAAATATGTATATATGTCTGAATGTAGTATAGTCAACCTGGACACTCATTGTTGGGAGAGGAAAAAAGGGATGTGGGGGGAAGGGGGAGAACAGAAAGCACTGTGTAAATGTATGCCATTTTCAATATGATCCATATAAAAATAAATATAAAGAAATAAAAGTAAAGAAATAAAGAACCTTGCAGGAAGATCACA
This sequence comes from Muscardinus avellanarius, assembly GCF_963383645.1. Classification (NCBI taxonomy): domain Eukaryota; kingdom Metazoa; phylum Chordata; class Mammalia; order Rodentia; family Gliridae; genus Muscardinus; species Muscardinus avellanarius. The sequence goes on from NC_137793.1 coordinate 44,880,062, forward strand.
ATACCTTACTTCAAACTATACTACAAAGCCATTGCAATAAAAACAGCACGGTACTGGCACAGAAAAAGATATAGACCAGTGGAACAGAATAAAAGACTCAGAAACCAATCCACACACTTATAGTAAATTGTATTTTGACAAACAGGACAAAAATATGTACTGAAAAAAAGATGGCCTGTTCAACAAATGATGATGGCAAAACTGGTTAGCGATGTGCAGAAAAAAGGAAATACCCCCATTTTCTCACCCTACACAAGAGTCAATTCAAGATGGATCAAACACTTGGAAACCATATCATGCAGCTTCTTGAAGAGGGTCCAGAACTTCAACATGCAGGCACTGGTAAAAACTTTCTAAACAAGACCCTAAATTAGTACCCAAAGGTACAAGAAATTAAACTAAATAGCTCTTTTCAGCAAAATAAACTATCAAGAAACTAAATATAGAGCCAACAGAATGGGAGAAAAATTTTGCCAACTTTTCCTCTAATACAGGACAAATATTTAGAATATACAGAGTACTCAGGGAACTCACCACTAAGAAGACAAATACCTTGGAAGATGGCGACGGAGAAAAGCGGGGTTTACAAGCCCCACTAACAACCAATCTCTATTACCACAAAATCAGCACCTTTCATAGCCAGAAAACACCATCAGCAGAGAACAAAAAAGGTAAATACATGGGACAGAGAAAAAGAGGGCTGAAAAAACGAGACACCAGAAAGAAATCAGACCGCAGTGCTGTAGCTGGAGCCGTGGTGCGGAGCCACATGGACACCATCTTTCCTTCCAGCACCAGGCTACAGAGAGGAGGGGAACTCAGAACGGAGCTCAGAGCCAGAGAGGAGATATGCCGGCTTCACGGCCAAGGACGCAGAAGCAGCGCCATACTGCCGGCGGCAGCGGTGACTTCACCGGACTGCACCAGACCAACGCACTCAACAGCCCACCAGGCTCCAGAGAGGAGCAGCGGAAAGAGAGCCGAGGTGAGCCACTGCAGATCAGCTGGGCAGGATTTGGCAGATTTTTTGATGCAGGGAGCGTCCAAAGCTCCCAGGGGGTGGGATCAACACACCCTGCAGGGACTCAGAGCAGAGTTCAAAACCAGAGAAGAAATACGCCAGCCTCACAGCCGAGGGTGTGGCAGTGGTGCCATATTGCCACTGGAACGGCAGCAGCAAAATCATCGAGTCCACTACAGCTCCATCATTGCACTCAACAACCGTGAGTCAAATTGTGGCCCCTAGAGGAGAAATCCCAGTACTGACTCCCAGGGACTTGACCCAGTGGGGGAGTGACAGTGGCAGAGATATCACACTATAGTCACAACTCCATGCAGGAGAACACCCAGCCTGGCACCCCCCAACCCCATGGTCTAAAGCAGCCTCAATTGACTCCCTGGGTCTGAGACTTTGTGATACAACCCAGTAAAGGAGTAGTGGTGACTGAGATACCACAGACTCGAGATCCAGAGCACCTTAAGTGAAGTCATAGTGACCCAGGGAAGAACCCAGAGAAGGCACAAACTTCTGAAATCATGGGAAAGAGGAATAACAATGGAGCAATAAATGCCCACAACCCCACAACATCAGAACCTGATAAAACAGAAATTCAGAGATTTCTAGAAGATCAAATAAGGAAAATAACTGCAGAAATAATAGAGGTATTTCAAAAAGAATTCAGAGAGAGCTAAAAAGAGATAAAGGATGTAATCAATTAAGTAAAGGCCTCAATTCAAAGTATAAACAACCGATTAGACCACATGGAGAATAGAATCTTGCTCCTAAAAGATGATCACTCCAAAAATGAACGCATAGTTTCTAATTTAGAAAAAAAAAATCTGACAGCAGGAATCTGACATTGAAGAAATATGGGCCCATTTTAAGAGAGCTAACCTCTCTTAAATAATTGGAATAGAGGAGGGAAAACAAAGTGAAACCAAAGGGATCAACAATCTCTTCAAGGAAGTAATAGCAGAAAATTTTCCAAACATAGAGCAAGAGGTTGATACACAGGTCCAGGAAACTTAGAGAACTCCCGTTAGACAGGATCGGAGAAGAGGATCCCCACGCCACATAATTGTCAAAATGACCAATGTGGAAGCCAAGCAGAGAATCTTAAAGGCAACAAAAACAAAGGGCCAAGTGACATTCAGAGGCAAACCAATTAGAATCACTCCAGACTTCCCAAACCAAGTCATGAGAGCCAGAAGGGCTTGGAGTAACATATTCCAAACTCTGAAAGAAAACAACTTCCAGCCAAAAATTTCCTACCCAGCAAAACTATCCATCAAATTAGATGGGGAAATAAGAAGCTTCCATGACAAACAGAAACTGAAGGAATTTATGTCTTCAAAACCAGCACTAGAGAAAATACTCAAAGAGATGAACTACAAAGAAGAATTAGGTAACACACACCAGAACCAGAGAAACAAGATTTTCCATCCAACAGACAACTAAGACTGGTTATTTGTGGAGATTCATTATTTATGTTTGTCTTTTACCTATCTCTAAATTGTATTGTTTGCTTTTATTGTTGCTAATTTTTTGGATTTCTAGTTGGAATATTAATATACCTTCAGATATAGCATTTGGAAATATTTTATCCCATTCTATCAGTAACTTTTAACTCTGTCTACATTGTCTTTGGATATACAATATTTATTTTTATTTTCTAGGGAGTTTGTTTACCCTTCTGTTGCCTGTGCCATTGAAATCATATCCAAGAAAACACTGCCAATTTCAATGTCATGAGGTTTTATGACCCAGATTTTCTTCTAAAAGTTATAGTCTTAAGATTTATATTTAGGTATTTTATCTATTTTGAGTTAATACTTGTATATGGGGTTAGGTAAGGGTCCAATTTTATTCTTTTTCATGTAATTATTATTTTTCAACAATATTTAGTTAAAAGATTATTATTTCCTCCACCAAATGTCTGTGGAAACCTTGTCAAAAATAACTTGACAATATATGGAAGAATTTATCTCTAGGCTTTTACTTAACTCCAATGGTTTATATATCTGCCTTTATAACAGTACTACACTGTTTCAATTATTGTAGCTTTATAACATTTGAAATCAGAAAATATACATCTTCTAGCTTTGTTCTTTTTCAAGATTGTTTTGTGTATCTAGAGTCCATATTCCATATTAGGATAGATTTTTTTCTGAAAAATAAATAAATAAATGTGTGATAGTTTCACCTAAAAAAAAAGAAAAAAATATTCTCTGGTAAGAAAGAAAGCAAAAAGAAATATTGAAATGTTATCTTTAAGTCATCAAAAGCTTGGTATCAGACAAATGAAACTGTTATGTGAGATTATCATTGTTAATTTTAGATAAATTGCTATAATACTAGATGTCAAACACTAAGCCAAGCATGGGAAGGATAGATGGGGAGGGAATGGGGTGGGGATTGTGTAGGGGCTAACTGGGCAATGTGTGCATGTATGTCTGCAAAAGATTTTTTTATACCATTATGATGTATGAATACAGTGCACCAATAAAAAAATAAAAAAGAAAGAAAGAAGACAAATAACTCAATAAAATTGGATAAGTGAACTAAATTGATACTTCATGAAAGAAGAAATTCAAATAGCCAATAAATGTATGAAAAAATTTTCAACATCACTAGTAATCAAAGAGATGCAAATCAAAACTACCCTGAGATTTCATGTAATTTCAATTAGAATGGCAATCTTTAAAAAAAAAAAAACAATAAATGCTGGTGAGAGTGTAGAGAAGTGAGAACTCTAGTACATTATTGATGGGACTACAAATTAGTGCAATCTTTCTGAAAATCAGTATGAAGGATCCTCAAAAAAAAAATGGGAACAAATCTACCATATGACCCAGCAATACCACTTCTGGTATCAACCCAAATGAATGGAAACCTAACTACCAAACTAGTACATACATATCCATCTTCTTAGCCATACATTTCACAATTGCCAAACTATGGAACCAAAATGTCCATCAACAGATGAATGATTACAAAACTATGGGATATGTACACAATGGAATTTTACTCAGCCATAAAGAAGAAAAAATATGTCACTTGCAGGGAATGGATGGAACTGGAGAACATTATGCTCAGTGAGATTATTCAGTCACAAAAATTTAGAATGATCTCCCTAATATGTGGTAGTTAGGAAAAAATGGGTCATAGGAGGAACTCTAGACAAGGAAGGAGAAACCATAAATGACCAAATAAGGCAACCTAACTGAGAGAAGTAGAAGGGGGAAAGAGGGAAATTGCCAAATGTACATGATGTACATTAACAAACATATCAGATTCAATCACTAAGTCAAACATGAGAAGGAGGAAGGGAGAGAAAATGAGGTGGGAAGAGATAAATGAGTGATGTGTGCTTGTATGCCTCTACCATCTTGTGCCCCATTGAGATGTATGATTACAATGTAACAATCAAAAATAAAAATAAAATTCTGACATATATATTACACAAAATTTTAATCATTTTTAAAGCATAGCATTTAATATCTTTTAGAACTTTCACATTGTTGCATATTCATCACCATCATCCATTTCCAAAAAATTTTTATTTGCAAATTTAATATATTGTGCCTCTTAAGCAATGACTTTCCCTTTCTTCCCCCCTCCCCCAATACCTGGTAATCACCACTCTCTTTCTCCATAAAATCGACTACTTTAGGTACCTCATGTCAGTGGAATCATTTGCTTTTGGCCTTTTTGTTACTGGATTTCTTCACTTGGCATAATGCCTTCAATGTACATCTATGTTTTAACATAAGTCAAAATTTCCTTCATCTTTAAGGATGAATAATGCTCCATTTATTTATTTACCACATTTTACTCACTGTTTTATGGATGGGCATTTGCTATGAATATGAATGTATAAATATGTTTGAGACCTTACTTTCAATTCTTAGTATGTAGGCACAGAAGTTGTTGGATCATATGATAATTCTATTTTTAACTTTTTTAGGAACCAGCACACTATTTTCCATATGTCCCAATGGCCTCTGCAACAAGAGAAAATAGTTCTATTCAAACAAGCATGAAAAGTAGAATTTAAGATTACACATCATAATAACTAGAAAGATTTTTGAGTTCTAAATCATCTTTAAGGTCCATATACTTTTCCATGGCCAAGCTGGCATGACTAATTTTTTTCAGAAAGGACAGGAAATGGAGGTATTGTGACTAAGCTGTAGAATGCTTTAAGTGGAGGAAGCCAGATGTCTTTAGCACTTGAACAATATTTTTCAGTTTATTCTTTATTCTAATGTTATTATAAACATGTTTTGGTCTCTATTTCACATATTAAAACATTCTATAATAATCTCACTTTGCAAAAATTATGTCATCTTTTTATATGTTGTTATAACCAGATGACATATAGGATTAACTTGGAGATTAATTTATGATTAAGAATTGCCATGACCAATATTTATAAAATAATTTTATTTTGGGTGATATATATATATATATGGCTATTGGGAGCCGGGTATGGTTGGTGTATGCTTATAATCCCAGCATTCGGGAAGCTGATACCAGAAGATCGCGGTTTGCGGACAGCCTCAGCTACTTAGTGGCCCTCCACAACTTAATGAGACCCTGTTTCAAAATAAAGAATAAAGCCGGACGTGGTGGCGCACACTTGTAATCCCCGCACTTGGGATGCAGAGACAGGAGGATTGTGCTGGTTGGAAGCCGGCCGCGCTGGTTTAGGAGACCCTGTTTCCAAATAAAAATATAAAATAGGTCTGGGAGTGTAGCCCAAAGGTAGAAGGGCTTCCAGGAACCCCAGTACCACCAAAAAATTAAAAAATTAAAAAATTAAAAACAAAACAAAACAAAATAAAGAAAAAAAATAGGGCAGAGGGTGTAGCTTGAAGGCCAAATGCCCCTGGGCTCCATCCCCAGACCTGCACAAAAAATGGCTATTGTGATTTGGTGGTATTTAAATTGTTGTATACACTCCTGAGTATCTTTCCAAAGGGTTTGAGACCAGAGAATTACAGTAATATATGCATACCCACGTTGATAGTGACACAATTCACAATAGCCAAATTATGGAATCAACCTAGGTGTCCACTAATAAATGAATAGCTTATAAAATTATGAAACATATACACAATGGAATTCTACTCAGTAATAAAGAATAAATATGTCATTTGCAAGAAAATGGAAAGAGCTGGAGAACATTATGTTAAATGAGATTAACCAGTCACAGAAAGTAAAGGGTCATATGTTTTCTCTAATATTTGTAAGCCAAGGAGTAATTGGAATACAAAAGGGATTCCAGATACTTGAGGAAAAACCTCAATGGAGCCAGGCAGGTGGTCTAAGGAATGAGGAGGAGGAATACTAAGGTTCATTAATGGAAATATTACCATTGACTATGTGTATATATGTGAATATACCAATGGCAATCTCAGTACTCTGTATTAGGAAGGGAGAAAAGGGGAGGTGGAAGGCCTACCAAGCACTATGTGCATGTATGTCACTGTCAACAGGATTTACATTATGATGTGTGACTGTAATGCACCAATAAGAGCACGTTATAAAAATAAATAAGTACAGAATTGTGGTATACTCAGAACTAAAAATTATTCCAAATTCAACAAATTACCCATTTTAGTAGGTGTTATGAACTATTAGAATAATTCCTTAATCATTCCTATAAAATTAAAGCTTGGTATTATAACTAAAAGTAAAAATTATTTTATTTATCCATCCACACTTATCCTGAAGTAATTTTAAGGATTGTAGAAGTCCTGGCAGAAAGTGTTGTATTTGGCGTACTTTTTAATGATCTTTTGTTGCATAATGAACACTTGTTTAATTTAAAAGGAAGTTAAGGTTTGGGTCTTTGAATATACAACTATGAAAACCAGAGTTTTTTTGAATTGAGATTTCATGACTGAGTTTAATAATTGTAATTTCTCTCATTGCTCATGGGCTTCTATTTACATATATATATATATATATATATATATATATATATATATATATATATGCCTTTATGTGCCTATTTCACAATCTTAAAAATTAAGATTCCTGTGTTAATTCTGTGTAGATTAATATTCATATGGATTGCTTTAAACTAGTTTTATCAACAGAGTAGTTCAAGTCTTCATTCAATGTCTTCACATGCTCTGAATAATAAATGTATTTTTCTTTCTCCTCTATCTCTTCAGAACCTAGATTGCTTTTTGCAAGCTGAAGAGTAAGCTCTAAAGTTGAAAAGCAGGTGTTTTTGGTATTGTTTTCTTTCACCTCAGTTTTGGCCCACACTATCAACTCAGCTCTGATTATTATTCATGATTTTTTATAAATGTTTTCTTCCATCTTTCTTCGACTATTCTCATTGTTATATGCCATTAACGCGTATATGTAAATGTTTAAATTCTCTAGAAAGTATGACATTATTTCTTCTGCTTCTCTGCTTCACAGTTATCTTTGTTCTAACAGCAATCAGGACATATTTGGTATGGAGCTATAATCTGTTCTCTGTTTATTCCCAGCTCAGTGATATGCTATGACAGAACTCTACCATTAGAATCCTGGATAGGTCATGTCTTGTCTTCTAGTGTTGGGTAGGACAGGTGGGCCAGGCAGGTAAGGCTGTTTAAAAACTGAGTGTGTCCCTATATGATATCAGAGGGAGTTTTCACACTATGTCATCTTATGTCTTCTGAGCAGTTAATATACAAGGAGGATTTTATCTCATTTAAGAGCTTGTTATAAATTAATCGTCTCAGACCTTACCCATGACCTGAGGGATTTCAGTAAGACCTCTCAGGAAATTTGCATACACATTAAAGTCAGGAAATCACTGGCTTAGGTCACTCAGCACTAGCCACTCTGACACCTGAAACCCTTCTGAACTTAAAATTACACTTTTGTTAATTTATGGTAATAGCGTGAATAGCTCTTACTGATGTGACTAAAAGTGATGGTGATGTTCAGGCAGGGGAGGTGATGTAAACAGGTAGGGGCAGCACTAAGTGAATATGTATGATAACTGTATATTGTCACCTTCTAGGTCTTCCGGGCTTAGTGTAACTGAAAACTCTAAACAATACCTTTAAAACAATAGCATTCTAGAATTGAAAAATAAATTTATGAAAGTGCCATTCTTGCTTGTTAGTTACATTCCTTCTAGCAACACAGACTGATTCTGGGCAATTTGTGACTGCAGATGGCCATCAAAGCTTCAAAAAAAGAAAGTTTCTCTCCAGAACACTCCCTGCCAGGCACTGTTATCATGGTGAATCTATAAGACCCAGGCGGGATGAGTCACACCTGATGAACAGGTGTCCTCTGAGCTGATAGCTCACTGTGTCCACTCCTGACACTCTAGTTTTGTGTCCTGATTTTTTATCTCAGCTGTTGGTTACTCTCTTAGACCCCCTCTTAGCCTTGGTACCATTGCTTGTTTTGGTCTGACTTTCTCTTAAATTGTTACCATCTTGAATTGGGTTTGCATGTAACCACTTTTTGTTTTTGAACTCCAATAAATTGAATTTCCCATGGCTAAATGATGATGGTATTTCTCTAAGCTAGAGCTTTTACAAAGTGCACTTTGTTCTCTCCTCATGTAAAACTCACTTTTATCCCCAAGAGCAGTTATTATGATTAATTCACAGGGTCACAAGAGAGGACATTTTAAATCCTCTTAAGAACATTCTGAAATACAAGAGTGTTCTGTGGAATAGTAGAATAAATCTGTGAAAACTTAAGAACAGCAAAGCTTTTGCAATCTAATAGGTTCTGGGATGGGTATGGTGGGATAGATATGATTAGTTTAATAGGTTCTAGGATGGGTTCTGGGATGACTTTTGTGATGACGATAGAGGAGACTATTATTTTATTTATTTTTTTTTTGATTTATTTTTTTTTATTCTATAACAATTTTTTTATTGAACATAAATAGTATGCATTTACACTATATTTGGTGCCCTCCCCCCCGCCCACATTTCCCCCCACACACACACCAATGGTTGTCCAGGTTAACCATGTCTTATTCATAATTTTACACATGTTCAAGTGTAGACCCTTATTAATCGAGACCGGCCTTCCTCCTCTCCTATCTTACCATCCAAACTTAGCTAGTATTTCCCCTTCAATATCTGGAGTCCCTCTGGTATTCTTTGTGTTTCCTAGTTTGGGCATATTAGAGGAAACATATGTATCTTCTTCTTCTGTGCTTGGCTGATCTCACTTAACATAATGTTCTCCAGGGCTTTCCATCTTCTTTCAAATGATATAATTTTGTTCTTCTTTATGGCTGAATAGAATTCCATTGTGTGTATTTCCCATAGTTTTGCTATCCATTCATCTGTTGATGGTGATCTGGGTTGGTACCATATTTTGGCTATTACAAATTGTGCTGCTATGAACATAGGTATGCATATGTTGCTGTAGTTCTCTGAATTCAACTCCTTTGGAAAGATACCCAGGAGTGGTATAGCTGGGTCATATGGTGGATCTATTCCCACCTTTCTTAGGAATCTCCACACAGATCTCCATAGTGGTTGAACTAGTTTACATTCCCACCAACAGTGTAAAAGAGTTCCTCTTTCCCCACATCCTCGCCAGCATTTGTTGTTATTTGATTTCTTTATGCTTGCTACTCTGACTGGGGTTAGATGGAATCTCAGTGTAGTTTTGATTTGCATCTCCCTGATGGCCAGTGATGAAGAACATCTTTTCATGTATCTATTAGCCCTTTGTGTCTCTTCTTTTGTGAAGTGTCTATTTAGTTCATTTGCCCATTTCTTGATTGGGTTGTTTGTTTTGCTAGTGTAGAGTCTTTTGAGCTCTTTGTATACTCTGGATATTAGCCCCCTATCAGAATGGTGGCTGGTAAAGATCCTTTCCCATTCTGTAGGCTTCCTCTTTAGGTTATTGATAGTTTCCTTTGATGAGAAGAAACTTTTTAGTTTGATGTTATCCCACTTGTTTATTCTTGCTTTAATTTCCTGAGCTTTGGAGGTTTTGTTGAGAAAGTTACTGCCTGTGCCAATATGTTGTAGTGTTGAACCTATGCTTTCCTCTACTAGCTTCACAGTCTCAGGTCTAATTTCTAAGTCTTTGATCCATCTTGAGTTGATTCCTGTGTTTGGTGAGATATAGGGGTTTAGATTCATCTTTTTACAAATGGTTAGCCAGTTCTCCCAGCACCACTTGTTGAAAAGGCTGTCTTTTCTCCAGCGTATGTGTTTGGCCCCTTTGTCAAAGATTAATTGACTAAAGATGTGTGGACGTTTTAGAACTAAGGGAAACCATAAACCAAATGGACCTAATAGACATTTTCAGAGTATTTCAACCAGGAACTACAGAATACACTTTCTTCTCAGCAGCCCATGGAACCTTCTCCAAAATTGATCACATCCTGGGACACAAAGAAAATACCAGCAAATTCAAAAAATGTAATATAATTCCTTGCATCTTTTCAGACCACAACGGAATAAAAGTAGAAATCAACAACAGGAAACTCGAAAGAAAGTATTCAAATTCATGGAGAATGAATGATACACTATTGAATGACGAATGGGTAAGAGCAGAAATTAGGGAAGAAATAAAGAAATTTATGGAAACAAACGAAAACAGAGACACAACCTACCAAAACCTATGGGACACCATGAAGGCAGTACTAAGAGGAAAGTTTATTGCATTGAGTGCCCACATAAAAAGGACGGAGAACCACCAAGTAAAGATCCTAATGACACAGCTCAAGGATCTAGAAATTCTGCAACAGTCTATTCCCAAAGCCAGCAGAAGGCAAGAAATCATCAAAATTAGAGCAGAAATAAATGAAATAGAGAACAAAAAAACAATTCAGAGAATCAATAAAACAAAAAGTTGGTTCTTTGAAAAGATTAATAGAATTGATAAACCCCTGGCCAACCTAACCAAAAGAAAAAGAGAATCAACTCAAATTATCAAAATTAGAAATGAAAAAGGAGATATCACCACAGATAGTGAAGAAATTCAAAATATTATTAGAAACTACTTTAAAAATTTATACTCCAATAGACTTGAAAACCTGGAAGAAATTGATAGATTTCTAAGCACAGTTAACCTTCCTACACTTAGCCAAGAGGACATAGCAAGCCTAAACCAACCAATAACAACCAAAGAAATAGAAATGGCAATAAAAATTCTTCCACCAAAGAAAAGCCCAGGCCCAGATGGGTTCCCAGCTGAATTCTACAAAACCTTCAGTGAACAACTAATACCAATACTGCATAACATGTTCCGGGAAATTGAAAGAGATGGAACTCTTCCAAATTCCTTCTATGAGGCCAGTATCACATTAATCCCCAAACCAAATAAAGATACCTCAAGAAAGGAAAACTACAGACCAATATCCTTAATGAACATAGACGCAAAAATTCTAAACAAAATACTAGCTATACGCATTCAAAACTATATCAAGAAAATAATACATCATGACCAAGTCGGTTTCATCCCAGAAAAACAAGGCTGGTTCAACATACGCAAATCAATACATGTTATTCACCACATAAATAGAACCAAGAACAAAAACCACATCATCATAGCAATTGATGCTGAAAAAGCATTCGACAAAATCCAACACCCATTTATGTTAAAAACACTGCAAAAAATTGGGATAGAAGGAAAGTACTTCAACATCATTAAGGCAATATACTGCAAACCCAAAGCCAACATTATATTGAATGGGGAAAAACTGCAAGAATTTCCGCTACAGTCAGGAACAAGACAAGGATGCCCACTATCACCACTCCTTTTCAATATAGTCCTTGAGACTCTTGCTGCAGCAATCAGACAAGAGAAGGAAATCAAAGGAATTCACATAGGAAGAGAGGAATTAAAATTATCCTTATTCGCAGATGACATGATCCTTTATCTGGAAGACCCAAAGAACTCAACCAAAAGACTTCTGGACCTGATTGACAAATTCAGCAAAGTCACAGGTTACAAAATCAACCTAAAGAAATCAGTGGCTTTTCTTTATGCCAACAACGAATCCACAATGAAAGAAATAAAAACAACAATTCCATTCACTATAACCTCAAAACCAATAAAATACCTAGGAATAAACCTAACCCAAGATGTAAAAGACCTCTACAACAAAAACTATAAAACATTAAAGAAAGAAATTGAAGAAGACCTTGGAAGATGGAAAGATCTCCCGTGCTCATGGATAGGCAGAATAAATATCATCAAAATGGCCATTCTGCCAAAACTGATCTATAGGTTCAATGCAATTCCCATTAAAATACCAGTGACATTCTTCAGAGACCTAGAAAAATCAATCATGAATTTCATATGGAGAAAGAAAAGACCTAGAATAGCCAAAGCAATTCTCAATAACAAGAAACACGCAGGAGGCATTACAATCCCAGACTTCAAACTATACTATAGAGCAATAGTAGTAAAAACAGTATGGTACTGGCACAAAAACAGATATACTGACCAGTGGATTAGAATAGAAGATACAGAGGAGACTATTATTTTAAATGTGAAGAAGCTGTGTGCTTTTCTCTCTAAGCAGGGAGTACAAAATCTATTTAGGGATGTATCCATCAGCCAAAAGTCACTTAAAGCAAGCAAAAAAAATATCACTGCTAATAATTTTTTATTCCTATACCAAGAGTTCTCTATAAAAGTAGGGTTAAAATGCCCCTCTTAAAAATCCATATTCACTACATTAAGTATGATAAATTTCAAGTGATATATCTAGAGGATGCAATGTCTAAGAATGTTCAGTATGAAGATCCAATTTTGAGTTAACTGAAAAATCTCCCACAATATTGAAATTATGTCTAATTTATATGCTTACCCCTGAGGTACATTATATTTTATCATGAAACTAGTACTTCCAAATATGAAGGTAATAGACATTAAATGAATCGATATACCACATAAAATGGTATGTGTGTGTGTATATATATTTTGTTGTTGTTTGTTGTTGTTGTTATTGTTATTGTTGTTGTTGTATTTATGCTGGGGATTGAACCCAATGACATTCTACATCCAAGCTATGACCTTAGCCCTATTTTTTTAAACTTTTGAAACAGGGTCTGACTTTCTAAGTTGCTATGGGTCTTGCTGAGTGGCTGAAGCTGGCTTTGATTCTGTGATCCTCCTGTCTGAACCTCCCAAGTACTGGGTGTACAGCTGTGTACCACCATGTCCAGCTTGGTTTTGCTTTTTCTTTAATTACTCATTTGAAACAAATAATGACTGAAAGAGCAAACATCTGGGGGAATGTGAAATTTGTGTATATTAAAGTCTATTGATTATGTTAAAGTTTTGAGACATTAAAGTCTCTAGATTATTTTTATTAACTAACCACTGTACACAAATTGAACAAGCTGCTTACCACAGGAATCAAACTGCTGCAAACCCTGGAAATAGCAATGTGCCAACCACCTTAAAATTAGTATAACCACTATGAGATTTATACGGAGATTCCTCAACAGACTAGGACTAGAATCACCATATGACTCAGATATACCCAAGTAATTAAAGTCAGAATACTATAATGGTGCACGTATAGTTCTGGTTATGGCAACACAATTTATAAGAGCCAAATTATAAAATAAACTTAGGTATCTATTAACAGATAAATGGGTAAAGAAAATGTGATATATATACAAAATTGAATTTTACTTTGCCATAGGAAGAATTAAATTGTATCATTTGCAGAAAATGGATGAAACTAGAGACTTTTTTGTGGTAATGGGGATGGAACCCAGGGGCTTTCTACCCCTGGGCTATACTCCTAGACTTATTTTTATATTTTATTGTGAAACAGGGTCTCACCAAGTTGCCGAGAGCTTCACTTACTAGCTGAGGCTGGCTTCAAACCTGTGTGATCCTCCTGTCTCAGTCTCACAAGTACTAGGAATACAAGTATGTGCCACCATGCCCATCTCCTAGAGACTATTTTTCTAAGTGAGATCAGCTAATCTCAGAAAGTCAAGAGTCATATCTGGAAGCTAGAGAGAAAACAGGAAGAAAATGGATTTCAGATGAATGAAGACACCAATAGAATAGTAGAAGAGAATTGTGAGAGGGAGGTCAAGAGGAGATAAAGGAGGAATGATGAAAAAAGTTTCAAATAATGCTGTGCCCATATATGAAATTATTCCTATCAATCTCACTAAAATGAATGGGGAGGGAAGTGGGGCCTGTTGTGTACATGAATGTTTGTATCACTTTGAACCTCACTATGATTTAGAATTTCAATGCACCAATAAAAGTATATTTTAAAAAGATCTTTCAATGGAAGATTTTAAATTGCAGGTTTACTTACAATGGAGATGTATCTCCATTGAGAAACTTCTAACTTAATTAAACTAAATTAAATTAATACATACTTTATTTAGTTCCAAAAAAGGTTCAAGGCATCATTGTATCATCTTCCTAAAACGTAATATAATTCACTGTTTCACAGAGAGACAAAGTGCATCCATTGTGGAACTACCTATGTGTCATCTGCTGACGATCCACTAGTAATCACTAGTCATTCACATTCCTACAAGCAATATTCTTCCACACCAGGAAAGGCCAGACTGTATAGTTAGACATTTCTCAGCAGTCATGAAAAATGCAGTAATCAGAGAAGTTGTCAAGTGCCTTAATTAAAGTTCTTTGTGACTATTTTGCATATGCAAATTATGCTCCATGGTTATCATTTGTGAGAAAAGGTTCAGGTGAACCAGTTAGCATTTAGACTATTAATTAAAAGGTAAGAGGAGATCTTACCAGTGAATGAAAGAAAGTGTCTAATTTTCTTGCTCTTTTTGTCTGTGCCTCAGACTGTTCTTAGCACCCTCTCTGCCAGAAAGACATCACAAGGAGGCCTTTTTATAGATTCCTTTGGATCATAGAGAAGCCTCTATTTATGTATTGAAGGGTCTGACAAATACTGATTGTGTTTGTGCAGGTATTTTGTTTGGGGTGCTTTGTCCCATATACCACAAGAACATCTATTCTAGTAAAATTCTGAAGCAATGTCATGAAAATAAATTTTTATATTTCTCATGTTGATCTGTCAATGTCCTTACAATTGAGAAAAATTAGGTTTAAAAGGAATAAATGGGGGGAGTTGAAGAAGATTATTGGGTACCAAGAACAAGGGAAAGATAAAATATCAAGTCAGAGTAATAGTAGGCATAACCACTTTAAAGGAAGAGAGTTTGAGAACAGAAGAAACTAGACAAACAAGATAAATGGACAGAAAATAATATTTGTCGACCACTTTTCATTAGGATTCAATTTCATCTTTTTTTCTTTTTTTATTGGTGCACTGGATGCATACATCTTAATGGGATAAAAAAAAACTTGTATAGATATACATGCACACATCACTCCATTAAATCCTACCCCCTCCCCATCCCATTTCCTCCCCATCCTTCCCTCCCATGCTTGGTTTAGTGGTTGACATCAGTATATTTTTTTATGTGCATCATGTGCTTAAGAGAGTTCCCCTCTTCCCTTCTCCCATCCCCTCAGTTAGGTTGCCTTGTTTGCTCAATTTCATCTTTTACTCAGGATTTTTGCTAATATTTATAAACTGTCTGCAATCACATTTTATTATAAATCCATATGAAGTAGCAGGGAAGCTAATAGTGTTTAAATGGTGACCCCTGGATATTAATTATGTGGGGTGAAGTTCCTGAAGTATCTCTTACTGGCTATGTGATTTTGGACATAGACACCTTTCTGTAACCCCCCAGTCTCTTTATCTGTAAAGTAGTGATGATGATAATGATGATGACAATGATAATAATAATAATAATAATAATAATAATAATAATAGTAATAATGTGTACCTCATAAGGTTATGATGAAGATTAATAGTTTAATATATAAAATACATTAAAACAGTCTATACATTGAAGTATTCAATAAAGCTTGGTCATTGTTATTTTTATTAATAATATTTTGATTTAAGAGTTGAGGCTCACAGAAGTCAAACACATTCTCAAGGTGTCTCAGCTAATATCAAATCCCTCAATCCAAGTGAATTGATGTTAATAACTTATGGTTTTCATTCATATTCCATAAGGAAATAGAAGTCCTCATTTGTTTTTCTATTGCCAGTATTAATTGTCTCTAAATCACTATGCCCTTAAATTTGGCTTGAATTTCTCCCTAAAGTAGATATTATGGCAAGGGCTTAAGATATGGTTCCTATGGAATAGAACTTTTCTTGATATAAATATTAACTATTTATCAATAACTATAACCAAATACAATAAAGCAGAATGAGCATGAAAAATGGGGAAGAGTAGCCATGCAAGGTGGTGCTCACCTATAATCCCAATACTTAGGAGGGTGAGGGTGAGGGTGAGGTGAGGGAGGAGCTGGAGGAAGGCTCACCTTATGCTATGTGCTTTTATGTCTTTATCACTCTGAACTTCAGCATGATATATGATTACAGTGTACCAATAAATAGAAAAAAGTAGTTTAATAATTTACTTAACCTAAGTACTTTTGAAATCAGCACCTCTGTTATTTCACTGTGTAACTTCATCTGGATTTCAGCAGAAGATAATTCCTTTGAGAACTCAGCAATCCAAATTGATTATGTGACCCTTTGATTGGAAATCCAAACAATTCATCTGCCCAACATCTAGTCCTTTGGCTACTAGCAACCTCAGATGTTCTACCCCTAACATTCTGAATAAAAGTTAAATGAAACATAATAAAAGTATATTTTAGTGTGATTAAAATTATAGCCAGTTTTGCATTTACTATCTGTAGTGGAAATTGATTTGTGCTCTATTTTTAGAGCTAAAATATAAAATGTTTAATTTTCAGTGTTGTCTCCCTTTTTCATATTTGAATTCTCAAACCTTCACTTCCCACTGTGGGATGTGGTCACATTGTTCATCTTTGTGGGTTCCAATTTATCACTGAAAAATTGAAATAATATTAACACTTAATCCAAATAAGCTGTTATTAAGATGACTATAATGTGCTTGGAAGAGTTCCTGGAACTTAAAGACAGTGAGTGTTAACTACTATTATCTTTATTATTGTCATTATTTGCTTGACAAAGATCTGCGGATTTATCTTCTGATTATTTAAATGGAGTGGCTATTTCAATTAATTAACTTTAATGATGAGCTTCTTTTATCTAACATTTCATGTGAAATATAAAGGCTATAAAAATGGTCTTAATTTCCTGACTGAGAGGCAAGTTTAAATCTTCAGACCCTCTGATAAACACCTGACATCATGGAAACACACAGCCTTTTCAAAGTTGATTTTCTGGGCAGAAAAATGATAGCCCTGTCCATAACTGATTTAGAAACAATTTGAAAATGTCAAGTACCTTGTATGAGAGTAGTGATTTTGATGATAATGCTGTGTAGGTGTTTCTTCCTCAAAGAACATAAAGTTCCCTTTTACTATTTCATGTGCTTAACATGTCCCTGTGAAGGAGATTCAGGAACACATTATCTGTATAACTGATGTCTATATCATAACCTTATATAAAAGAAAGCAAGTGTAGCTCATTGCAATGAAGAGTCTGACTCCTCTCTTTGATTTTTGACTGCTGATGTCTCTTACCTCACCCTTGTCTTCTGCCCTGTTTCAGCACAGGCTAATAGAAAAGCCTGGGTGTTCCCCTCTTTGACACTGGTGGGAAATTCAAATCACACAAGCTTCTGTCTACATAAAGTAACCCGTACACCAGCCTCCTCCCACAACCACTGTAAAGATCCCATGCCAGTCCCCTTTCTCTGTGCCTTCAAGTCATTTTCAGACCATCCTGAGAGACCAGCCCTTCTTTCCCCAGAAAGCCTCCTTATGTAACTAGTAAGCCTTTCCATGCCTTCTTGGTATGTGAGCTGTCAGTCTTGACATTTCAAACAAGTTTTGTGTGAGGGTCCATCCTGATTATTCATAATAACCACAGCATACAATGTGGAATTTTACTAAAAGGAATGAAGATTCCTTGGAGAAATACCTAACTCCAAGTCCAAGGTAAGAAAAGTACAAGGTAAATCTAAAATATTTTGTCATGCCCTAAAGCAAAGCAGTTCTGAAAGACTAATAGGGTCGTGTCAAAAGAACAGCAGAAGCTAGAACTAAAAGGATTCTACCTGCCAAAATGGGACAGTTTGAGCATTAAAAAGAATAATGATGGTAATGAACTATATCCCATTTAAATCTATAACAATACAGAGAGAGAGAGAGAGAGAGAGAGAGAGAGAGAGAGAGAGAGAGAGAGGAGATCTTTCCTATAGAAGATTATTCATTAGTAAATACAAAAAAAAGGAGAGAATTTTAAAATTACCAACTTGTAAGCAGTCATGATTCAGCCTGATGTTGATAAATACTAAAATTTGGAGAAAAATGTTGTTGAAAAAAGTATTCACATGGTCTTGAAATATTATCTGACTAATTAAAAGTTTTATCAAGGTAAATAAATACTTAGAACAGATATGTGATATGAAAAGGTTCACAGTACCATCCATGTAGCACTTATGTCAAAATATTTGAGCAGAATCTAAAGATGAAGAACAGCTAAGTACAGAATTTAGGCCATCATACAGATACCTGTCCTGGATTTTTCAGTGTCATGAAATGAAAACAAATGGCACAATGCTCTTCAAGAAGATATTATAGACATTATCAAATGGAATATGTGAACCTTGACTAGATTTTTTTAAATGATAACTAAGAAATTAGTTTTGGACAAATTGGAGAAAAAATTAGATCAAAATACTGATTTGTATAAAACAAATAAAATTTAAATGCAAAAATTTTCATCTATTTTCTTTAGGTTTTAAATTAATAAAAATAGAAACTGGGAAATTTGTATAGAGCAGGCTACAAATGAACTATAATATTACCTTGAAGAGTAAGATGCACATTGAAGGTATTTTTACAGAAACCTAAGTAATATTGAAGAAATTTAAATGTGGTAAATGAAAGTGATATTGTGGCTATATAGGACAAAACTTTTACTCTTAACATATCTGATAAAAAATATGCACATGCTGAGAATAAGTAGTAAATCAGGAGTAAAGTTTTCATGGTGTCTGAAATATACTTAAAATAGATTAGGAAGAAACTATATATGCATATAGGAGTGGGGGGGTGTATACATTTTTTTGCGGGTCTGGAATAAAACCCAGAGGTATTCGACCTCTGACCTACACTACACCCTTATCCTATATTTTTTTATTCTTTATTTTGAAACAGAGTCTCACTGAGTTCAAAGCTACTAAGTAGTAGCTGAGGCTGTCTTCAAACTATGAACCTTGGGTCCCAGCCTGCCAAACACTGGAATTACAAGCGTGTGCCACCATGTCCGGCTGTGTATATATATTTTATATTTTATATATATTTTTATATATTATATATAATATATGTTCCACACAAATATAATATAATATATAAATTAAAATGGTATATATTTATATATGTTATATTTATATTATCCTCCTCTTTGAACATTTTATAAATTTATAATTTTTAATAAAAAATTAAAGCCACAAGATGAGCAACAACAGAAGCAACAAATGAACTGCAGAGTCTGCTGATACCAACGAGACTCCTGTGTGAACTTCTGAAAGTTTCGTAGATACGAACATAATGCAAATTACATTTGTACCTAGAGGTTTTTAATGTATAAAATAGTAATTATGATTATGTCAAAAGACCTGCTACATAGCAACACAACTCCATGAATCAATGTTTTCTTCCTCCACTGCTGTCATCCATTTGAATTACTTTGCTCTGAAAGCAGAATAAGTATGTACCCTCTGCCTACAAGAAAAATAGAGAACTGATTTGGAAATTCAAAGATTTATGGCTGCTGCAAATCTCCTTATTGTTGTACTTCATTAATATCAGATTTGATTTGAGCACATCATGCTTGAACTGCAAATGAACCTGACTTCAGTGATCGAGAACCATTGGCAAGCTCACCTGTGATTAACATCTTTTTGCTCAAATAAGAGACTGCTTGAGGATGACATTTCTGAGTTGTTCAGCTTGTAGTTATTACATCTGAAAAAAGCAGTAATACCTTGTCGTACTCCCAAGCCCCGAAAAAGTAATTGGCATACTCATTATCTTTTCAGAGCCTGGAGGAATTTATCCTATTAAGACCCTGGGCAAATGAATAGTAACCCAGCCTCTCTCTGACTTTGCAGTGCCTTTCCACATCCTATTATTATGCTGCCCTATGTCAATTTTTTTCCTTTCTGTATTATTTTTTTAGATGACAACTTATTTTACTTTTCCTCTGCTGAAAAAAAATTGCTATATAAAGTAGGATTACCAGCCAGTGTAGGATTGTAAACTAAGGGTAAAACATATTTGAGGAATTCTCCAGCATCACATATTGTATCTTTGGCCCATGTGAGAGGTGACTATTACCATCAAATTCTCTGCTGACATTTATAGCATAGCATTTTTTGTACTTTCTTGTTTGTTTGTTTTTTAATGTTCCTTGGATTATAGTCTTTATTTTACAACAAATCATTTCTCCATGGTAGAAAACACAGCTTGCTCTACATAAAAATGAAAACCCATAAGCTGGTTTAATGTATGCAGTGAATTTAAGCAATATGAGTTTGGGGGATAAGTGAAACTTCCTTATAAAATGATAATTCATCTCTGAAAACTGGAAAATTTCTGCTGAATGCATACTTTGAAAATGAAAACAAACGATTATCTCAATACCTTTGTGTGTTTCCACATATTTTAAAGAGAGAAGCCTGAAATCAAGATTCTGAGGACTGAGGTTTGAATTCTGATTTTGCCACTAACTTTGTGTATCCTTTGAATACACAAGCAGTTTTATTTTTACTTAACAGGAATTTGTGAGGTGAGTTTGGCTCCTCTTGTTTGGGGGGCCTGAAAGTATGGTGGGGAGGCTTTTCTTGTAGGTTGCCTGGCCTTTCCTTCACTGGCCATAAAAGGGGGCTACATCTATCATCACAAAATCTATGATCCTGGAGAAAGACGAGTAACTCATGTGATTTCCTTTGATCATGAAAACAGAGTTTTACAGAAGTCCAAGAGACTTATTCTTACTCTGTTCAGAACTCTGTCATATGGCTCAACCTGGCTGCTATGGAGGCTGGAGGGGTTAGTGTTTACTGTTCCTAGCCTCTGCTATAAGTGAAGCAAGGGTGTAGATGGTTCAGAATGGGACAGGGGTTAACTAAAAAGTGCTGCCTACTACACAGGGCTATTTGAAGAAGTAGGGGTGGGAAAGCTTGGACTTTGGATTGTCTTTTTCAGCATTGTCAGTTACCAGTTGGTGAAAGAGTCTACTTAATGTCTCTGAGGTTCTTTATCTATTAAAAAAAAAACTAGTAATAATCACCCTTCAACATTGCTGCAAGATTATGTATGACATATATTATCAATGTACTATGAACAATATTATATATAAATACTAATCTCCAATATCTGATAACACAATTATGTAATAATGTAGTTACTAGAAAATTATACTGTTTGAAAGTACTTACACTTCTGTTGTGATAACAACCTGATAGTTATATAATGAGTTAACTTTCTATTAAATATTTAAATCTATTTAAATAATAATATCAAAAAGAGCAGAAGATAAGATAGACAATCTTAAAGGCCTAAGGAAAAAGTCAACATTACTGACAACTATCATGAGGTAATATTGGAAGTTTCCAGTTTGGCTAATGTGCTCTAGACAGTTATTATGATTTGAATTTAGAATTTCTTAGACAAGGCAGCCATGTTGAAGGTGGAACTTGATGGATGAGGAAAGGTCCCAAGGAGTTCCCTCCTTGTTCCTCTCCCCTCTTCTCTACTTTTCTCTCTTGTCTTTTCTTCCCTTCCCATCTCCTTCCTTTCCTTCCCTTCCCTTCTCTCCTACCCTCTCCTGCTTTCCTCGCCTCTTCTCTCTCTCTCTCCTCTCTCCTCTCTCTCTCTCTCTCTCTCTCTCTCTCTCTCTCTCTCTCTCTCTCTTTCTCTTTCTTTCTGTCTCCCTCTCTCTGTCTCTGCTCCCAGCCTCTATAAGAGAAGAGTACCCCTAATCATGCCCTCTCTCTTCATGCTCTTACTCTTCTTCCTGCTGCCATGCCCTGAGCTCTGCAGACTTAACTAGGCCTGACATGAAGTGAAACCTCTGGAGCTGTGAGTAAATTAATCTTCTTGCCTCTAAATTGTGGTCATCATGTATTTTGGATCACAGCAATGAGAATGCTAACTGAAACAACAGTAATCTAAGATGGTTCTCTTATGGAATAGCTTTGAGTCTTCATTCTCAGATTTGATAATTATAAACAAATCATTTTAAAATGATAATTTAAATAAAACAGTAGTACAGTTTAGGTGTAATTGATTAAAAGAGTGCTTCTTTGGCATAATTTGCTAGGTTGAATTTTCTGTGTTAAGAATCTGATTCAACTATATTGGTGCAGAAGATATTTGAAAGATATTTTTATTCTTTTACATCTTATGAACAACATCTATTGATATTTTTAGAATAACATCAAAAGATAAACTAAACACCTTTTGGAATAGGTATAGTTCAACAATAAATTTTTTTACGTATGGAGTCACTTGAATCTTAGCAAATAAGTATTCCCTTAAAGCTAGGGCTGACAGAAAAAGTCTAGGATGTTGCCGGGCGTGGTGGCGCATGCTTGTAATCCTCGCGCTTGGGAGGCGGAGACAGGAGGATCGCGCAGGTTCGAAGCCAGCCGTGCTGGCGTAAGAGACCCTGTTTCAAAAATATAAAAATAGGTCTGGGAGTGTAGCCCAGAGGAAGAAGGGCTTCCAGGAACCCCAGTACCACCAAAAAAAAAAAAAAAGTCTAGGATGTTTAGTTACATCTGCATTGCAGGTAAAAGTGGCCCTTTTTATCATAAGCATGTCTCAAGTACAATATGGGTCATGTTTATACTAAAATAATATTCATCATTTATCTGAAATTGAAGTTTAAATGGTAATCTTCTATGTTTATTTCCTCAATCTGTCAACTCTACCTCTAACCCATCTTAAAATCTGCTTAGAGACCCCTGGAGAAACCGGACCCAGTAAGACGCTGGGTTCTGGGCGGGGGTCGCGGGCTGGGCACGCCAGATGGGGCCCGGGTCGCGGGACTCTGGGCCCCTGCCGAACTGCGAGTAGCACGCCAGACCCCTGGAGAAACCAGACCCAGTAAGACGCTGGGTTCTGGGCAGGGGTCGCGGGCTGGGCACGCCAGATGGGGCCCGGGTCGCGGGACTCTGGGCCCCAGGCAGAACTGCGAGTAGCATGCCAGACCCCTGGAGAAACCAGGCCCAGTAAGACGCTGGGTTCTGGGCAGGGGTTGCGCGCGGCACACAAAAGCCGGGGCCTGGGTCGCGGGACCCTGGGCCCCGGGCCGAACTGCGCGTAGCACGCCAGACCCCTGGAGAAACCGGACCCAGTAAGACGCTGGGTTCTGGGCGGGGGTCGCGGGCTGGGCACGCCAGATGGGGCCCGGGTCGCGGGACTCTGGGCCCCAGGCAGAACTGCGCGTAGCATGCCAGACCCCTGGAGAAACCAGGCCCAGTAAGACGCTGGGTTCTGGGCAGGGGTTGCACGCGGCGCACAAAAGCCGGGGCCTGGGTCGCGGGACCCTGGGCCCCGGGCCGAACTGCGCGTAGCACGCCAGACCCCTGGAGAAACCAGGCCCAGTAAGACGCTGGGTTCTGGGTGGGGGTCGCGGGCGGGGCACGCCTAATGGGGCCCGGGTCGCGGGACTCTGGGCCCCTGCCGAACTGCGCGTAGCACGCCAGACCCCTGGAGAAACCGGACCCAGTAAGACGCTGGGTTCTGGGCGGGGGTCGCGGGCTGGGCACGCCAGATGGGGCCCGGGTCGCGGGACTCTGGGCCCCTGCCGAACTGCGCGTAGCACGCCAGACCCCTGGAGAAACCGGGCCCAGAACAGAAAAAGATAAAGAAAAATATCGGAGAGGTGGTAAGAAAGCCGTTATGGATGCCAGGACACTGGAGATGCAGACAAAACTTATCTAAATGCACTGGAACTTATGGAAAAATTCGCCGTGAAAGAGGACTGCTATTTCTCTATATTGTTAAGAATCTCAGACATCACATATAAGGAGAGAGTTTAGCGGAGACCAAGGAGAAATGCGGTGTTGAAAGAGTTCTTCGCGATGGTGGTGGAGACTTGTATTCAGGAGAAGCAGAAACCGGATCTTACCAACTTTATTTTTTTGGAGAAATTACACTAAATGTCGAATGCTACCATCACGCATGCTTAGGAACACTGGACAACTTTCAGAGTGGAAAAAGAGCCTGGGAAGGATTTGAAACGGTGGAGGCAGTGACAATGCCAGTGGCCAATATTCGGGGGAGGCAGAGATCTGATACATTACAACTGGAACCTTTGAAATAATAACCACAGAGACAGTGATCGGAACCTGCTGAGGGGTTAGGCGGGCGCTGGGGCCAGTGGCCGACATCTGAGCTTGCTGTGAGGCAAGGCCACTACTGAGGCCTCCGTGGCCGGGATTGGAACCTGCAGAGGGGTTAGACCGATGCTGGGGCCAGCGAGGCCGGCATCGGAGCCTGCCATGATGCAAGGCTTGTGCTAGGGCCTCCGAGGTCGGGTCCGGAACTTGCTGAGGGGTGAGGCCGGTGCTGGGGTCAGCGAGGCCGGCATCGGAGCCTGCCGTGAGGCAAGGCCGGTACTTGGGCCTCCGAGGCCAGGATAAGAGCCTGCCGAGGGGTTAGGCCGGTGCTGGGGCCTCCGAGGCCAGGACAAGAGCTTGCCGAGGGGTTAGGCCGGTGCTGGGGCCAGCGAGGCCGGCATCGGAGCCTGCCGTGAGGCATGACCAGTGCTGGGGCCGCTGAGGCCGGGATCGGAGCCTGCCGAGGGGTTAGGCCGCTGCTGGGGCCAGCGAGGCCGGCATCGGAGCCTGCCGTGAGGCAAGGCCGGTACTGGGGCCTCTGAGGCCAGGATAAGAGCCTGCTGAGGGGTTAGGCCGGTGCTGGGGCCAGCGAGGCCGGCATCGGAGCCTGCCTTGAGGCAAGGCCGGTACTGGGGCCTCGAGGCCAGGATAAGAGCCTGCCGAGGGATTAGGCCGGTGCTGGGGCCAGCGAGGCCGGCATCGGAGCCTGCCGTGAGGCAAGGCCGGTACTGGGGCCTCCGAGGCCAGGATAAGAGCTTGCCGAGGGGTTAGGCCGCTGCTGGGGCCAACGAGGCCGTCAGCGGAGCCTGCCGTGAGGCATGACCAGTGCTGGGGCCTCCGAGGCCGGGATCGGAGCATGCCGCGGGGTTAGGCCGGTGCTGGGGCCAGCGAGGCCGGCATCGGAGCCTGCCGTGAGGCAAGGCCGGTACTGGGGCCTCCGAGGCCAGGATAAGAGTCTGCCAAGGGGTTAGGCCGGTGCTGGGGCCAGCGAGGCCGGCATCGGAGCCTGCCTTGAGGCAAGGCCGGTACTGGGGCCTCCGAGGCCAGGACAAGAGCTTGCCGAGGGGTTAGGCCGGTGCTGGGGCCAGCGAGGCCGGCATCGGAGCCTGCCGTGAGGCATGACCAGTGCTGGGGCCGCTGAGGCCGGGATCGGAGCCTGCCGAGGGGTTAGGCCGCTGCTGGGGCCAGCGAGGCCGGCATCGGAGCCTGCCGTGAGGCAAGGCCGGTACTGGGGCCTCCGAGGCCAGGATAAGAGCCTGCCGAGGGTTTAGGCCGGTGCTGGGGCCAGCGAGGCCGGCATCGGAGCCTGCCGTGAGGCATGACCAGTGCTGGGGCCTCTGAGGCCGGGATCGGAGCCTGCCGAGGGGTTAGGCCGCTGCTGGGGCCAGCGAGGCCGGCATCGGAGCCTGCCGTGAGGCAAGGCCGGTACTGGGGCCTCTGAGGCCGGGATCGGAGCCTGCCAAGGGGTTAGGCCGCTGCTGGGGCCAGTGAGGCCGGCATCGGAGCCTGCCGTGAGGCAAGGCCGGTACTGGGGCCTCCGAGGCCAGGATAAGAGCCTGCTGAGGGGTTAGGCCGGTGCTGGGGCCAGCGAGGCCGGCATCGGAGCCTGCCTTGAGGCAAGGCCGGTACTGGGGCCTCGAGGCCAGGATAAGAGCCTGCCGAGGGATTAGGCCGGTGCTGGGGCCAGCGAGGCCGGCATCGGAGCCTGCCGTGAGGCAAGGCCGGTACTGGGGCCTCCGAGGCCAGGATAAGAGCTTGCCGAGGGGTTAGGCCGCTGCTGGGGCCAACGAGGCCGTCAGCGGAGCCTGCCGTGAGGCATGACCAGTGCTGGGGCCTCCGAGGCCGGGATCGGAGCATGCCGCGGGGTTAGGCCGGTGCTGGGGCCAGCGAGGCCGGCATCGGAGCCTGCCGTGAGGCAAGGCCGGTACTGGGGCCTCCGAGGCCAGGATAAGAGTCTGCCAAGGGGTTAGGCCGGTGCTGGGGCCAGCGAGGCCGGCATCGGAGCCTGCCTTGAGGCATGACCAGTGCTGGGGCCTCCGAGGCCGGGATCGGAGCCTGCCGAGGGGTTAGGCCGCTGCTGGGGCCAGCGAGGCCGGCATCAGAGCCTGCCGTGAGGCAAGGCCGGTACTGGGGCCTCTGAGGCCGGGATCGGAGCCTGCCGAGGGGTTAGGCCGCTGCTGGGGCCAGTGAGGCCGGCATCGGAGCCTGCCGTGAGGCAAGGCCGGTACTGGGGCCTCTAGGCCAGGATAAGAGCCTGCCGAGGGGTTAGGCCGGTGCTGGGGCCAGCGAGGCCGGCATCGGAGCCTGCTGTGAGGCAAGGCCGGTACTGGGGCCTCCGAGGCCAGGATAAGAGCTTGCCGAGGGGTTAGGCCGGTGCTGGGGCCAACAAGGCCGGCAGCGGAGCCTGCCGTGAGGCATGACCAGTGCTAGGGCCTCCGAGGCCGGGATCGGAGCATGCCGAGGGGTTAGGCCGGTGCTGGGGCCAGCGAGGCCGGCATCGGAGCCTGCCGTGAGGCAAGGCCGGTACTGGGGCCTCCGAGGCCAGGATAAGAGCCTGCCAAGGGGTTAGGCCGGTGCTGGGGCCAGCGAGGCCGGCATCGGAGCCTGCCTTGAGGCATGACCAGTGCTGGGGCCTCTGAGGCCGGGATCGGAGCCTGCCGAGGGGTTAGGCCGCTGCTGCGTCCAGCGAGGCCAGCATCGGAGCCTGCCGTGAGGCAAGGCCGGTACTGGGGCCTCCGAGGCCAGGATAAGAGCCTGCTGAGGGGTCAGGCCAGTGCTGGGGCCAGTGAGGCCGGCATCGGAGCCTGCCTTGAGGCAAGGCCGGTCTGGGGCCTCGAGGCCAGGATAAGAGCCTGCCGAGGGATTAGGCCGGTGCTGGGGCCAGCGAGGCCGGCATCGGAGCCTGCCAAGAGGCAAGGCCGGTACTGGGGCCTCCGAGGCCAGGATAAGAGCTTGCCGAGGGGTTAGGCCGGTGCTGGGGCCAACGAGGCCGGCAGCGGAGCCTGCCGTGAGGCATGACCAGTGCTGGGGCCTCCGAGGCTGGGATCGGAGCATGCCGAGGGGTTAGGCCGGTGCTGGGGCCAGCGAGGCCGGCATCGGAGCCTGCCGTGAGGCAAAGCCGGTACTGGGGCCTCCGAGGCCAGGACAAGAGCCTGCCGAGGGGTTAGGCCGGTGCTGGGGCCAGCGAGGCCGGCATCAGAGCCTGCCTTGAGGCATGACCAGTGCTGGGGCCTCTGAGGCCGGGATTGGAGCCTGCCGAGGGGTTAGGCCGCTGCTGGGGCCAGCGAGGCCGGCATCGGAGCCTGCCTTGAGGCAAGGCCGGTACTGGGGCCACTGAGGCCGGGATCGGAGCCTCCCGATGGGTTAGGCCACTGCTGGGGCCAGCGAGGCCGGCATCGGAGCCTGCCGTGAGGCAAGGCCGGTACTGGGGCCTCCGAGGCCAGGACAAGAGCCTGCCGAGGGGTTAGGCCGGTGCTGGGGCCAGCGAGGCCGGCATCGGAGCCTGCCTTGAGGCATGACCAGTGCTGGGGCCTCTGAGGCCGGGATCGGAGCCTGCCGAGGGGTTAGGCCACTGCTGGGGCCAGTGAGGCCGGCATCGGAGCCTGCCGTGAGGCAAGGCCGGTACTGGGGCCTCCGAGGCCAGGATAAGAGCCTGCTGAGGGGTTAGGCTGGTGCTGGGGCCAGCGAGGCCGGCATCGGAGCCTGCCTTGAGGCAAGGCCGGTACTGGGGCCTCGAGGCCAGGATAAGAGCCTGCCGAGGGGTTAGGCCGGTGCTGGGGCCAGTGAGGCCGGCATCGGACCCTGCCGTGAGGCATTACCAGTGTTGGGGCCTCCGAGGCCGGGACTGGAATCCTGCCAAGGGGTTAGACTGGTGCAGGGGCCAATGGCCAGCAGCGGAGCCTGGCGTGAGGCATATTCACTCCTGCGGCCTCCAAGGTCGGGACAAAAGCCAGCTTAGGGGTTTGACCGGTTCAGGGGCCAGCGAGACCAGAACTGGGTCCTCCCATGAGGCAAGGCCGCTGCGTGAGCCAGCGAGGTCTGGATCAGTCCACTGAGTAGCCAGGGCACTACTGGGACCATCAAGAGTGGGATTGGTACTTGCAACGCAGCATGCACAGAGAAATATCGCAGAAAATATAAATCAGACGCTTCCCTTAATCAGCAATAACTAGGAGGAAACGGGCAACAGGAAGAGGTTGAGCTATAGAAAGGGCCCTATAGTGAAGCAACTAATGTGACCAATCAGAGGGTATGTAATACTGGAGGACGGAGCCTCTTTAAAATGCAGGAGGTACATAAACAAATGTATCAAAGTAAATCACCAAAGAAGTGTGGGATGGAGGGAGGGGGAGGGAATGGGACGGGGGCTGCAGGAGGGCTAATTGGATGATGTGTGCTTGTATATCCTCTCAAGTCTTGTACTCCAATGTGATTGATATATGACTACAATGCACCAATTTAAAAAATAAATTAATTAAAAAAAAATCTGCTTAAGTGAGTATAGGAACCTGGCTCTGTCCTGTAGAATACAAAAAGTAAACAAGAATCCTGATGAATAGTCATATATTGTTTTCCCCACTATTTCCCAACAACAAGATAGTCTTACTTTTTGGATTGAAGAGTGACAAAAACAAAAGATGTGTGAATGCCTTGACCCATTAGAGGAAAAACAATTTTTACCTGTGATTAATTTTATTTTCTGTTAACTGGCTAAGTAGGAAAATGACCTGGTAGGAAAAGAAGGAGGAACACAAGAAAGTTTCTGCTACAGATATAAACTGCACGTCACTCAAAGCAATCATATTATAAAGAAATGTATACCAAAAGACATCATAAAACAAGTCAGAAAGCCAATAATAGGCTAAAAATATTTGCGACATATATGAAAAAGGAAAAATATTCTTAAGATGCAAGAAATGCCTTTCTGGGAGGGAAATAAAAAATAGCAGCCAGTTGGGAACAATATATAATGATGTTAGCTAATGCTGACAGGGATCTGGGAAAATAAATACATAACATTGCTGGTAAGAATTTAAGTGGCAAATATCTTTTGAGAAAGAAGGATGGTATTTCATATTAAAGTATAAACTATATAAACATCTGACCTTCACATCTTATTTCTGGTACCTATCTATTAGGTAATATAGAAGTAAAATAATACAGAAATCAAAACACCAAAATATAAGCATATATATTCAAGTATTTTATTGTGTCATGTGATAGTAACAAAATACCCTAAGCCAAGTTTTAGTTTTTCCTATAATTGGTCAGAAAGGTAATATTTTAAATTCTGTGTGCCATGTGGCCTACATGGCAGTTTAGCTCTGCTGCTGTAGGGTAAAGCAGTGTTTGACGATATGTAAATAAATAAATGTGATTGTATTCCAAACAAATTTTATTTACAAAAACAGGCAGCAGGCCAGATTTGTCCCATGTGCTATAGTTTAATAACCCTTTCTTTAAATGATAATTTATATTCATCAATAGGAAGTTTGCTAAATGAATTATAGAGTTATATAATACTGAAAAATAATTAGATTTGTTTCAATCAATTTAGATTAGGTGTTCATTGAGAACTGCTAAGTAAGAAGCCAGGCATAGTGGCCCACGTTTGTAATCCCAGCACTTGGTAGGCTGAGACAGGAGGATCACAGGCTCAGGGACAGCGTCAGCAACTTACTGAGGCCCTCTGCAACTTAGTGAGACACTGATTAAAAAAAAAAAAGAATTGAAAAAATAGGGCTGGGTGTAGCTCGGAGGTAGAATGCTCTGGATTCAATCCCCAGTACTGTAAAAAAAAAAAATTGTTAAGAAAAATTAGTTGTAATCTAGCATGATCAAATTTTTGTTACAATAAATAACCACCACAACACAACTTTTATATGTATATAAAAGTATATATATATATATATATATATATATATATATATATATATACACTGTGAAACAGAAGCTAAAACTAGAATTAGAGTCAAGAGAAGTATACACAAAATCAGGTCTAATTCTGGCATTTAATAATTTTCTATAAATTTGCCCATTTTATGTAACTTTAAAATTTACTGGTATAGTTTATAACTTTTCATTAGTAGTTTATATGATGCTTTTCTACCTAAAATTACTTATGAAATTCATGGATAATCAAGTAGAACAAATATGTAAGAGTTCAGCAAACCTGGCATGTTGGCGCTGGGTTCCATCTGCAGTACTGCAAAAAGAAAAAAGGTTTAGCAAAGTTGTTGGCTGTATTAACCTACAAAAATCAAAACATTATTTATAACAACAATAATCAATCAGAAAAGTAACATTTTATTCATTATCAAAAGAAAACTATCAAGTATCCGGGATATAAAGTGACCTAGGTCATGTAAGACCTAAAAAGAAAAGCTTGATAAATTTTAATTTTCCAAAAAATAAAATCATGCCCTTTATGCAAATACAAAATGAACAAATGTCAAAGGTTTAAAGCTCATGAATACGTAAGGAAACCAGTAAGATGTTATTATCAGTTCAAAGAGCACTTAAGAAGTCAAAGACATATACTATATAACAGGGGAATACTAGGAGACGATTGTTAAATTAATTATACAACTGATGTCTCACAAACCATATATCCTTGGAGTTATCTATCCTATAAACATGAACTATCTATAACTAATAGACAAAACTCTAGAAGTTATATATATTTCACTAAGACCAGGACCTTTTATTAACAGCAAACAATGAAGTGAATCAAATACATTCTATAATAAGCTGTATGTAGCCTTTGTCCTTGTGCAATATTCAAAGAATATATGCTACCTATCTATTTTGCTTTATTTCCAAATTTCAAATAATTTCCTGACACATTTTAAGATTTTCATAAAGGGCATAAAAGATGATTTAAATAAACAGAGTGACATTTCACATGCTTTGATGTAATGACTTTATATTAGAATGATGTAAATTTTCTTCAATTCAGTATGTAAGTACCACATAATTTTAATCAAATTTCCAATTAAATATTTTCAGATTTATTAAATATAAAGTAAGTTTTTAGAGAGAAATAAAAATCCAAGGCTTTCTGTTACTTGGAGGGAAATCACAAAATTTGGAGAGCTTCCTTTCCTGCCAATTATTGAAACAAATTATAAGGCCAGAGTAATAAAAACAGTGCTGTTCGTACAAGCTCAAATAAATAGGTTAATTGAAAAATACATTATACTCTGAAAGATTGACACATACATAGGAATTTAATAAAACTCAAAGAAATTCCCAAAAAATTAATGGAAATTATTGAGTGCTTTTTTAATTGGCTCACTAAGTAGGGAAAAATAAAATTGGATTCTCACAAATCCCACATAAAGAGTGCCCCCCAGATAGATTAAAAATTAAAATAGAAAAAGAAAATTTTTGAAGCTAACATAAAATTTATGAGACAATATTATGGAGAAATACTTCAAAATGTTTAAATAAAAATCCATAAAAGAAAAGATTGATAATTGACTATGATTATATCAGAATTGAGGCTTCCCATTCAGTGAAGAATACCATGGGCTGAATTAATAGATAACTGAACAGGAAAAATCATTCGCAGATACACAAAAATGAATTAACATTTGAGGCACATTACCAGCATTTATCCATGTGTGATTCTCTAGTTTTAATTTTAATTTATTCCACTTTTTACCCATCTTCAAGGTAACTGTTTCATTTTATGTATTTCTTTTTTTTTCCAAAGTGCTTACAAGTGTGATGTGTTGGCACTTATTTTAAACTTTGAAAATACTTAAAGATCTCAATCCGTTTTTTACTTTTATGAACTAAGCATCTTTTAAACTGACCAGGGATAAGTCACAATGACCTGTGAATCAATATGTTGATTACTACAGTAGGAAAATTTATTAAAATATAAGCAAATGATTAACAGAGAAGAAAACTCCCTAAACCAATAAGTACCTGATACTGAAGTTAATAAATGGAGAAATATAGGTTAAATCATTAATATTAAATTGCAAAAATTAGAAAGCTAGGTAGTGCTGAGTGCCATCAGGCAAGTAGATAAGCAGAAAGACTCATGGGCATCAAAAGAGTGGTAAAGCCATTCTGAAGAACAGTCTGCTGTGATGTAGGCATGTTAGGCATACATGCCCAATATGCCCCAGCAATTCTGCTTTTGAGTATTTATCACTAAGACATTTTCAGACATGTTTATTGCATAAGATATATAAGGATATCTATTGCAGTGTTACTTACAGTTGGTGACAATCTGAATAGAATAGATAGCCAAGACCTAGAAAATAGATTCCATGGGGCATTATGCTGTAATTAAAAGGAACACATCTGATGTATACATAGATGAATGATATCTTTTAAAAGGTAGTGTATGGTCCAAAAAAAGTAAAAGAATGAATGATATCTATAAATATTTTAAAAGTTTATAATAATAGCCAATAGAATTCCAAATCACATTTGTAAGCCCTTGACAATAATAAGGAATAAGGACAATGGCATGGTTACCTTGACAGTGGGAATTAAATGGAATCAATAAAGATTAAAACTATAATTTCACATGGATCAGTGATAATAATGTGCCTCAAACTGAGTATTATTAATTCATCTCTGTGTAGCTGATGAACAAATAAAATGAAATAAAAAAACTTTACATTGTACAGAAAAAACAGAAGCATACAAGCTATTGAAGAGTTATGCCTCACTTACTCTTTACCTCTGTTTAAATTTAGCGCCATGATTCACTTCTGATGTAAGAATGATCTGAGAGGTTGCTGTGAACTGATACAAGATTGTCACACTTTGAGATCAGAGACCAGCAAGATAAATGCAGGAAAGGAGAAACACAGGCACAAGCAAAATAATTTTATTCTCTGCTTTTGTGCATATTGTTATATGACAAATTTGGATATCACTTTTGCAATCAAGCACCCTATTGTTTCTGCGTTTCTCTTTTTTTATATCATTTTCATGTTTAGTAACTTGTTAAGGGCCAGCTTAGAGCATACATTGAGATTATCATCTTTGACCAGCTCAGTTTGAATACATGTTATCTGGCTGGGTGGGATTTGTCCACAAGCAGACAAATTCCAAGGGACTTAGTATAATCTCTGAGGTGCAGTCTTTGATGTCATCTCCACCCAGTTATGTCTAATCTAATCCCACCTTTCTCCAAGCTTGTCATATGCCTGCCTCACTGATCTTCTTTATTGTAATCCATGACAATTGTTAGCTTCAATCTTTAATTTACTTTTAGGATGCCTTGTCTAAAGTTTTATAAAAGTAAAATGTTGACTTCAGATGGATAGGAGAATTTTCATCTATCTCTTCCCCACCCCCAAATTAGATTCTTATATCAGGCTTTATGTCATTCCCACCCCCAAAGTAGATTCTCTTAAATTCTTATATCAGGCTTTGTGTCATTGCCATGCAAAAAAGACTAGTAGTGTCAGGGAGTTGCCCTAGAACAGCGACCTTCCTTGATAGGAACCACAAAACAATTTTTAGGAGGCTACAGGGACTACAGAACAAGCAATGTCCACCAGAGCCACCAATGTTAACTTACATTTCTATAGTTTTCCAGTTTGAAAATTACTTTAATAAAACATTATCTTATTGAATCTTCCCTATCCAATTGGAGGCCTCATCAGGTTCTTATGCAGCAGAAAAACAAAGGTCTAAAAAAAATGAATAACTTTCAAAATGTCATATATCTGAGAAGTGACAGTACCAGGACTTATAATCAGGTTTTCTGGCTCCAAACCTCACTTTTTAATCCAATACTTCTACTTGTTTTAATGCAAGAAAATCTTTGTCCCTAATTGAATTGCAAGTAATTTTGAAAAATAATGACAGTCTCATACAGCTTTCTGCTGTTATTTATGTAGAAATTAGCTAAGAATTAATTGGTAAAGAATAAATAGATGTGACAACCAGAGACAAATGGAAGTCTGAAAAAGAGTGATAAATAATATAATTCCCTAGTCATTGACTACTGTTTGGAATCCATGATGTATTTTTATAATAAAGTCTGAATTTCAAGGAAATTCCACCTGTCCAAATGCATTAGGATATGAACCACAAATACTCTGCAGTATGATCCCAAATGCAGTTTTGCAAAATGGAATATGTATGGCATTAAGCCTCTCAAAATCAGAAAATTTTTGGCATGCATGCAGTTCAATTTTGCAAAGTAACAGATATGGAAAAACTCATTAAAATAGAACTGAGATACTCAAGAAAGAGCAACAGGAAACTGCAAAGTGACCTGTGGACTTGCCCACCCTCACCTTCACCTGGGCCATTCAGCGTCAGATCTCTCAGTACTCATTTTCCACACTACAGAGTGATCTCATTAAAATAATTTTAAAAAGCATGGTGTATATTTCAAGCATGGTGGCACACATTTCTAATCCCAGTACTAGGGAGGCTGAGACAGGAGGATCACAGGTTTGAATCCATCCTCAGCAATTTAATAAGGCCCTCAACAACTTTGTGTGATCCTGTTTCAAAATAAAAACAAAAATACAAAAAGAGCTGGGGATGTAGCTCAGAGGTAAAAAATGTCCCTGAGTTCAATGTCTAGTTCAAACAAAATAGATTACTTCAAAGTTCTCACCCACACCCCTTCTACAATTGCTTTCAGAAAAATGAAGACGTGTCTCATCAGGTCCCATCCACATTTTATTTTTATTCATGCATTTTAATTGTACAGAATAATATGTTTTAATTGTGGCATATTGTATATGTCAGTAATATACTTTGATCATATGTGCCTCCCATTGCTCTCTCCCATGCTCTTTTATTTTTTTCTAACAGTCTCACTGCTACTTTCATGTCATCTTTTTTTTCTGGATTCCATATATAAAGAAAATATGCAGTACTTGTTTTCCCACATCTGTCTTATTTTTCTTAGCATTATGTCCAGATCCATCCATTTTCCTGCAAATAACATGATTTAATTCCTCTGTATGGTGAATAATTCTCTGCTGTGTATATACATAACATTTTTATCCATTCATCTGTTGACAGATACCTAAGCTGATTCTTTAATGAACTATACTGTGATAGTATGCTGACTTTAATTGATTTGGATATATACTGAGGAATGTTATAGCTAGATCATATGGTAGTTCTATGTTTAGTTTTATGAGAAAACTTCATACTGATTTACATAATGATTGCTTTAATTTATATTCCCACAAAGAGTGTATAAGGGTTTGTTTTCTCTACATTTTTGCCAGCATTTTTGCTTTTTGCATTTTTGATGATAGCCATTCTAAATTGAGATGGAATATCTCAATGTAGTTTCAACTTGTGTTTCCCTAATGACTGAAGATACTGAATATTTCTTTCATATAATTATTGGTTATTCGCACTTCTTTTGCAAGAAGTAGCTGTTTGTTTCCTTTGCTCATTTATTGATTGCTTCTTTTATATTATTTTTATTTCTTTACATATTCTGGATATTAATCCTATGTCGAAACAGTAGCTGGCAAAGGTTTTCTCTTGTTCTATAGGCTATCTCTTTACTCTGACATTAATTGACATTCTTCACAGAACTAGAAAAAAAGCCTAAAATTCATATAATACTGTATTGTTACATTGTAAGTATATATCATAGTGAGATTCAAAGTGGTACAAACATGTATGTGTATATGTATATACATATACATGTGTACATACACCTGGTATATTTCCTCCTGCATCCCACTTTGCTTCCCCCATTCCCTCCCTGTACTCATTAGTGAGACTAGTAATGCTATCTTCATGTATGGACCTTGATTTCCCTCTCCATCTCCCTCTTCTATCCCCTTCCATCATTCTATTGGTTCCTTCCTCAATTATTCAACATCCCCATTTTCTCTTTATTTTTCTCTCTAGATTTCATATATGAGGCTTTCTAAGACTGGCTGATCTCAGATAGCTTAATGTTTTCTAGTTTCATTCATTTTCTGGAAAATAGCATATTTTTTCTTTATGACCTAAAATTCCATCATGTGTATATACCACATTATCTGTTCATCTCTTGACAGACAACTAGGCTGATTTCATAATTTATTTATTGTGAATTGTGCTATAACAAACCTGGCTATGAATTTATCACTATAGTATTCTGACTTTCCTTCTTTTGGAAAGATATTGAGGAGTAGTATAGCTGAGTCAAATGGTGGTTCTAGGCTGGGTGTTCTGAGGAACCTCCGTATTGATGGATTTTTGTTTATATACATATATTTATTGGTGCATTGTAGTCTCACATCATACTGTAGTTCAGAATGATAAGAACATAGAGCTATGTACATGATATATGTCTGGTTTTTAAGAAATTAAGCCTTATAGATACTGTTAAAGGAAGCAATATACCCTGATCACTACCATAAAGTGAATTTTCTATATTTCCTATTCCTACTTTTATGATATTAAAGTATTTGTGTATTCATATACAACATACAGCTTTGTTTCTCAGATTTTTTCAACTTTAAATAAATGGTGCTATATTGTAAAAAATATATGGAAGCAAAAAATGATTTCAAATAGACAAAACAATCCTAGGCATAAAGAGTAATGCTGGAGAAAACACAACACCTTTTTTAAAAATATACTCCAGAGCCATAGTAACAAAAACAGCAAACTACTGGCATAAAGTAGACATGTAGGCCAATAGAATAGAACAGAGGATACAGAGAAAACCCTATCCAGATAGTTCTGTGGTTGTTCTTTTTTTTTTTTTTTTCAGAAACATATACAGAAGTTTAATCAGGAAAGTAAGAACTACACATTCAAGTGAGTATGTAGACTATTTCAAGATATAGATGCAGTTTGGAGGCTCATGGTTCTACTTTTTGTTTTAGTGCTAGGGATTGAACCCAAGGGCATTTTAACTCTGAGCTACCTTTATCGCTATTTTATTATTTATTTGGAAATAGGGTCTCTAAGTTGCTGAGGCTGGCCTCAGATCAGCAATCATCCTCTCTCAGCCTCCCAAGTACTGGGATTGCAGGTGTGTGCTACCACACTCGGCTATGACTCTTCTTTTAAAGAAAACTTGGTGATGGGTGGGTATGGAAAGGTTTGTGAGGATGACAGCAGTGTGGTGATCACAGGATAGTTTGTGATGGTCTGGTTATCTTTACAATTCTTAGGTTGAACATATCTCCATCATCTGATCAGTAGATAATCTGGAAATTCCCCTAAATTATAGATTTGTAGAGATATTATATTTGTCATGGTAGCAGTGAACAGATTATTGTTTGTTTGTTTGTTTCTGTATCTGTTAACTTTAAGATATATAAATTTTCTAGGAATTTGGTAGACATGCTTGGAAGAGAGAACTGTTTTGGGGAGAAAAAGTATGAGCAACTTTAACATTAGGCTCTTATATTAAAGTTATATTTTGCTTCTTTTCTCTCTCCTTTTTACATATTTTTATTTATTCTATTCTATGTTGGAAAAGGTGTCAAAACAGACATTGGAGAAGAGACAACCTCTTCAACAAATGATGTAGAAATATATATATGCATAAGATTGAAACTAGAGCCCCATCTCTTATCCAACATAAAAGTCTACTCAAAATCCATCCAAGAGCACACTTGTAATCCCAGCATTTGGGAGGCTGAAACAGAAGGATGGCAGTTCACAGTCTTAGCTACTTAAGTGAGTTCAATTACAACTCAGTAAGACCTTGTTTCAAAATAAAGAATAAAAATATGGCTGGGGGTATAGCTCAGAGGTAGAATGCCCCTGGGTTCCATCCTCAGCACTGAAAAAATATATAAATAAATGCATCCAAGACCTAAATGTAAGAACTAAATTTTAAAACTGCTAAAAGAAAACATAGGGGAAACACTTCAGGACAAAGGCACAGTTAATGAACTTCCTGAATAGTATTAATAGCTCAGGAAATAACAGCAACCTTAAACAAATGGGACAGCATCACATTAAAAACCTGCACAGCAAAGGAAACAACAAAGTAACAAGGTAGGCCTACCACTTTTTAAACATTACTTTACACACTGCCTTCCTCCAACAACTTTCTGAACTTAATCTGGAATAGGTACACCTAGGCCCTTCCACCGCCTCAAACTTGTATATTTCCTTTCATGATAGACCCTGGGAATATCTGTTTCTTCAGACTACACTGTTCTTCTGCAGCTCTCTATTAATTTAACTCCTAGTCTTCCTCAGGCCTCAAGTCCAACAGCATTTCCTCAAGAAGTTTTCTAGTTCTTCTTGAAGCCCGTGATGACACATTTTTTTAACATGATTATTGTCTTCATCTCACCTACCCTCTCAACCACACTACAAATTCCTCAAGAGTGTCCCTTACCATGTCATTTTTAGTTCTCTTCACTATTTCCTCAGTGCCTGGTGCCTCTTTGCTTATTGTGGGCACTACTTATTTATTTTGCTCTTCTGCACCACTCTATACTTTTTCTTTTGCAGTAAGGGGGATGGAACCCATGGGCATTCTACTTTGAGCTACACCCCCAGCCCTATATTTTATTCTTTATTTTGAACAGGATCTGACTGAGTTTCAAAGGACCTCAATAAGTAGCTTAAGCCGACTGCAAACCGCAAACCTCCTGTCTCAGCCTCCCAAATGCCGTGATTACAAGTGTACGCCACCATGCCTGACTTGTACACTTTTCTTCTTTGGATAAAGTATTCACTATATGAGCCAAGTGCTTAGAGTGACAGAACCTAGAAACTTACTTGTTCAATCACTGGACATTACAGCCAGGCTAAACATGTGACCAGGATCTCCAACATGTACCTGAGACTTTCCTTGTGAGATGGCATAAAGGAAAGGCAGATGCTTGCAGAGACAATAAAGTAAGGTTTTAGAAAGTGAGGCAGTGACATTAACCTTCCATAGACACAGCACAGGAGGATCCATGAGTTGGCTCCAGACCCACAGTCCCCAGGGTTGCACCTTGTGGCATCTCTGGTGCTGGCACACTCATGGGTGCTTTGGGTACTTTTCCTAAAATGACCTTTCAGAATCTGGAAGATGGCGACCAAGCAAAGCAGCTTCTATCAACACTGCTGACACTCAATCTCCATAGTGGCAAAAATAACACCTGACAGAGTCAGAAACTGCTATCAATAATGAAATAAAAGCTATAAATACAGGAGACAGAAAAAAGGAAGACTAGAATAATCTGAGAAGCACAAACAAAAGTGGTCCACCTCCACAGCAGGGCTGCCATGCCAAGGCCACCATGACTCACAGAATCAGACTCCAGGGAGGATAAGGAGCTGAAGCAACCAGATGCAGTCCAGGCGGATGTAATTCAGCAGTTCTTTCAGCGCGAAGATGAGCTAAAAGTTTCAGCGGGCAAGCCCATTACCATACCCAGGGATTCAGAGTGGGGCTCAAACCAGAAGGGAGATATGAGAGCCTTACTGCTGAGGGCTTGGCAGAGATGCCATAGTGCCAACAAGCTGGTGAGTTAGACACACCCATGAAGGCTCCAGCTAAAGCACCACTACAATCCTACAATCGTAGGTGAAATGGCAGCTTCTACAGGAGAAATCCCAGCATTGGATCTGCAGGGACACAACCAGCTTTGATAAACTCTCTGGGTCTGAGTTCTTGCAGTTCAGAGCAGTGCAGGAATAGGTGTGGCAGAAGTTTACACCCTAATCATAGTTCCCTGAAGGAAAACCCCCAACCCAGTGACCTCAGAGTCTGGCACAGCTGCTACAAACTCCCTTGGTCTGAGACTTTGCGATACCACTCAGGAAAGGAGCAGTGGCAACAGAGATAACCACACCCCCCAGAGATCCAGAGTGCAATAAGTGAAGTTCTAGTAAAGTGGAGAAGAACTCAGAGAAAGTGGGAGTGGGATCTGCTGTGGATCATATCAGAAACCCAGACTGACTCAGGCTCAGACCAGTGGAAAGGGTAGGGGGAATCCTATGCTTAACTCTAAACCCAATGAGCAGGATTGCTGGGAGCACCACAGACATTCCAATTGTGGGGAACAGGGAGAGGTCAGAATAGCCCAGTCCAAGCTGTGTAGAACTGAGATCCCTACATTGAGTCTGGTTTCAGAGGCATACACTGCCAACAAAGGCAGGGAAAGACCTAGGCTCCAAGTCTGTGGAAAGTGTGGAGGGTGACTTTCACTCAATATTAATTCCAACCACATTGATATCGTCCATTTTCATAGACTGAAAAGACTCAGAGAACCAGACTCACAGAGGGAAAGGTCACTGTAGCAATCAGTATCCACACAGAGAGAGACTGCTGAATTTGTTTGTAGTGTCGCATCAATTCATTGAGGAGATTGTTTGGGTTTTTTCATTTTGTATGTGTGTGTATTTGTGTATACCTGATTGCTTTTTTTGCTTTTTTTTTTTTGGAAGGGGTTTGTGGGTCTTTTGTTTTGTTAATATGATTTTTGTTTTGCTGTGTTTGTTTTTCTTGTTTTTTAACCCTCATACCAAATCCTCTCCCAAGATTCTTGCCTTGTAAAAATCTACTCTTTCCTCTCTATCATCTGCATTTTGTCTTCTTTTTATTGCTCCATAGTCCTGTATTGAATCCAATTTGTATCACAATACCAAAACTATACATTGGTTACTAGAATTCTACTACATTGGTACTATCTCTAATCTCTAGTATATACTATGTTAACAAACTCATATACTCATACCATTCGACCCTATTTGACTTTACCCTATTCTTTCATTTACTACCTTTCTTCCCTCCTTACTCAAACTTCACTGTTGATCACAACTTGCCCTTGAATATACCAGCTGACACCTAGAGACCAAAAGAAATCTACCAAAAGCAATAGGTACAAACTTATGAAATTGTAGGAAAGAGGAACAACAGAGCACTGAGCTTTCACAACTCCACAATAACAGAAACTAATAACACAGAAATGCAGAGATTTCCAGAAGATCAAATCAGGAATGTAGCTGTAGAAATAATTCATGATTTTAGAAAAGAATTTAGAGAGAGTCTAAAAGAAATGAAGGATGCAGTCATTGAAGTACAGTCATCAATTCAAACTATAAACAATAGATTAGACTACATGAAGAATAGAATCTCACTACTAGAAGATGATCACTTCAAGAATGAACGCATAGTTCATAACATAGAAAAAACAATTCATAAACAGGAATTGGACATTGAAGAAATATGGGCCTATATTAAGAGAGCTAACCTCAGAATTATCAGCATAGAAGAGGGAAAATAAGGTGAAACCAAAGGGATCAACAATCTCTTCAAAGAAATAACAGCAGAAAAATTTTCAAACATAGAACACCAGGTTGATACACAGGTTCAGGAAACATAGAACTCCCTTTAAACAAGATATGGGAAAAGGTTCCCCATGCCATATAATAGTCAAAATGACCAATGTAGAAGCCAAATAGAAAATATTAAAGGCAATGAAAGTGAAAGGCCAAGTGACATTCAGAGGCAAATGAATTAGAATCACTCCAGACTTCGCAAACCAAGTCATGAAAGCCAGAAGGGCCTGGAGTAACACATTCCAAACTCTGACAGAAAACAATTTCCAACCAAAAATTTCCTACCAAGCAAAACTATCTTTTAAATTAGATGGGGAAATAAGAAGCTTCCATGACAAACAGAAGCTGAAGGAATTTATGTCTTCAAAACCAGCACTAGAGAAAATACTCCAAGAGATTAACTCCAAAGAAGACATAACTAATACATGCCAGAACCAGAGAAACAAGAACTTGCATCTAGCAAAAAACTAAGCAAAACAGAACAAACAGTATTTCAAACAGAAATAAAATCTTAACATGTTAGGAAATAAAAATCATCTCTCAATAATCACACTGAATGTAAATGGCCTCAATTCCCCAATAAAAAGACATAAGGTGGCAAAATGGATTAAAAACAAAACCCATATATCTGCTGCTTGCAAGAAACACACCTTACAAGTAAAGATAGAAACAAACTTAAGGTAAAGGGATGGAGCAAGGTAAACCACGCCAATGTAACTCAAAGGCAAGATGGAGTAACAACTATGGTATCAGACAATTTAGACTTCAAGCCCAAGCTAATTAGAAGAGACAAAAAAGGTAATTTTTTACTGGTAAGAGGAACAAATACAAGAAGAAGAAATAACAATAATCAACATTTATGCCACAAACACTGGTGCAGCTATTTCATAAAACAAACACTCTGTGATATTAAACTACACATAAATCCCAATACAATAATACTGGGAGACTTCAACACCCCTCTTACACCATTAGACAGATCATCTAGACAAAAGGTCAGTAAAGATGCTTCAGAACTAAAGAACACCATTAATCAAGTGCACCTGTTGGACATATAGAATATTTCACCCAACTACAGTGGAGTACACATTTTTTTCAGCTGCTCATGGAACATTCTCCAAAATCAATCTCTTCTTGGGACACAAAATAAGCACTAGCAAATTCAAAAAATGTGACATACTTCTCTGTGTCTTTTCAGACCATAAAGGAATGAAGTTAGAAATCAACTATAAAAAGACCCAAAGAAACCACATGAACATGTGGAGGCTGAACACCACACTTCTGAATGAAGAATAGGTCATAGAAGACAAGGTGAAATCAAGAAATTTCTAGAAACAAACAAAAATAAAGACACAACATATCAAAACCTCTGGGACACTTTGAAGGCAGTATTAAGAGGAAAATTTATAGCACTGAGTGCTCACATAAGAAAAACAGAAAATCATCAAATAAATAACCTAATGATACACCACAAACTCCTTGAAAAATAAGAACAATCTAATCCCAAAGCCAGTAGAAGACAGGAAATTATTAAAATCAGAGTAGAAATTAACAAAGTAGAGAATAAAAAAAACAATATAGAAAGTCAACAAAACCAAAAGCTGGTTTCTTGAAAAAATTAAAAAGATTGACAAACCACTAGGCAACCTAACTAAAAAAGAATCAATCCAAATTATGAAGATAAGAGATAAAAAGGGAACTATTACTACTGACAGTGTAGAAATACAGAGGATTATCAGAAACTACTTTGAAAAACTATACTTCAACAAAATGGAAAATCTGGAGTAAATCGACAACTTTCTAGATAAATACAACCTTCCTACACTGAGTCAAGAAGATATAGAACACTTAAACCAACCAATAACAATCAAAGAAATTGAGACAGCAATAAAGAGCCTACCATCAAAAAAAAGCCCAGGACCAGATGGTTTCCCAAGTGAATTCTATTAAATCTTTATAGAAGAGCAAGTACCAATATTCCTCAATCTATTTCGTGAAATAGAAAAAAAATGGAATTCTCCCAAATACATTCTATGACGCCAACATCAACATCACATTACTTCAACATCAACATCACATTAATACCAAAACCAAACAAAGACAGTTCAAGGAAGAACTACAGGCCTATATCTTTGATGAATTTGTTTTTTTTTTATTTTTATTGGTGCACTGTATTCATACATCATAGTGGGATACAAAAAACTTTTGTAGACATACATGCACACATTGCCCAGTCAGCCCCCACTCGATCCCCACCCCATTCCCTACCCATCCCTCCTTCCCATGCTTGGCTTAGTGGTTGACATCTAGTGTTATAGCAATTTATCGAAAATTAAAAATGATAATCTCACATAACAGTTTCATTTGTCTGATACCAAGCTTTTGATAACTTAAAGATAACATTTCAATATTTCTTTTTGCTTTCTTTCTTACCAGAGAATATTTTTTCTTTTTTTTCGGTGAAACTATCATATATTTATGTATTTATTTTTCAGAAAAAAATCTATCCTAATATGGAATATGGACTCTAGATACCCAAAATGATCTCAAAAAAGAACAAAGCTAGAAGATATATATTTTCTAATTTCAAACCATATAAAGCTACAATAATTGAAACAGTGTAGTACTGTTATAAAGGCAGATATATAAACCATTGGAGTTAAATAAAAGCCTAGAGATACATTCTTCCATATATTGTCAAGTTATTTTTGACAAGGTTTCCATGAACATTTGGTGGAGGAAATAATAATCTTTTAACTAAATATTGTTGAAAAATAATTATTACATGAAAAAGAATAAAATTGGACCCTTACCTAACCCCATATACAAATATTAACTCAAAATAGATAAAA
Organism: Muscardinus avellanarius; assembly: GCF_963383645.1. NCBI lineage: Eukaryota > Metazoa > Chordata > Mammalia > Rodentia > Gliridae > Muscardinus > Muscardinus avellanarius. The sequence goes on from NC_137793.1 coordinate 44,924,572, forward strand.
GACCTAAATATAAATCTTAATACTATAAACTTTTAGAAGAAAATCTGGGTCATAAAACCTCACAACATTGAAATTGGCAGTGATTTCTTGGATATGATTTCAATGGCACAGGCAACAAAAGGGTATACAAACTCCCTAAAAAATAAAATATTGTATATCCAAAGACAATGTAAACAGAGTTAAAAGTTACTGATAGAATGGGATAAAATATTTCCAAATGCTATATCTGAAGGTATATTAATATTCCAACTAGAAAACCTAAAAATTAACAATAAAAGCAAACAATACAATTTAGAGATAGGTATAAGACTAACATAAATAATGAATCTCCACAGATAACTAATCTTAGTTGTGTGTTGGATGGAAAATCTTGTTTCTCTGGTTCTGGTGTGTGTTACCTATTTCTTCTTTGTAGTTAATCTCTTTGAGTATTTTCTCTAGTGCTGGTTTTGAAAACATAAATTCCTTCAGTTTATGTTTGTCATGGAAGCTTCTTATTTCTCCATCTAATTTGATAGAAAGTTTTGCTGGGTAGGAAATTTTGGGCTGGAAGTTGTTTTCTTTCAGAGTTTGGAATATGTTACTCCAAGCCCTTCTGGCTCTCATGACTTGGTTTGGGAAGTCTGGAGTGATTCTAATTGGTTTGCCTCTGAATGTCACTTGGCCCTTTGTTTTTGTTGCCTTTAAGATTCTCTGCTTGGCTTCCACATTGGTCATTTTGACAATTATGTGGCGTGGGGATCCTCTTCTCCGATCCTGTCTAACGGGAGTTCTCTAAGTTTCCTGGACCTGTGTATCAACCTCTTGCTCTATGTTTGGAAAATTTTCTGCTATTACTTCCTTGAAGAGATTGTTGATCCCTTTGGTTTCACTTTGTTTTCCCTCCTCTATTCCAATTATTTAAGAGAGGTTAGCTCTCTTAAAATGGGCCCATATTTCTTCAATGTCAGATTCCTGCTGTCAGATTTTTTTTTTCTAAATTAGAAACTATGCGTTCATTTTTGGAGTGATCATCTTTTAGGAGCAAGATTCTATTCTCCATCTGGTCTAATTGATTTTTTGTACTTTGAATTGAGGCTTTTACTTCATTAATTGCATTCTTTATCTCTTTTTGGCTCTCTCTGAATTCTTTTTGAAACACCTCTATTATTTCTACAGTTATTTTCCTGATTCGATCTTCTAGAAATCTCTGAATTTCTGTTTTATCAGGTTCTGATGTTGTGGGATTGTGGGCATTCATTGATCCATTGTTATTCCTCTTTCCCATGATTTTGGGAGTTTGAGCCTTCTCTGGGTTCTTCCCTTGGGTCACTATGACTTCACTTAAGGTGCTCTGGACCTCAAGTCTGTGTTATCTCAGTCACCACTACTCCTTTACTGGGTTGTATCACAAAGTCACAGACCCAGGGAGTCAATAGAGGCTGCTTTAGACTATGGGGGGGGTGCCAGGTTGTGCATTCTCCTATGGTTTGATATCTCTGCCACCGCCACTCCCCCACTGGGTCAAGTCCCTGGGAGTCAGTACTGGGATTTCTCCTCTGGGGCCCGCAATTTGACTCACTGTTGTTGAATATGCAGATGGAGCTGTAGTGGACTCGGTGAAATCACTGCTGCTGCTGCTGGTGTCAATATGGTGCTGCTGCCACATTCTCGGCCATGCAGCTGGCTTATTTCTTCTCTGTTTTTAGCTCTGCTCTGAGTCCCTGCAGTGCGTGTTGAGCCCAGCCACTGGGAGCTTTAGATGCTCCCTGCGCCGAAAAATCTGCCGAATTCCACCGGGCTCTTCCACAGTGGCTCACCCCGGCTCGCTGTCAGGCTCTTCCGCAGCGGCTCACCTCGGCTCGCTGTCCGCCGCTCCTCTCTGGAGCCTGGTGGGCTGTTGAGTGCCTCTTTGATGAATTTGGATGCAAACCTGCTAAACAAAATATTAGCAACATGCATTCAAAAACACATATGACCAGGTAGGGTTCATCCCAGGGATGCAAGGCTGGTTCAACATATGAAAATCAATCCATGTATTCATCATATAAACAGAACCAAAGACAAAAATCACATGATCATTTCAATAAATGCTGAAAAAGCATTTGATAAAATCCAATATCCATTTATGATTAAAAAAAAACACTGCAGAGAATCAGAAGGAACATATATCAACATCATAAAGGCAATCTAGAATAAGCCCACAGCCAATATCATACTAAATGGGGAAAAACTTCAAGAACTCTCCCTAAAAACAGGAACAAGACAAGGATGTTCATTATCACCACTTCTCTTCAAATATTATCAAAATGGCCATACTTCCAAAAGTGATCTACAGATTTAATGCAATGCCTATTAAACTACCAAGATCATTCCTCACAGACATAGAAAAATCAGTCATTAAATTTATTTGGAATAACAAAAGGCCCAGAATAGCCAAAGTAGTTCTCAGCAACAAAAACCATGTAGGAGGAATCACAATACTTGACGTTAAATTATACTACAAAGCCATTGTAATAAAAACAGCATGACACTGGTGCAAAAATAGGTAAATAGACCAACGGAGCAGAAGAGAAGACCCAGGAACAAGTCCACACACTTTCAGCCAAATGATTTTTAACAAAGGGGCCAATAACATACACTGGAAAAAAGATAGCTTCTTCAACAAATGGTGTTGGCAAAACTGGTTAACCAAATGCAGAAAATTGGAAATTAATCCCACTTCCTCACCCTCCACAAAAGTCAATTCAAGATGGATCAAAGACTTGGAAATCACACCAGAGACCTTGAAGCTCCTTGAAGAGGGCATAGGTCCAACACTGCAACACATAGGCACAGATAAACACTTTCTCAACAAGACCCCAAAGGCACAACAAACCAAAAGGTGAATCAATGAGTGGGATTGAATGAAATTGAAGAGCTTCTGTTCAGCAAAGGAAACTGACAAGAACCTCAATTGAGAGCCAACAAAATGGGAAAAGATTTTTGCCACCTACTCCTCCAATAGGGGACTAATATCTAGGATATACAGAGAACTCAAGAAACTCAAAACTAAAAAGACAAATCATCTTATCAAAAAATGGGCAAGTGAACTAAATAGACATTTCACAAAAGAAGAAATTCAAATAGCCAATAAATGCATGAAAAAATGCTCAACATCATTGGCAATCAGAGAGATGCAAATCAAAACTACCCTGAGATTTCACCTAACTCCAACTAGAATGGCAATCATTCAAAACACAAACAACAACAAATGCTGGCGAGGGTGTGGAGAAGTGGGAACTCTAAAACATTGTTGATGGGATTGCAAATTAGTGCAACCACTATGGAAAACAGTATGGAGAATCCTCAGAAGAATGGGAACAAATCTACCATTCAATCCAGCAATACCATTTTTGGTTATCTACCCAAAAGAAAGGAAACCAAACTACCAAACTAATGCATGTGTATCTATGTTCATAACTATGCAATTCCCTATAGCCAAACTGTGGAACCAGCCAAGATGTCCATCAACAGATGAATGGATTACAAAACTGTGGGGTATGTACACAATGGAATTTTACTCAGCCATAAAAAAATACAGTTGCAGTATTTTCAGGGAAATGGATGGATCTTGAGGACATTATGCTAAGTGAGATTAGTCAGTCACAAAAAGTAAGGAATCGGATACTTTCCCTAATATGTGAGAGGTAGGGTGAATGGGGTCATAGGAGGAACTCCAGGTAAAAAAAGAGCTCCTATAGAGGAGCAAATAAGACAACCTAACTGTGGGGATGGGAGATGGGGAGTAGGAAATGCTTCAAAGTGCATGATGTACTTATACATACCGAAGTCCAACACTAAACCAAGCATGGGAGGGAGGGAAGGATGGGGAGGGAGAGAGGTGGGGACTGGGTGGGGGCTGGCTGGGTGATGTGTACATTTTAGTTTACACAAGTTTTTTTACCCCATTATGATGTATGAATACAATGCACCAATTTTAAAAAATTTAAAAATGACCTTTCAGCCTGCTTCTTGGGATTTCCCAGATACTCTATGGTTTAAAAACCTTCATAGAGGGTTTCCCCAGATATTCTATGGTAAAAATCCTTCATAGAGGGTTGGTTTTTTTCTGTTTTGACAAGCAGAAAAGAAGTGTTCTTTGTTGGCAACTAAGAACTTCTAAATTAATGTATATTAAAATTTCTTTGCTGCCAACATAGATTGGATGTTTTGATGTTTTGATATCTATGCTGTTGTCTGATGGTATTAAAAATAGGGAATTAAATTATAGAGATAATCTGAGTGTTGTATACAGGTTTGTTGTGGCTCTATATATTTTAACTGTGGGAGGCTACAAAAATGTTCTCAGATTCATGTAAGTATATGCACTGCCTGGTTAGTAAATCTTCTGACAAGTTGTTTGGAATTCTGGGTGACCAATTTCAGCATAACTCAGCTCTGAATGTTTTCTATTTGTTGTTTTATTGTACACTGCTAAGCTGAAAGAAAAATATTAGATACTTATACATCAAAATTTGTAAGTGTTCTCTAGTAATAGAAGTTATTTCAAATTAAACAAATAAATTGAAAAGCAGATGTATATGTGCTATGATTCTATAACTTGCATAGAAAGATTTGTTGAGTTTTGGTACCGCATAAGAAAAAAGCCATCATTATTGATTTTTTTTTTAGTATTGAATGTTGGTATATTGGATAATAAGCCTGGAAGAGCATGAAATATAACACAGTTTTCTTTTTATTAAATGTGTTGATGGAGGTCACAGGTGAGGTAACCTAATGGTTTAAATTGGCCTTTCCTTGAACTATGACTGAGGCTGCCTAGTATTCACTTACATAGCAGGGGTTTTCAAACTCCAATGCCACTGAGGCACAAAAATTTGAGATATAAAACAGTGACTAGCTGACAAAACCTGTCATGTCTGTAGCTAACTAGCCCAAGGTGCCACCCGTAAGTGACTTCTGATGCACAGCACACACCATTGGTCAAGTTCCTTGTTGGAAGAATTTAAGCAAGTTAGGAAAGTGTCTCAAGGCAGTTATTATCAAGTTAGCCTTGCTGCTGGTCAATTAGAATCTCTACATTACCAGAAATTGTCACCCTCCTCCCAACTATAAAAATATACCCTGTCTGTGATATAGCATTGAGACAAGGGTAATACTGCCATAAACTCTGCATTAATGCCATTCTTGCAATTGGAGGCATATGTCTTAAGAAAAGGGGTAAACATCTCTGAAGTCAACCAGAGAGAGAGGCTTGTTCTCAGAGTGTAAGATAGTATGGTCCTCAGAGTGTGGGCTTGAAAAGAACCCATTACACTCACCAGCCTCTGCAAATTTATCCATCCCATTTTTTCTGGCAGATTATGAGGTTTCCTTTAACATACATTTTCTTCCATGTTCTCCAAGGAAGGTGGATAAAAGTGGAGATGCCCTTCCCAGATTCTCCCTCGATGAAGGACTTATTATTCCAACTGCTGGGCTGCTGTCAGCATGCAGCCTCCAGCAGTTAGGCACTTTGGATTTGCTTTGACTACAGAGGGCCACCTTACTAAAGTCACACCTCCCAGGGCAATATATCCAGTGACGGGACAAAATGACAATTTGAAGGCCTGGTCATTTTGGCCCAAAAGAGATTCATATTCATGGCCCCTTTTGCTTCCAGAGCTAAAGGTACTGGGGATTGACTGAATATAGTAGTCCTGTGTTATAGAGTATCCTTGCCTTCCATACTGCTTCTCCCTGTTCCATTTTTAGCACACTGCCTAATGAAAATCCTGAAACTCTGTCTCAGTTGTCTTCTCAAGGAACTTAAACTACAACAGAGTCACTTTAATTCCACAGAGTAGAACTTGATTGATCTAAACAATCACAAGGTAATATCCTCCACTCCCTCCCACCAAATGGCTCAGGAAGTGGCAATGCAATCCTCGCTAAGGCAACTTGAGCAGAAAACCACTGAGAATGAGGCAGGAACTTCTGGGCCCAGAGCTAGTTCCTTTCATCTCTCCAGATTTTTGTTTCAGAAAGTATGATACCTGGAGCTGTTGCATCACTTTACAGGCAAGAAAGAAGTTGGCCAGCAGATTGAGGGTGGAAGAACAAGAAGATGACACAGGTCGCTTTAAGTTAGATTTCTCACACTTGATACCATAGCATTTTCACTGATGAAAAGGGTGAAAACACATTTTATATATCCTGTCTAAATCTTGTCTGAAGTCCAACCTCTTCCTCTTTTGGTCAACTTCAGAAATATTTCTCCTCTTTCCCAATGCAAACTCCCTAAAATATTTTCTTCCAGACACTATTTATAATTATATTTCCCACAAAGTCCTGCTTCTCTTGCTCTTGTTTTTTTTTTTTTTTTTTTTTTTTGCCATGGATTTTAACATCTTTCCATAATGTCACTATTTCATCATCTGCCTGTGTCCTTCTCTGGTCTTTTGTGACACTTTCACGTTCATGACTGGTTACCAGTTTCTCATAACTCTTTACCAGAATGTCAAATAATAACAGTGGGAGATACCATAGGGGTGAAGCAACAGATTAAGAGGGCCATATGCACAAAGGAGAGCCTTGCGTGGGTTACATGTGCTCGCAGACTGGGGAAGACAGTACCAAGCCTTTGCTTGCCCCTGAGGTTGAAAGATAAGAGTATTGACTTAATTATACCTGATGATTCTACATGATAAACATAACTATTAATTGTACTATTCAATAGTGTAAGAGATTTATACATACATGAAATGAGGAGATGTCAATGTTTACCTTCACTGGTAATTTAAGACATGGAAAGATAAATTCACTCCATGCAGCTAGTCCTAGGCACACAACTAGCAATCAAAATTGTCCACTAGGCTGGAGCTGAAGGTAAAGATCTGCACTCAACTTGCCAAGGGGACTAAAGAGCTGGATGTGGTAGTACACGCCTGTAATCCTGGTTCTTGGGAGGTTGAGACAGGAGCATAGCAGGTTTTAGGCCAGCCTCAGCAACCTAGCAAGGCCCTCAGCAACTTGGAGAGATTTCTGATTCACAAGAAATCATAAAAAGATATGGGAGGTATAACTTGGAGATAGAATGTCCCTGGGTTCAATATCCAGTGCCAAAAAAATGACCATGGAGGATGGAGGTTTGACTGCTGCTAAGGCTGAGCAAACACTGCAGATGTTCCATGCTAATACTGAATGACAGAAAGGACCAACTTTCTCTGTACGAACATTCACACAATCAGGTCTCCAACTTTCTGACCACCACTGCCTGCCAGAAGTAGACTTTGTGAGATTAGAAGAAGGGCAAAGGAAAAGGAGAGAAAAGACTCTGGAAATCAAAGAAAAATGAATTGTGACCAGTGACTAAGAAATGATAGCAAAGTTTGACTGAATTTTTTATTAAATAAATTATATTCCTACTAAATTAAAGTGACCAAAATATTTAGTTGTATCAAGATTGCTTTGCTTTCCATTGCAAAATGGGGATGTGAATTCCAAAGAGAAATTTTAGAAATCTTGTTTCATTTTTTTTTCACATGTGTAATTTAAAATTAACTAAGTCTCACACACACACAAACACACACTATACACATATATATATATGTATATGTATATGTATATGTATATATGCATATATACATAATGTACATATATGTGTGTATACATTTATATATTTGTATATGATAGAAATATGATAGTAGACATCTGGTGGATTGGCTAACAAACTATTAATTTTTTTACTAGGAATTGAGTCCAGTGGCATTCTACCGCCAAGCTACACCTTCATCCCTTATTTTTTCTGTTTTAAAATAGTATCTCACTAAATTGCTGAGGCTGACCTCAAACCTGTCTCAGTCTCCCAAGTACTAAGAATACAGGTTTGTACCACCACACCTAGCATTAATGTTTACCTAATCACTAGACCCTTATCTCTTTCCTTCATTCTCATCTATAAGCTTTTCATAAGCTCAGGAATGAAACATAGGTTTCTGTTGATCAGAGCATTGAATTGCTCTGGGCACTGTGACTGCCTCTCCACTGTGACTGGATCATGGGCACATGATCCAATTAAGGAAAATAAGATGAATGAAACTCTCACTAGAGAAACCCTTATTTTTTTCCTCCTGACCTTAAGGAATTCAGGCACCAGACTTTCCACTGCTAAATATTTCGTTCTGACCTCTGAGGCTGAAGGCAGTGCTGCAGAAGTGAAGGTGAGCAGATAGACATTGCCAAGCATTGTCAGTGCTGTTAGAGTCCTCATCCCACAATGCCCCAATTCATTGGTACCCCTTCACTCACAGCATGCGCCAGTAATCCCTTTTTGATTAAGCCAAAAGTAATTTTATATTGCCTTCAACCCAAAGGTTATCAAATTATAGAGTTTCCTTGACAGTCTACTTTCAAGTCTGGAGGATCAATATTCTCTGACAAATATCAGGACCTTGGCCTTTCCTTTCTGGTGTTTCTGGGAGACTCTGGAGGATTGTTTTACATGAGATTTAGCCACTGTGTGTGCCTCTGCCCCTTCCTCCCTGCCCCCTGCTCCTTTTCTTTCTCCATGACATTAAACAAAATGTGTTCTCTTGCTTTTTCCTGTATTGGCCTGCTGTGCCATCCTCAGACTTTCCTGGTGATGTGGACTCCCCTGAACTCTTCAGCACCTCCCTGACTCCTCTACAATGCCTGCACCATGAGCTCTTTGCCATTTTACCTATGGATGAAAATCACATGCTCACCCTTATCTGGGTAATAGAGAATTTTTGTCTTGTGCCATGCTCTTTCTTATTTGGTGGTGGTAAGAGAATCCACCACAGGAGTCTTAATCCCTTGGTCATATCATCTCTGGGTTCACCTACCTTTCCTAGCTTGGATATTTGACCCTGGGAGAATCTTCCCCTGCACACACAGGCCTCAAGGCTGGCTCTGGTCTACTCCCCAGGGAGGCAGGTTGGGAGGGGGACCTCTTAGAATGGGAACAAGTGAGTACCCAAAATCTCTCCATCTCAGCAGCATTCTTGTTTTCCACTTCTTTAACTCTAGGCAATATTTTTAGGATGTCTATAGAGAGATAACCTGGTGATATTAATCTGAAAGAATATTGTTTTCATAGGACTTTATTAAGTATAGTCCACACCAAGGTGAAGATAGCTACACCAGCAATCTAATGAGAAAAAATGACATACTTGTAGAAGAAATCTCAAATTTTCTCTCTACATTGTGAACTTCTTAGTGACTTTTAAAATCTTTCCACCAATACCATTCAGCCTATAAAAGTTGTTCTGGTAGTAGAATCACATAAAGTGCTGTATAAACCATGCATGATAGTACATGCCTCTAATCTCAGCATCTGGGAGGCTAAGACAGAAGGATCACAGATTCAAGGACAGCCTCAGGAGCATAGTGAGACTCTCAACAACCTAGTGACACCCTGTGTCAAAACTAGAAATTAGCCCAGGCATGGTGGTGTACGCTTGTAATCCCTGCACTTGGGAGGTATATACAGGAGGATTATGCAGGTTTGAAGCCAGACTCGCTGGCTTAAGAGACCCTGTTTCCAAATAAAAATATAAAATAGGTCTGGGAGTGTAGCCCGGAGGTAGAAGGGTTCCATCCCCAGTACCACCAAAAATAAAAATATATATATTAGAAAAGAGGGGGAGATATGTATAACTCAGAGGTAGAATGCTCTTGGGTTCACTCCCCAGTACAAAAAACAAACAAAAAAAAAGTGCTATACATCTTTCTTTCCCAATGTGAACTGTTTAAAACTGAGAAAAAAAAAATGAACTGTGTGTTGTAGAGAATGGTAATTTTCATGAAGGGTACCTGGCTACCAAAGGTTCAGGTTAATAGAGGAAAATATTAAAATACCAGTGACGCACAGTCTTCATCTCTATCAAAGAAAGAAAGCATGTCACCAAAATGCTGTGATCAATCTCTGACCCCATGACAAAATGCAGCCAGTCCTCAAGTCCTGGGAATAGAGAGGCTTTGCTTGAACCTACAGACCTTTCTTCCAAAGCTGCCATAAAACAACTGGCAGTGTTTTCATAACCTCTGTTCCCTTCAAGGAACCGGACTAAGAGTTGTTTTGTTTTGAATCATGATAAAATATGACAACTTCTGGTTTCTTAGCCACTGTGTCATTCATGATGCCCAGTATTTTCCAGTTTCTGGTCATTTATCGTGGTGAGCCTGACTTACAAGCTATAGGAAACTAATGCTTTCCTTCTGAAAGCAGAAACAATATATTGCAAATGGTTACAAATTTGATTCTTTCTTGATAACTTCTTACTGTTGTTTCAAGATAAATGACATTCATCATAAATGTCTCTTTTATGCTTACTAAAACACTTTAGTTCTTTAATAAGAAAAATAATCTGAAGATTTTTTGAATTTTTACCATTAAAATTTTGTTACAATGGTAGGGATGTTGAATTAAAGGTTGTATTTTCTAAAGTTCAATAATTTTTATAGTTCTTTTCATATGTCTGAGTTGCTGTAATATGATGGTGTCTGGTTGTGTCTTTTTTTTTTTTTGGTGTGTCAACATAGCTATGCTACATCCCCAGTTATTCAATCAAACACTAATCTGTGTGTTGTCGTAGACAAAAACTGCAGATGTAATTGGAATTCTTAATCAGTTGGCTTAAGTCTGGAAGATTATCCTAGATAATCTAGAGCCTAATTCAATCAGCAGAAAGGCTCTAAGAGCACAGCGACAGGGTGTGTGTGTGTGTGTGTGTGTGTGTGTGTGTGTGTGTTTGTGTGAAATTCTGTTGGTGGACAGCAGCGTCCACCTCAGCCTGTGAGCTCCTGCCTGCCTATGATTTTTCTTTCCTGTGAGCCTGCCCTACAGACTTCAGACTTGTTAGCCAGTCTCCACAACCACATGAACCAATCCCTTGAAACAAATACCTAACGCTCATCATCTATCCATCTATTTCCTACTTTTTCTGCTTCTCTAGTTGAGAAAGCAAAAGATACAAATTTTTGTACTTAGAAGTGACAATCACTGTAACACTTAAAATGTGAAAGTGGTTTATAAGGATTCAGTAGGCAGAGGCTAAAATTTTTTAGGAAGATGACAGAAAAAAACAGATTAAGCCTATTTAATATAAACCAAAAGCACTATATTTAGGCTTCAGAATTCAATAAGAACATCCTTATTACTGGAGAACCCTTTGCTTTCCCTGAAATTAAAAAAAAGTTTATTCTGTTTTCATTCATATCTTAAAAATGATACTAGTGAGTCTATGTATGTGTAATAAAAGTCATAAAATAATAGTCTAAGTTGTCAGCTCTTCAAGTAAATGACCCAAAAGAGCTAGAATGAAATAATATTAATAGCTTTATTGATTATTATTACAGACACTTATTAAAACATTATTTAATATTTTACTGAGTCTTCTTGGATCCTCAGAGAAACTAGCTTAGGACACTTCATTTTCTTGACTTTTATTTCTTTGTTGTGTGTGTGGTGGTGGTGGTACTTGGGATTGATCCCAGTGGCACTCTACTGCTGAGTAACATCCCCAAACCTGTTTTACTTTTTATTTTGAAACAGGGTGTCACTGAGTTACTGAGGGTACTGCTAAACTGCTGACAATGGCCTTAAACTTGCAATCCTGTCTCAGCCTCCCAGGTATAGGGACTAATGTGTAACACTGTGCCCAGTTTATGGTTTTTAACTTTTTATTTTGCATAATTTCAAACAATATAGAGGTTGAAAAGCATATTCAAAGAACTCCCATATTCCCTTTCCCAAGACTCAACATATTTTACTACCGCCCCACATTTTGTTTAGCTGCTTCACATTTTAAATACATACATAATATTTTTACTAAACTCTCCGAGAGTTCGTCTCATTGTTTCCTTCATTGTCACAATAATGTCCATTATATCATTTCTATGCCCCACCCCAAAATAGGACTTTATTCAGGAGTGTGTATTGTATGCAACTGCTGTGTCTCTTTAAATCTGGGATTGTGCCGGGCATGGTGGTGCACGCTTGTAATCCCCGCGTTTGGGAGGCGGAGACAGGAGGATCGCGCAGGTTCGAAGCCAGCCGCGTGCTCTGGCTTAAGAGACCCTGTTTACAAATAAAAAAGTAGAAAAATAGGTCTGGGAGTGTAGCCTGGAGGTAGGAGGGTTTCCAGGAACCCCAGTGCCACCAAAAAAATAAATAAATAAATCTGGGATTGTTCGGGTTTTTTCTTTTCATTGATAGGCTTCATACTCCTGATGAGAAAAGCTTAGTGTTTTACAAAATGTCTCTCAATGTGGGTTTTTCTCTTATTTCTTTAAAATCAAATTGAAGCCATGTTTTTGGGGCTGGAATACACCTAACTGAGCTTGTGTCCTCAGAGTAACATATAGGGAAGCACTCCACCTACAGCTATACTTTATTAATGCTGTTAATTTTGACCAGACAGCTACAGTGTTCTCTGGTTTTCCACTGTAGAGATAGTTCTTCACTTTCTAACTCAACAAATTCTTCTTCTACTACAAAATGCTCTAGTTTTAGTATCCATGGATCAGTCTTGCCGAAATCAATTTCATCATAATTGTTGTATGTAATTTTCTAGCAGTTTTCTAATTATATGTTTCTAGATTTTTAGCCAGCATTCTGGGGATAGAAAGATCTAGTAGTCTTTCTGTAATGATTACTCTCAGGTAACCATCTGACTGGAGTGAGGAAGGAGTCATGGCTGGTGAAGCATTCCTGGATGTGTCTGTGAGGGCATTTTCAGAGGAGATTGGTGTGTGTTGTCAGACTAAGTGGGAAAGGTCTACCTTCAGTGTGTGCGGGCACCATCCAATCAGCTGGGACCTGGCTGCTCTTAGAAATCAGAACCCAGCCTTTACACTTTGGGGCTTGCACCAGCAGACTCAGGAGCTCTTAGGCCTTCTCTGGCCTCAGATTGAGAGTGTTACACCATCAGTTTCCTTGGTTTTGGGGCCTTCAGACTTAGACACTTTCCATCTACCAGCTTTCCTAGTGGAATGGGCATCCTTCTTTCTCCACATTGCTGACAGCCTCCATAGTGTGTGAGCCAATTCCCCTAATAAATCTCCTCTTACCCATCAATTTATCTATCCTTCTATGTGTCATATACTTATCAGCATGGAGTTCTGGATTTTTATTTTATTCAGTAGCTTATAAGCTTTTTATTTTGGCACTTGATTTTCTCTACCTTGGACAGTGGGAACTACTTCAAGCTGGCTCTATGCAATCTTGTGAGAGGTCACATTGTTATTTTTCATTTCTGATTTTGCAGTTCCTTGCTTTCTGGCACAAAGCATTTCTGGTTCATCTATACTGGCAATGCCCCAGACCTGGAATCTACCATTTCTCCAGGAACTTGTGATTCCTTTTCATAAAGAAAGATATGTATTGAGGTTTTGAGTGTGCTCATTGTTCCTGGATGGCATTGTTTCTGAAACACTTCTGAACTTTTCAGTGGAAAGAGTAATGGAAACATTGGAACAATTTCTTTGGGACCCTAATAGTTCATTTTTAACCTAGCTACACTTGGGATTTTGAGGTTGTCTTGAGTTTGATGATATTTGTTTTTTAATTGTTTCACAGCCTCCCAAAACAGCTGATAGGCATTTTGATGTATATTTCTGGTTCACTCAGCAACATTTTATTGCCCTGGGCTTTCCCAGCCTTTCAGGATTCAGTGAAAGTTTTAAATCTTATATGCAGTGTAGATTCTCAAATATTCACATGGTTTCCCTAACTTGTGGCTCAAAGTCCAGACTTATGCGGCTTGTCTCCTATCGTTTGTTATTCTTTTCAGAGCATGAGCACATTCATATGCTTCCCTGACAGATATCCAACTGCAGACATAATAGAGTAGGGGAACTAATAAGTCCTAATTTGTGAAGTTTGACATAATTGAGGAAGAAAAGGGAAGCTAGTGGAGCAGAGTAAGTCTTTGAACACTTCTTCCCAATTCAGTGACCCAGAAATGTCTCTTTATCCATTTCTTTTCTGCTGGTGGAAAAGGGATAAGAATCCAATGTAACTGGGATGGAAAAATTACATCATGGCAAATGGCTAAGCTAAGAGACAATGTGATCTGTAGCTATTCCTCCAGTTTATCTAGCTAAGCTTATCTAGCTAAGCTGCCTGGAATTAAAACCCATGACCTCAAGGTTGTTTAATAACTTGGAGCTACAAACCAAATAGTCCTTCAGTCCACTATCTTACAAGCACTTTTATTGAACCCATTTAAACAAGAACATTAAAAAGTATTTGGGGAAAATAGGGTTTGGAGGACTCTACAAGTATTTGAGGTCACAAATTACATATTATATGGGTAACAGGGTAAAACAGGCTGCCTCAAGAGTCAGAAAAATACAAATCTCTAGAGGCACTTCAGTATGAAGTCAGTGAGCACTTGCAGGTTGTCAGCATGAGCAGGGCACTGGTGGAGTGGAGAAGAATTAGAGGATTCGATGGCTTTTATGGTTCCTTTCACCTCTGAGATTCTGTAGGTCTCCTTCTCTTAAGTCTCTGGAGATAATCTGTACCTTCACTCACATGCATTTTCTGATGGTAAATAAAAGAAATGGAATGCTTACTCCTCTCTACTCTGAATGCAGTAGAACCCTGTAGATCATAGTTTTCTTCTTTTTGGGTTATGCTCTCTTTCATTAGGAAAAAATTATAAGCACTTGATAAAATTTTCTAAAGATATGTATGTAAAAAGTTATCAGGCTGTTTATACCCAAAGAATATTAAAATTTATTTTTATGTTTGAATTTTCAAATTATTATAATTATTATTTAACAAAATCAAATATCAGGTTTGCTCAACAGGAGAAAAGGTTGAATATATCTGAATACATCCATATCTTTACTTGAAACTTTACATATATATATATATATATAAACTGAAAAACCATCGTCACAGTATAGCCATGAATACACAAACCAATAATTTGGGGGTGGTTATTATAAAAAAAACAGTGTTTTATCTTGGAGATTAGCAGTGTATGTGTGTGTGTGTATATATATATATATCAGAGGTAATATCTAAGATTCCACAGTGCATTTCTAAATCATTGCATAACACATCAGAGTTTCTATGAGGCTATAATCTCCTTAAGAATAGACAGCAGGTACTAAATAAATAAATGTGACAATTTTTCATTTGGAAAAGAAAATTCAGGTTTGGAAAATAGAAAAGCAATCATGGTTTCTCTGAATTCCAGGTGAGAGGACAGAGAATTGATTGTTTCTGCACATTTAAAGCACTGAAGACCTCGTCAAGACTTCATGAGTGGCAATTGCAGGGATAACTCACGCCATGCTCCAGAGGTTGGAGTGCAACTGAGCATGAGGAGAGTGGTGAATTGCAGACAAATGCAAGAGCAGAATCTCTTAACAATTTTGGAAAGTTACTTTCTTTATTTGGAAAGAGAATACCATATTACTGTAGTGTTTACCAGAACATGCAGCAGGTTTGCATGGAGCTGCTCTCTGGGTCTGGTCTCAGAGCTACACAGTGTAGCTGTCCAAATTACCCACTTCCTGCTGAGACTGTTTATGGTTGGTAGCCCAGAGGGTGTTGATGTGAGAGAAAACCCTTATATTTCATCTTCAAAGCTGAGAGTGGAATGTGATGATATCCAAAAGAAGGCTTCAGTTGAAAATACATGACTTTGAGGAAAAAGAAAATCACTAGTTATCATCTGCATGATTATACTTAGTTTCTATTATAACCACAAGCTTCTACCAATACTGAGCAAGGGCTCCATTAAGACCCCAAATGATTACATGGAATTTGAAATTATATGTTTTGTATGTGACCTGATCAAAAAACATTTAGCCAGGCATGGTGGCGCATGCTTGTAATGCCCGTGCTTGGGAGACGGAAGATCACACTAGTTTGAAGCCAGCTGGCTTAAGAGACCCTGTTTCCAAATAAAAATATAATAAATAGGTCTGGGAGTGTAGTCTGGGTTAGAAGGTTTTCCAGAAACCCTAGTACCACCAAAAAAATTTTAAAGGAAATTATGCATCAATACTTATTTTTTTTTATTTAGGTTTTTGTTTGTTTGGTTGGTTGGTTGGTTTGGTTTTGGGTTTGGGTTTTGTTTGCTTTTCCACACAGAAAAACACTAAATTGGTCTGAGGACAAGTGCTTTCCTTGAGAATTATGTGCATTAGAAACACATACTTTTTAACATATTAAAAAGCTGCTAGTTTTGCTTTCTCTACAGTCTACTGGAAAAAAGTACCCCAATGTTCCATTGGGGTAATAGATTTAATATTCTCTGGCTAAGTATCCAAATGAAGCTCTACCACAGGAATCTTATATTCCTGATTCTAAAGAGTTTATTTTGTTTCAGGAAAAGCCACCTGACCTATGTTAGCCAATCAAAGGCAATTTTTAAGTCATAAAGAAGCTTTCTAAAAGAATGGTTCTTTCTTTTTTGCTAGATTTGAACACTGAAAGGATAGACTAGCTATCTTGCCCCCACCATGGAGCCTGGGAATAAGTCATTATTTTGAGAAGTGGGGCAGAAATAAGAAAAAAGCCTAGTTTTTCTAACATAGTTTGGGCTCCTTGGATCAAACCATATATGCATGAAATTTTAATCTATGTAATCCAATAAATTTCTTTACTTGCCAAAATAGCATAAGTAAGGTGCCTACTATGCAACAAAGTCATTTAACATGATGAATGAATTAAAGGTGACTTCTATCCTGATCCTCTCTTGAAGATTCAGCAGTGTTAATATGAAAAAAGTAAAAGAAAATTTATTTTTATCAGTTACCATGCTGCAGAAACTGAAAATCTAACACAAGTAATTAGTTGTAAACTTATTAAAAATAAATTTAATAAAAGTTACTATTAGTCTTTTTTCAATTGAACATAAGGAAGTCATTACTTCCTACCTCCTTAGAGATACTTGTAATTCTTAATCAAAAATTCTTTGTAGAGCTGGTCATGGTTGCACAGAGCTCTTGTAATCCCAGCTGAGATGGTAGGATCATGGTTTGTGGAAAGCTTCAGTTACTTAGTGATACTTAGTGAGGACCTTTGCAACTCAGTAAAACCCTGTTTCAAAATAAAGAATAAAAAATAGGTTTGGGGATTGCAGCTCAGAGGTAAAATACCCCCAAGTTCCATCCCCAGTACCAAAAAAAAAAAAAAAAAATTTGTAAAAAAACTGGCTAATCAAAAATTCATTATGGACTTTCTTTTATCCCTTCCTTCTTTTTCTTTTAACAGGAGGAGTCTAAAACTTTATTTGGAGTATATTCTGTATATGTCCCTAAAAGCAAAATATGTGCATGCAGGGGAAATGAGTTTTTGACAATAATCCAAAAACCCTTTGAGTCTACCCTCACACTCCAAGTTAGCTGCATATTCAATTCTAGATTGAAAATAATTTCCCCTCATAATTTTGGTGTTATAATTTCATTATTGCCTAGATTTTATTTGTGCTTCTGAAAAATACAGAGCCAGTTTGTTTGTGAGGGGAGAGGGTAAAGGGGATTGAACCCAGGGGTGTTCTGCCTCTGTGATACACCCTCATCCTTTTTTTTTTTTAAACAGGAGCTTACTAAATTGATGAGGCTGGTCTTGAATCTACAATCCTCCTCCTTCACCCTCCAAACTACTGGGATTACAGTCTTGAGCCACTATGCCAGGTTTCCAGTGCCATTCTAATATCCAGTCCTTGGTATTTGACTTGTCCACCATCATCTCCAAACCTCACCATTCATAATCCCACACAGCACCATATTCGCACTGTAATAATACTGGTGCCCCTGATTCATGAGTCTTACTGACTTTATTTTTTTCTAGGGAATACACATTCTCTTCTCCATTAGAGATAAAGAGGGGGACTCACCTGACTCGGGTAGAGGAAGCAATTGGTATCTAATTAATCTCTACACAGCCACATCCTGGCTCCAAAGGGGCCTGGTACTTCCAGCATCCAAGAGTTTCCCAGGGTTCTAGACAGTCTCTCAGTTCTCATCAGTGTCTATATCTCTATATGTCAGCTGTTTTTATTCATCAAGTCATTTACCATTTCTCAATCTACTTTTCATCTTCTGAAGTTTTCTGAAAATATCTTGCTTGCCATCATCACCTTTCCATTTTTTTTTTTTTTTGGTTCTTTGGGGTTTATAATGTTTTCATTATTTTCTAATGTTTCATGAAGATTGTTTCAGGAAATAAATTCATATAGTCAAACCACCATTTTGTGTGGAACTTTGGCATTAAAAAATTGCTTTATCCTTTATTCATTCTTTACAAATTCCATTGAGGATATAGTCTATGGCTGACATTAATTGGAGCTCTAATTCTCCAAACAATGACCTTTGCATTGTAATCTCAACAATGTTTTTCATTGGTGGCTTTGGTTGTACAAATCTTGAACTACATAATATCACTCACTATATTCCTATAAAATACCTAACCTGAGATCTTAGTGAGGACAAAAGCTGTGTGTATACCCATGTGCATGGGCACAGGCATGACTGTGCATGTGTAGGTTTCTAAACTAGAAATACAGCACACTTACCCCCTGCTATGAATGGCTAATTATCTATTTAGAGAATCAGAACTTCTATTCATAGAATGTTAAAAACAACATGATAATTAAATAGTAACGCAATAAAAATAGAAATCACAAAATAGTTATTTGCCAAACAAAAAATAAGTGTTTCACACAGAAGTAGAGCATCTTCCTCTGACTGAGATGGAACAGACAAGTTTCATAAGAGTTGCATTTTAGAGAAGCCTTAGTGGATTTATACACTTGAAATTATTTCATTTTTATACTGATGTTTCAAGGATTGCCATATGTTCATGAAGTCTTATTTTAACCCACTTATTCTCTGTCTTAGACACACAGCTAGTCATATCTCTAAGCCTCCCTTGCAGATGGGTGAGGCCATAAAATATTGATAGAATTGATGTGCCCTCCACCCCCACTTGTTTCTCCAGTTACTCTAGAAACCTATCTCAGGTGATACTGTATGTTTTTTTTCCTTTCCAAGTCTATGGTCAGTCTTTATACTCTATTCCTGTCCAAACTGACATGCGATTATAAGTCTCTACATGCTATTCTTTTCCTCTCTAACTGGACTTGGGAGTGTTTTACCATCTTCTGGCTTCCTCAACTCCTTATCCCCAGGACATGGCCTGACACAAATTGAATCAGAAGTGATAGAAAAATAGGCAGTCATCCAGGAGTCCCTCAAAACATGGGGCTGAAGCTGAAAATGGAAAGTGAGTTACACTTTTAAAAGTTTTATGGATTTGTCAATTCCTGAATTGACTGATATGGTTCTAGAAAGGGTTCTGTCCACTGGCTTAATGACTCAATTGAAGTGAAATATTTGTTTGCTGAGCCAGTATGTGACCTCTGGGAAGAAAAGCCCATGTCTATGCAACTCCTATTTTCTTTGTTTTTAATTAATTGTCTCTCTGTTTTAATGTAAATTTTACATATTAAATTTACACACTAAGCCGGGTGTGGTGGCGCATGCTTGTAATCCCAGCATTCCGGAGGCTGAGACTGGAGGATCATGATTCACAAACAGCTTCAGCAACTTAGGCCCTCCGTAATTTAGTGAGCCCTGTTTCAAAATAAAGAATAAAATATAGGGCAGGGAGTGTACCTTGGAGGTCAAATGCCCCTGGGTTCCATTCCCATACCCACACACACAAAAAAATTTACACACCAAACTGCAGTACTTACCAAGCACATGGACAAATGCAAAACTATAGTGACATCTTGGCCACTGGGATTTATTTCTCTGGTAAGACTGATCATGCTTTTTAAATATCTGGGAACCAGAGGCAATGATTTCAGGTGGTTGTAAAGTAAACCTAACCTGTGTGATATCTGTGAACTACTTGATTAAAAAAAAAAAAAAAAAAACTTAAAGCACAGGCAATTGTGGGACACATCCAACACTTAGGCTGTACCTGATCACTGTAGGTATTTGGTAATGTGGTAAGATTTAATTGGATTCTTCCACATAGCCCGCTCTGGTTTAGCAAATTAAGGTGCATAGTTGTGTGTAACTAATTCAATTAGTCATTTTCATATTAATTACCTCCTGCGTATTAAGTTTTATTTCCCCCAATCATGACTCAGAGTTTAATTTTTCTTTTCTATTTGCAGCATTAGGAAGAATCACATGATGGATTGCATTTTCAATCAACTATGCACAGATTGCCTTCAATGACAGGCAAACCCAAGGGCTGTAGTTAGAACTGCAGAAAAAATCCAAAGACCTTTTGAATATTGCATAAGCACATATGGGATTCTCTGCTTTAGCATCCTATGAGAATGAGGCTGATCAGATTGTTCTGAAGGAAACAAATTATAGGAAGGCTTTTGCCAGAATCTATTGAAATCATCTCCTGTTACTTGGGGACTATTTTTTATTCCAGATGCTTGTAATTAATTCCATATTCAAATTCTGTTTTTCAGAGGAAGAAAGATAAGCTTCTTTCTAATTTTGTAAAGGGTTACAGGTGAGAAAGTTTCTTAATTTATTTTCCTGAAGAAAACAAAATATAGCAAGGCAGCATTATAATCCCTTTTAAGGATTTATTAAAATGTCAAACTCTGAGGGACTAGAGCTGTATGAGAAAAATGAATAAACAGCAGATTAGCATTTAGACAATATTCTTTCATTGTTTGACTATAGAAAATAATGGTGAATAGAATTAATTTGGAATTTGGCAGGGATGTGGACAGTGGAGGTAAAGCGTGCAAATAATTGAGTAAATTTGAATTTTGTCGGAACATTTATTTGAATAAATTAAGGAATAGCATGATGACAAAGATTCTTATGAATACTGAGTACAAAACAAGAATTTAAGAAAGTTTATATTTTTCTAATGGTTTCTGGAATTAAAAATATTTCTTTTTCCCTTTAAAAATCAGATATTTTTAGCACCCATGCAATTGAGGACTAAAATCAGTAATGACCACTAAAACTACAATTTGTTGTTGAGTTGTCCAGATTAGATAGAAATAAAATCATTTCAAACCATATCTTCCCAGTTTCTCTCAAAAAATAGATAAGAAATGATCATCTTACTAGTTATTTGGAACCTTTGGATCACTTTAGATAAAGAAAAGGTATATCACTTTAATAGAATGTTTCCTTCTAGAAAAAGGACCTATTCAGACAATTTAATTACTGTAGTTTATTGAGCATAAATTGTGGTCATATCAGCTCTTTTCCCCACTCTCATTTAGATCTAATTAGAATTAGATGGGCTATTTAAATGTGTATATGCAAAATGAATATATTTAATGAAAAAACTTAAAAATAGCCTAAATAAGGAAGCCATTTCCTTCACTGATGAACAGTCTAAACTGTACATGACTTGATCAGACCACATAACTGAGTGGAATTCATTGACTTCATTCATTCTCCTAACTTTAAGTTATGTTTTTAGTGCATTATTGGGCAAGGATGTATCTTAAAATGTTGCGATCTATTGTCATCTTCAGAATGGGAAAGAATGGTTTATTCTATTAAATAGAAAAGTCTGAAAAGATAGGAAATGGGGTTTTGCTGAGTGTTGTTGGGAGTAACCAAAGGGCCAAGGAACTTCTGTGGAGACAGCCCATGTGTAAGAGGGCAGAGACAGAACAAAGCTCAACTGCCCTGAAGCTGTTGAGAGGGAAAATCAGTCTTCAGAATAGTATCCTGCCTTGCCTTCCCTTCCCTCTACTCCTTCCTATTCATTTGAGTTGGCATCTGTGATGTAGAATACCTTTTCTCTACCTAAGATATTCTTCTCCCCTCTCAAAGAAAATAGAACAAAAAGATCATGCTCAGGATCACAAGCGGGAGACTGAAAGGCATAATGTGTGTGTCACCCAGTGGCGATGACCCTCAATTGCCTGAGAGGAAAATTGCTTAAGACAGCTTGGCCTTCTACTCACAGATACTGTGCAATCTTGTGATTTAAATCAGGCATGCAGAGAGCAAGCATAAGGAAAGGTGATGGACAGGTGGCACTTTCTGCTTTTTCTTTGCTCTCTCCCTGTCCTCTTCCTTTCCTAACTCTTCCTTTTCCCTCCCTTTTCTTTTGTAGTTTTCCTTTCTGTCCCTGCTCTACTTCTCTTCACTAACCAAAAGGCTATTTTGCAATACCGATTTGATTTATGATAAAAACTCAGTAAAATTAACTGTTTATTAAACTAACCTAACTAAACTACTTTTTAATGCACTTGTCATTACTATAATATCCAAAAGTTAATGGGGAAAAATAAAAGTCTTCAAATCCATTAAGCTCATAACCAAATCTGTTACTATAGCGTATGTCCCCTGAATGCAATTATATTACTTAGGTATAATAATAGTGATTTGAACTTATAGATCTACTGAAGCTATGAGAGGAATTGAAGACCAAGCACATTCGTGTAGACATCTCAGTATTAAAAAAAAATGTCAATGGGGTTCATACATTTCAAGGCCAAGTGTTATTTTCCTAGGCATGTTTGTACATGAAGTAACCATACATCTTTTGCATGTACATTAGATTAAACTTTTTATATATTACAATAGATGAAAACTGAGAATATATTTAATTCAGCAGCTCAAACAATTTTTAAAATATTTGTAAGGCTAACAGATCATTTTCTTCTCTGTGATCCAAATGTATATTGCCAGTAGACAGTGGCTAGGTCTCAGATGATTTATTATTAAAAATCTAAAGATTAACCTTGTTGCTGAGTAGGAAGTACCTCCCAATATAAAGGGCATTTTAATGTTATAATTAAGTCTTTTCTTCATTCACAGACTCTTTCTCACATTCCAGTTTAATTAGCTATTTGACATTGTGTATAGATCTTTCTAGTATCTGAGCCCTGTCATGCTTTAGGAGAATCCCAAGTCATGTGTCATGGAGATGGGGAAATGTGGAAAAGCGAAGTGCTAGGTCCTCTGCTTCCCTGGCCCTGACCATACGGCTCAGACATGACCCAGCCTCAATGAGTGCATGTCCCTGCCAGGGATTTTAAATCTTGTTGAGTAAATAAATGAAAAGATCACTTAGCTTTCTTCATAATGTAGCAGTGACCATGCCCAGTGACCTGTCAGATTATTACTGCTAAAATTTTTTTTGCTTCTAGCTTCTGATTTTTCAAACCTATATTTTCCAAACTTGACCTTTATGTTTATGCAGTTGCCATGAGAAAGCTCCCTTAGGTACCTTTTGTTCCCTAAGCCTGCACCCCAGAATGAACTCAGGGATACATCTTTGCCCAACCTTTACTGAGGAGCAAAGCCCAGCTGTACTTACAGCTGGAAGCAGCACCTGTTAATCAAGCCCACCCTAGATTATTTGGACCTCAAAAGAATCACTGATGTGTAACTGAGTTCAGCCCAGATTAGCAAAGCCAAACATCTCATTCTAACCATGCAGATTCCTGGGAAAGCTTTTGTGCCACTGAGATTGTGTGTTCTGCAGCATGACTGTTGCAATCATTGATATATATCAATTATATGCAATTGAAAGTATTCCTAAAATAGTGTTTGTGTATATTTATGTAATCCTATCTTTAGCTCAATAGACAATTCTATCTAGTTTTAGCAGCCATAATTTTCTATTCTCTTTCCAATTCAAAGGAGCACACAACTTAGTTTTTTCACTGATAAGGTACAAGACTTCCGCGGATGAGAATATGAGTGAAGGTTGGCCTCTCCCCCTTCTATTCATTTCCTTCTTTTTTTCTGATACAAGAGATACATTGAGAGAATAGTTCCATCTTCTATTATTTGTTCTTCATGCTTAGAGCTGAGGAAGCTTTATGTCCATTAGGGAAACTAGTCTGTGGTGTTAAATGCCAGAGTATAGCAGAGATAGACTAAACCTCATGTATGGTGTCAGTGAACCCCTCAATTAACAAATGCAAGCTATCCTGTAGTCCTGCCTCTGCACTTTGTATTGTGTGAGAAGATAGATCATTCTTATTTTTAAGTTCCTTGAGTTGGATTTTCTTTACTTGCTACTGAAAGTATTCTGATATAGGTATGTATGCATCCACAAAAAATGACTGAATATAGAAAAGTAAGTAAAAAGAAAGTAGTTACTGTTGTCTCTCATGAAACTGGAACCAGTGACAGCCCATTTTAAGTGGTGTGTAAGCTGAGGTCATGTAGGAAAGAGTCTATATATACCTGTTTTTTCCTCTTTACCACCTGCCATCTTTATCTGCTCTGAATGTTTGATAGCAAACTGAGGCACAGAAAATTTTAGAGTTTGTTTGAGCAAAGAATGGTTTATGAATCCAGCAGCTCCAAACCAGAAGTGGTTCAGGAGCTCTATTAAACGAGTGTAATGCAAGGAGGAGGTCTTTATAGAACACAGAAGAAAGAGAAAATATCTATCAAAGCCAGGTGTTATGGTACATGCTTGTAATCCCAGCATTTGGGAGTCTAAGACAGGAGGATTATGGTTCTCAGACAGCCTCATCTACTTATGAAGCCCTTTGTAACTCAGTGAGACCCTATTTCAAAATAAAGAACAAAAAATAGGGCTAGGGTATATATAGCTCAGAGGTAGAATGTCCCTGGGTTCCATCCCCAGTACCAAAAAATGGAAATATTTATTTAATGGATTGCAGTTATATAGTTGCCTTATTTGATCTATCCTCACTGGAAAATCCCTACTTCTACATTTATAAGTTTTTAGCTGCTTCTGATTGGTTGATCATAAGTCTTGTTTTTAATAGAGACATAACTATTTTAAGTTTTGCATATGTTTGTACATAAAGCAAACTTAAAGACACTTATGAAGCCTAATTGACTTTGTCTACTCAAGAATTTTTCAGGCCTGGTCTCCATTATAACCTTTTTAAAGAAGCTCATCAGCCAATAGTTGAAAATATACTTTCATTGCTGACCCTTTTTACGGAAAGTCTATATCTAGAATACTCTGACTTATAAAATCCTTCCCTTGCCTCCCACTTTTAGAAAGAAATGTTTGAAAGGTCAGATTGGCTACATATATTATTTGAAATTGGATAATATATTGTTTGAACACCACAATCTTGATAGATTTAATCCTGACATCTACGAAGTATCCCTCAACAAATAAATCAGAACCTTGGGGGGGGGGGAGTAGAAATCAAGAATGAGATCTTTAAAGCTTCCCAAGTAAATTTTAACATGCAGCCAAAGTTGAGAGCACTATTCAAATCTCTGTTGTTCCATGAGTAAACCCCAGATCAAATGAGTTTACAATGGGGAAAGGCATAGAAAAGCAAGAACTATGGGTGTTTTTCTTACCTACTACTAGATAACAAAATTTCCCACAGATTAGCAGCTTAGAGCAACAACAAACTTCTGTTATTCCATGTTCTGTGGATGAAGAAACCAGGAACAGCTAACTGGGTGGTTACAGCCAAGGGTCTTCCTTGCCGGGGGATAGTCATGTGAAGGCTTGAATGGGGCTAGGGATCCTCTTTTCAGACATAGTCTTCACATGCCTGATAGGATAAGGTCTTAGCTTCTTGCAGGCTGTTAGCCAGAAGCCTCAGATTCCTGCCAAGTAGTTTTCTCTCTCAAGCTACTTGATTATTCTTGAAACATGGCAACTGGCTTTCTCTAAGTGAGAAACTTAAGGAAGATCAAGATGTATGCTGTGATACCTCTCATAACCTCTGAAGTCACACTCCAGTATTTCCACAATGCACTACTGGCTAAATAGGCCATCCATATTCAACATAGGAAGTGGAGTTTGGAATCATTGCGACTATCTCAGCTTCTGCAATGAGATAAAAATGAATATGTGATGTGTCTTGATTTTAAGTAAATGCTTGGTAGGCTGAATGATGGGAACCCAGGTTTGTGGCTTCCTTGAAGGACCTTCATCAGACTTAAATTACTCTGTAGATAAGCCCTATCAATTTCCCAAATGCCAGGTGACTGGGAAAAGTCTTTAAGGTACTATGCTAAAGGATGTTATTTAAAGGACTGATGCTCTTCAGGGAAGTCTACCTTTGCCTTTGCTTTAAGTAATTTCATTCAGATTCAGATTAGCTGAGACTAGGAAGTGATGCTTTCAAGCTAACAAGTAAGATGTCAGTAGATTTATTACTTGTTCTTTGGAAAAATGAGAGGACTTATTACTGATCTACAAAAGAGCTCTCTAACATTAAGAAGTAAAATTGTCTGAATTACACTGAAATTGGTTCTTCCCCCTCACTTTTTTTTATTTGGGTGTGGAGAAATAAGGTGTCTCAGGAAAAGCCCACCCAATGTATGAAAATTATTCACAAGTGTGTAAGAACACAGAGAAAAGTAGACAGATTCAGGACTGCACAAAGTGCAGTTTATTCCTAGGTTACAGCAAGACTAGTGGACCCCTGTGACTTAGACAAGAAGAAGGGAAATTTTGAAGTTGAAATGTACCTAGTTATTCTCAAACTAATACAAAGATGTCAGGCACACTCCTGGTACCAGGACCCAGTAGTAAGGCTCCACACACCACTCTGATGGCTTTGTTTATTTAGAACATGATGGAAAACCATGTAACTAAACTGGCCAGGGTTACTTGGAGCAATCGTGCAGTTACAACTCATGAAGGGACAGTCAGGTCAAGCTGAATCCCTGCAAAATGGGCTTCAATTCAGTTCCTAGATTTTCTCTTCTCCATAGTCCTTCATTCCTGGAGTCATTTATTTTGTCCCAGCCAAATGCCATCTACATATTTATATTGCCAAAGTTGTATTTCTAGTCCAGTGTCACATTTACATAGCCAATTGCTTATTTGACCACTCTTCCTAAATGACTTAATATCAAATATTATTTGTCTAAAATCAAACTGATGATTCTTTCCCTATATTTCTTCCTTTTCTTGTCTTTCTTTGTATCTAGAAATTCCATTCTTCCAGTTGATCAGGCAGAAAATGTTTGAATCATCTTTAAGCCTCTCTTTCTCTCATTCCCCACATGTAATAATCCATCCATAACCTTTTCAAAAGTTCTCCCTTCTAAATATTTCTTAAACTATATCTTATTAACTTCACCACTACTATGCTGGACCAAGGCACCTTCCTCTTTTGTCTAGGAATGCAGTAGCCATTTTTTTTTCTTTTGGTGGTACTGGGGTTCCTGGAAACCCTTCTACCTCTGGGCTACACTCCCAGACCTAATATATATATATTTTAGAAACAGGGTCTCTTAAGGCAGCAAGGCTGATTTTGAACCTGTGCATTCCTCCTGTCTCCACCTCCCAAGCGTGAGGATTACAAGAGTGTGCCACCACGCCCGGTGCTACAGTAACCTCCTAATTCATCTTTCTGCTTTAATTCTGTCCTTAAAACCTACTTTCCATAAGCATTTAAAAATGGGAAACCTCAGGGCAGTTTTGATTTGTATCTCTCTGATTTCTAATGATGTTGAGCATTTTTTCATGCATTTATTGGCCATTTTTATTTCTTCTTTTGTGAAGTGTCTATTTAGTTCACTTGCCCATATTTGATTGGGTTATTTGTTTTCTTAGTGCTGAGTTTCTTGAGTTCTCTGCATAGTCTCTATCAGAGGAGTAGTTGGCAAGAGTCTTCTCAGTTGAGGTTCTTGATAATTTCCTTTGCTGTACGGAAGCTCTTCAATTTATAGTTTAATGCAATCCCACATATTGATCCCCCTTTTAGTTTCTTGTGCCTTTGGGATCTTGTTGAGAAACGTTTTAGCTGTGCGTATGTGTTGCAGTGATGGACCTCTGCCCTCTTCGGAGCTTCAAGGTCTCTGGTCTAATTTTCAAGTCTTTGATCCACCTTGAACTGATTCTTGTGCAGGGTAAAAATATGGATTCATTTCCCTTTTCCTGCATTTGATTAACCAGTTTGCCAACACCATTTGTTGAACAGACTTTTTTCCAGTGTATATTTTTGGCCCCTTTATCAATAATCATTCGGTTGTAAGTGTGTGGATTTGTTTCTGAGTCTTCTATTCTCACCCATTGTTCTATGCTTCTGATTTTAGGCCAGTATCATGCTGGTTTTATTACTATGGCTTTGTAGTATAGTTTAAAGTCAGATATTATGATTCCTACTACATGATTTTTATTGCTGAGAACTACTTTGTCTACTTTTGGGTTTTTGTTGTTCCAAATGAATTTAAAGACTGATTTTTCTATGTCTTTAAGGAATGAGCTTGTTAATTTAATGGGTATTGCATTGAATCTGTAGATCACTTTTGGAAGTATGGTCATTTTGATGATGTTTATTCTGCTTATCCATGAACATGGATGATCTTTCCATCTTCTGAAGTCTTCTTCGATCTGGGCGTGGTAGCACATGCTTGTAATCCCAGCATTTGGGAGGCTGAGACCGGAGGATCATGGTTCATGGACAGCCTCAGCTACTTAGTGAGGTCCCTCTGCAACTCAGTGAGACCCTGTTCCAAAATAAAGAATAAAAAATTGAGCAGTGGGTGTAGCTCAGAGGTCAAATGCCCCTGTGTTCCATCCCCAGACCCGCAAAATAAATAAATAAATAAATAAAGTCTTCTTTGATTTCTTTTTTCAAAGTTTTATGATTTTATTTGTAGAGGTCTTTTACTCCTTGGTTAAGTCTATTACTAAGTATTTTTTTGTGTGTGTGGGATAACCTGATTGGATGTGTTTTTTGCATTTCTTTTTCAGTGAATGTGTGGTTGCTATATAGAAAAGCTTCCAATTTTTTTAGATTGATTTTATATCCAGATTATTTGCTGAATTTTTTATCAGATCTATAAGCCTTTTAGTTGAGTATGCTGTGTCTTCTCCAAACTACCCTGAGATTCCACCTAACTCCAACTAGAATGGCAATTATTAAAACACTAACAACAAAAAATGCTGGTGAGGATATGGAGAAGTGGGAACTCTGATACATTATTGGTGGGATTGCGAATTAGTGCAACCACTTTGGACAAAAGTATGGAGGATCCTCAGAAGAATGGGAATTAACTTACCATTTAATCCAGCAATATCACTTCTGGGTATCTACCCAAAAGAAAGGAATCCAAACTACAAAACTAATGCATGTGTATCTATGTTCATAGCTGCACACTTCACCATTGCCAAACTACTGAACCAGCCAAGATGTCCATCAACAGATGAATGGATTACAAAACCATGGGACATGTACATAATAGAATTTTACTCAGCAATAAATAAGAACACAATGATATCATTTACAGGAAAATGGATAGAACTGGAGAACATTATGCTAAGTGAGATTAGTCAGTCACACACAAAAATATAAGAAATTGGTTGTTCTCCCTAATATGCAGAAGCTAGGGAGAAAATGGGTCATAGAAGGAACTCTAGATGAAGAAGGAGATACCATAGATGAGCAAATAAGGTGACCTAATGAGGAGAATAGGAGGGGTAATAGGTAAATTCTCTAATGTACATGATGTACATTAACAAACATATAAAAGTCAAGCCAAACATTAGAAGGAGGGAGAGGGGAGGAAATGGGGCAGGAATTGGGTAAGGGCTAATTGAGTGATGTGAACATGTATGACTCTACCATCTTGTACTTCATTAGTATATATGACTACAATGCACCAATAAAAACTTTTTTAAATTTTACAAAAAAAATAAGAAAACAAGCCCTGTAAGGTGGCACAGTCTGTAATGCCACCAGTAGTTGGGAGACTGAGACAGGACGATCACAGGTTTGCGGACAGCCTCACCAACTAAGCAGGGCATTGTTTAAAAATTAAAAAGTACTATGGGTTTAGCTCAGAGGCAGAATACCTCTGCATTAAATCTCTAGTACCAAAAGAATAAAATTAAAATTAAAAATAAAATGAAAGAGAGTAGTACTAATTTTGAAATCTCAAATGATTTCACATTTCTAACATTCTCATTCTGGCCAGTAGTGCCTACCATGATCTGCTCCCCATTCCTCTCAATCTCATTACCTCTCTGCCCTTATCCACTCCCCTCTACTCTCTACCCCACTCCACCTCACACTGACCTCCTTGCCAGTCCTTAAACACCAAGCATTCTCACATACTCCCTGAGGACTATTCAATCCCTTCCTCTGCCTGGAATCTTCTCGTCCACATATCTGCTTGGTTTGCTTTTTTATTTTATATTTACTTAAAATTCTCCAAAATAGAAGCCTTTCCTTCCCACTATATATAAAGAATATATCCTACAACCTCATCTAATCCCCTTACCCTATTTTTTTTATTCGAAACCTATATTATAATTTGACATGCATTTACTTAATTGTAAGTAAAATATAAAGCTATATTAGGACAGGATTATTATGCATTACATTTTTTGCTATATCTGCAAAGGTTAAAAACTTTCTTGGCATATAGTAGGTTTTTACTAAATGTGTTTTTAATTGAATTTGATTATATTTATTCCTGACATCTCCTAAAATTTTATGTTACTATTTCAAAATTATCTTCTGGATATCAGAAATTAAAGTAAAATTTTATCAATGGGGATATGTTATGATTTGAATTTAGAGTGTCTCCCAGACCTCACATCATAGATGAGGCAGCCATGTTGGGTGTGGGCCTTGGTTGCTAGAAGAGGTCCCTGGGGGTATGGCCTCCATGATGTGAGAGCAGAGTCCCTTTGATAGTGTTCTCTGCTTCCTGTTGCCAGGCCCTGTGCTCTGCACACTTCACCAAAACAATCATGGGCTGAAACCTACAGAAATGTTGGAAAGTAAATCTTTCTTTCTCTAAGTTATAGTCATCATGTATTTTGGATTATAGCAGTAAGAACACTGACTAAAATAGAATCTTTCATATTTTGATCATATTTAAATTTTAAAATTGAACCCAATTTACCTAAGGCTGATTGGGAAAAATTCTGAATTTAACTAATAAAACATAACAGTGTGTTGAATTTAAAGACTTTATAGAAATGAGTGAATGTTTAATAACATGGAATAAATTTATTCTAAATTCATATTCAAAACTATAATTTTTGAAGGTTTTGAAGGTCAGGAAGGGTTTTTAACAGTAGCTGGTAAATATATATATATATATATATATATATATATATCAGAAAATTAATTATTTTCATAATTATTGTACTGAAAGCTAATTTTTTTTATATTTTTGGAAGAAAACCAGCTAGCCTAGGGTTACCAACCTGAAAAGACAAGTTAGACACCAAACATAGTAATCCAAAATACCAACTATTTTTAACCATAAATGGCATGATAATACAAATGGAAAATGTGCAATGTTAATTTTAATGGAATTAAGAGGCAGTATATAGTAAAACCACCTTATAAGTGATAGTTCTGGGGCACCAGGATAAAGTCAAAGAAGTCAAGGAAAAGAGGGCATTTGCTTTTACATAAATATATAAAACTAAGTGTGTTTCTTTAAGTACTTCTTAGGCTGTTGTATGTGTAATTCCTAGTCAGGGTAATGGATTTGTGATATCAATTCCATGTTTGTATGCTCTTCTTCTGCTATCAACTGATAAAGATTGAGGTCAGTTTTTAGATGGGACATTAAGTTTGCTCTGTTACGTGTGTTGTTTGGCCTGCCATTCTTACCACATGTTGTCAACCTAATGATTACTGTTTTCTAAATCACTTATGATATAGATTGTGTTTATACAAATAAACAAATTTGAGAGGCCAATCACCAAATAAGTAAGTAGAATAATTTAGAGTTAAAACTAGTTTGACACTTAGGGCCTAATGTATCTAGCAATCCTATGAAGACTTCATTGGTTTGTTTATGTAGATATAATCATAGCTGCAGGCACTACTTTTCCTTTCATAACCCTGCTGTATTGCAACTTCAACAACATAGGCAAATACTTAAGAAGAAAGAAGTTACTTTTTAAAACAATTGGGGGCAAGCTGGGCATGGTTGCACACATCTATGATCTCATTGCGTGGGAGGTTGATACAGGAGAATTGCAGATTCAAGGCCAGCCTTGGAAACTAGATGGGGGCTCTCAGCAGCATAGTGATACCTTGTTTCCAAATTTAAAAAATAAAAATTAAATAGGGCTAGAGGGTGTACCTCAAAGGTAGAATGCCCCTGGGTTCAATCCCCAGCACCACAAAAAAACATATGGGGGGCAAACTGGAATATAAGTATACAATTTATATTTTAGCATGACACTTCTGAAATTCTGCTCCTTTCTTTAATTATTGTAATAGAAAAAATACACCTAGTAGGCAATCTGTTTATTCTTTAAAAAAATCTGTCTTTTCTTATAAATGATATTAGCCTGAAATATGTGTGTAAAATTTTTATTCTTCCCTCATTTTTCTGTTATTTCATTACATCTGCAGTGATAAAAGAATTGACTTTTCTTTCTTGTTATTTCTGCTTTGAAAATATGTAGAAATGAAGTAATCAATAAAAATATGAAGATGAAAATTTAAATAGAAAAGTATAAAAAATTTTAATCTTGTGTTTTAATCAAATACTGCTAACATGTATTAATGTATTCTTAAATCTGAAAGGTTAGTGAGCAGATAGAGACATTTTTAAATTGTGATATAACATAAGAGATTTCTGGGTATTTTTGAGTCAAGAATTAGAATAGCAAAATAAGGGAAAGTGTAAGTGATACTGTATATTCATATTGAATATATTCATATTCAGACTTAAAATTATATGAAATGCAAATTCCATGCCAATTAAGATTAACATATTCAGAAAACAACATATTCTGGGATTGTGTCCTTCATTTATTAATACTTGGTCATATAATACATTTTGAGTATATAATCATGACATTGTCAGGTTTTTATGCTTAGAAAGAGTCATCTATTTTTGAAAATGACAAATACTAATAATAATTCCTGACTCTTCCCCTAGTGAAAGCAATATTTTTTTAACTTGGTAATCATCATCCTATGATTTACCATTCCTTTGTGCTTTGTGATACCCATAGCAAATTGCAAACTCTGTGTTTTCAGAGAAAGAGCTGGAATAAATTATGAGGAGTAGGCTGATATGCCAAGCAACAAATAGGAAAACTGAAATAGAGTTTCTAAAGAGCCTCTCTTCATTGCAGGAATGGATTTCCCTCAGTCCCTATGGGACCCCTGTTCTAATCTTCAAGCTAGAATTGTTCAGCTTGTTTTCTCTTAGTGTTTGACTGGACAACAGAGTGAGCCAGGCTTTAAGTTAAAGAACAGATTACCCTTGGGACAGAGCTGGTGCTGTTCAAAAGGAGTTCTGAATTCTCTGGCTTGCCCCTTCTTGGAAGAGTTAAGCTGGAGTATGTATCTCAGTCCTTCATTCTATAAACAGAATGCAGTCAGTCATTTGCAGATCTTTGTTAATGCCTGTAAACACTTTCAAGAAAATACTGAAGCAATTACAGAAAACTTTAAAGTACTCTCCTTTACCTTAAAATCTTTGTTGATTCTTGAATGGTCTGGCTTATTTCCAGTACCCATCTGTTTTGAAAAAGAACAATGTTTTAAAGACTAATATTGTGGAAAGAATTGGCTCCAAACATCAAGTTTCAGACTTTCTTGTTCCAAAAATATTAGGAATTCTTGGCAAACTGGGCCTATGAGTGACAGATAGAAACAATAGTATGAAATGATAGTATAGGAATGATTATATGAAACTGGCAGTAATAGTGTTTTAACAAGACCACCTAGTGAGTTAGAAATTAACCCTGGCTGAAGTTCCAGACAAATGGAAATTTAAGTGATTTTTACTCTAAAATGAGACTAAATCAATGCAAATTCATTTGTAATTCATAGCTACTACCCCTCTAATCTTTAAGAGGGATGTAGGCTGAGTCCAGAATTACAGTAGGTTTTGAGGACTGGATCAAATTACTTCTGAGGCAGTTAAGAGTCAGAAAATTTGAAACTTAGTTTGGTCACTAGCTAGGTTACATCAGGCAAAATCAATCTTTATGAGCTATATTTCTTCCTCTTTCTGGTGGAGTAATTTATCTCATAAAGTTGTAATATGAAGTGAGCTTAACATATAAAGCTCTTAGTACCTTAATGGCTCCTAGTAAGAACTTAAAACTCGTGGGTATTATGCTCTTGTGCTTAATACATCCAGCATCCTAAATATGAACTACCTTAATGTGAACCATTGGCATACTTAGAAATTTAAGAACATTTTATGTCTAAAAATGTTTCAGAACTTTGTTTTTGGGATTTTTTTGAGGGTTTTTTTTGGGGGGGGCACTTTAGCCCACACAATGAGGTCACCATTTTGAACCAGGTTAGCTTTGTACACAGTACATTCTAAGTGGAAATTGTACACAGGCAGACAAGCTTCCTTGGAAAAAATGGGATCAAAAGGTGGACCTTGATGACCTTCTTTCCTCCCCAAAAATGTTAACCTTACCTCTCCCTAGACTTAGCGTGTGACTGCCACTCCCTAAACCTAGCCTGTAATCACTTTCTTGAAAATGGCCTGTAACTGTAAACTTAACTAGTGACTTCCTTGTGCTTTGCTTTGTTTAAACCCTTAAAAAATGATGCACTGGCTGCAGGAAGTCAGGAAATTAAAAATAATGTTTGTTTTCAGTGTCGTTCATTGAGGGACTTCAGCAAGCACCAGCCATGGCACCCAAGACCACCATATTTTTTTTCACCACTTTTCTTAAGAGCTCCAATAACTTTCCTTGATGTTTTTCTGATTATTTTACTAATGGCTTGTGATTTATGCCAATTATTGATTGCTAAGGCAGAAGCTTATAAAATTTAAAAGCTTATATATCCAATGTATGAGAGATTCCCTGTTTTTACAAAATAATGGTGAACATTCCTAACTAAATAAGGTCTTTGATGGCCTCAAAAAGGAAGATGTCAGGGCTCATCTAGTGTGAAAATCACCTGCTTTGTCTCCTTCTCTAAAGGTTTGACTTAATGGATCAGGTAGAGCCTGTTCTCAGTGGGTGTCGAAACATCTCTAGGCATTTTTATGTAACCAAGATTGTGACCATGAGTGGAGTAAGGAAACTTGGGTTTCTGCAGTTTCCCCTTAGCAAGGCCTAAATCTCTATAAATCCATACAGGTTTTTCATAAAATGCAGTAACTAGCAGCACTTGGGATTTAGCCTCCTTTGTTTTTTAGGTTGCTTTAGTTTAGTTCAACCCACACATTGATGATTTAAAATTCAACTGTTACTTTTTTTTTTTTTTTTTTGCGGGTCTGGGGATGAAGCCCAGGGGCATTTGACCTCCGAGCTACACCCCCTGCCCTATTTTTTATTCTTTATTTTGAAACCAGGTCTCACTGAGTTGCAAAGGGCCTCACTAAGTAGCTGAGACTATCCGCAAACTGCGATCCTCTGGTCTCAGCCTCCCGAATGCTGGGATTACAAGTGTGTACCACCACGCTTGGCTCAACTGTTACTTTTAAAGAACGTTATTCCATCTTTGGTATGGTTAATAAGTTAAAGGTTTCTATTTCAAATATGAGTGTTAATTGAACTCATCACAATTGTGGAGCTTATGCCCCATAGGTAGACTAGCAGTATAAATTGATGCAGTAGATGTGAGCCCTAGTTTAACATCCTTTCTCTGTATTTCTAATGCTACCTAAAGAAAAGTATTTTTAAAGTATCTGCTATTCCTTTTACTCTTTAGTGAATAACATCTACACACAGCGCAGGTAACAGATGCCTCCACAAATGAAGAGAGTGCTTGAGCTTCTCTGAAGGGAGGCTT
Organism: Muscardinus avellanarius; assembly: GCF_963383645.1. Lineage (NCBI taxonomy): Eukaryota > Metazoa > Chordata > Mammalia > Rodentia > Gliridae > Muscardinus > Muscardinus avellanarius. The sequence continues at coordinate 44,960,205 of NC_137793.1, forward strand.
TGAGTTGCAAGTGACTGTTCTATATCAATCCATCTCTTTCTTCACCACTCAATCCTCATGCCAGGCCTGTCCTTCTACTTTGGGCTACTTGAGAGGAACCCTTCTTCAAAAACAAGCTCAAATGTCAATGTCCCCTTCTCCATAATTCCTTTTCAATTCTGACCATAAAGCTTCTGTGACCCCATACTACTTGTTTTTTGTTGTTGTTGTTTTTTGCTTTTTGTTTTTGCTCACCTACCCCAAAATCCACATTTACTTTGGACCTCAACTTCTACCAATGTGTTTCTGCATCATCTCTTCAAAAATATCTTTTTACTACTTCAGTGTTAGAAAAGTCTTATTGACTTCATGAATAAGGTGTCATACTACTCAAAAAAATGTGTGATGTTGATGGTGAAGTAGAAATTACTTTTAAGAAAGGAGGAAGACTATGAACTGGATTAATCAGGAATGACAACAGAGAAAGTAAAACTTGAAAAGGAATCCAGGGCTAGATAGAATTTGGATTATAAGAGGCAAGATCTTTCTACAGAATACTACTTTCAGTCACGTTTGAATTGTGTGTGTGTGTGTGTGTGTGTGTGTGTGTGTGTGTAAACTTGTACACACACATGTACCTGAAGAGTCACTTATGTGTCCTGATCTCTTTTGATATTGCAATTTATGTACACCTGATAAAGGCCAATGTGTCAACTTCCAGTTCCAAGACAAGAGCAAAATATATATCTTTACACCTTATTTGAACTTCAAGAAAAGGAAAAAATATTTATTTCTCTGATTCACAGAATCAACTGGAGGGAACTATGTTGAGTTATTCATCATCACTCTTCAATAATATGATTAGTACAGAAGTAATACTGATGTTGTCTTAAAATATTTACCACTTGCTATCTCTTAGGAATATCATATTAGAATAGAATAGTAGTCTATTTGCTAGAGCATGTGAAACAAAAGCTTTTAAAATTAACTGCATATCAAGACCCAACTGGAACCATTACCAGCACTCTCCAGCTCTGACAACTACACTGGATACATGATTAGAACATGTTGAGACAAGAGGATGGAGAGTAAATTCAGCCACTAACCAAGTCTTTTATTATTATAACACTGATGTCAGACAGGACATGATCACAAAGTCATCTTATTTTGCTTGAGTTTGAGGCAACTAGATCTTTCCATCCCGTTATACATTTATTTACATAAAATTTAAAACTTAATTTCACACACTTGTAATCCCCATGCTTGGGAGGCGGAGACAGGAGGATCGCGCAGGTTCGAAGCCAGCCGCACTGGCTTAAGAGACCCTGTTTCAAAATATAAAATAGGTCTGGGAGTGTAGCTCGGAATTAGAAGGGCTTCCAGGAACCCCAGTATTACCAAAAAAAAAAAAAAAAAAAAAAACTTATTCAAACTGATCATCTTTAAGTAGACCCAACCATTTTTCTTTGTTTTGTTCTTTTCTTCTGAAGATTACTCACCTTTCTTTACAACATCATGCATGACCTTGCATTTAGCCTTCCTCCCAAACATCCCTGTGCTTTTGTATTAAACATTAGCTGTCTCCCACCATAAATTCAGTGTGACCAATTACTTTCCATAATGAAGCTCATGTAAATTGAAGTAGAGCAGAGGTTTTGTTAATGAAACTGATCTATTATTAAGGTTGCTTCAATCATCATTTCTGAATAGTGAGATGAAAGTCAGAAATAATATAAGGTTCTTTGTCGGCAAACTTGAGGAAGAAAATAAAGGTTGAAAAATGTACATCTCTCTCCCTCTGCTCATTCTCTCTCTCTCTCTTCTCTCTCATCTTTTTCTCTGACAAGAGAGTAATTTATTTTTTCAAGTCTTATTCCAGTTTTTGATGTAAAAAAATCAATCTCTTCTACAGGTACATTGGTAATACATAATGAATATTTATTCATATAGGACATGGAGCTAAATGGTGGTATCTTTTGAAGTCCATTTTTAGTGGCATCCTTAGATTCTCACGCATTCACATCTTTTTTGTTTATCCCATGAATATGTTTATTGATGTTATGCATGTATCTAGATTTATTGTACAAAACATGTTTGATATATTTATTGCTATTAAATTAAATTGTTTGATCTAAACCTACTTCTGTATATAAGTTTAACCTAAAGATTTTCCTGTTCATAGTGAATTGCAAACTAACTTAAGGTATAAAAAAACTGTAACCTGCTGTTATGATAAGAAAATGATTCTCAGCCAGTCATAAGTGCCCAATTGCACAAACTATGCTCAAATAAAGCAGAAGTAAATCATAACAAATTGGACTGCCTCTGGCCCTCACTCTGTTTTCTGCATTCAGCATCTCCTTTCCACTAGCTATAACTTGCCCGTTCTAAATCATTTTTGGCCCATGTCTTTACCCATTTCCCTGCAAATACAGTCAATTGAGATCTGAAAAATATGAGTTTGTGGAAGAAGGTATTGCATTTTACAATAGAAAGGTATGTGATTATGGTAGCTGCAATAGGAAAGAGGCCAGGTAAACACTGGTCTTTCATCAGAGAAGAAGGGAGACAAAGGGAATCTGATGCTCCATGGCATTCAAGACACAGGTATTTTTGCTTGTCAATGACAGAAAACAATTCAATCTGACTTAATTTTTAAAATAACAACAATTTACTAACTTGATTTTTGAAAAAATTATTGGCTTACATAATTGAAAATTCAGAAAATGCATCTCTGAATCTAGGTGTGCAAGTAACCTGTCAGAAACTATCAATAACCTAAAGAGGAAGCCTACAGAATGGGAAAGGATCTTTATCAGCCACCATTCTGATAGGGGGCTAATATCCACAATATACAAAGAGCTCAAAAGACTCTACACTAGCAAAACAAACAACCCAATCAAGAAATGGGCAAATGAACTAAATAGACACTTCACAAAAGAAGAGATGCAAAGGGCCAATAGATACATGAAAAGATGTTCTTCATCACTGGCCATCAGGGAGATGCAAATCAAAACTACACTGAGATTCCATCTAACCCCAGTCAGAGTGGCAAGCATAAAGAAATCAAACAACAACAAATGCTGGCGAAGATGTGGGGAAAGAGGAACTCTTTTACACTGTTGGTGGGAATGCAAACTAGTTCAGCCACTATGGAGATCTGTGTGGAAATTCCTAAGAAAGGTGGGAATAGATCGACCACATGATCCAGCTATACCACTCTTGGGTATCTTTCCAAAGGGGTTGAATCCAGAGAAATACAGCAACATATGCATACTTATGTTCATAGCAGCACAATTTGTAATAGCCAAAATATGGAACCAACCCAGATCACCATCAACAGATGAATGGATAGCAAAACTGTGGGAAATACACACAATGGAATTCTATTCAGCCATAAAGAAGAACAAAATTATATCATTTGCAAGAAGATGGAAAGCCCTAGAGAACATTATGTTAAGTGAGATCAGCCAAGCACAGAAGGAGAAGATACATATGTTTCCTCTAATATGCCCAAATTAGGAAACATAAAGGATACCAGTGGGACTCCAGATAATGGAGGGGAAATACTTAGCTAATTTTGAATGGAAAGGTAGGAGAGGAGGAAAGCTGATCTTGATTAATGAGGGTCTACACCTGAACATGTGTAAAATTATGAATAAGACATGGTTAACCTGGACAACCATTGGTGGGAGGGGGAAGGGAAAATGGGGGAGGGGGAGAGGGCACCAAATATAGTTTAAATGTATACTATTTATGTTCAATTTTAAAATTGTTAAAAAAAAGAACTCTTCCTCTACTTCTATTTATTTATTTTTTTAAATTTTTGTGGTACTCAGGATGGAACCCAGGAGCATTCAACCTCCGAGCTACACCCCCAGCCCTATTATTTTATTCTTTATTTTGAAACAAGGTGCAATTGAATTTCAAAGGGCCTCACTAAGTAGCTGCAGCTGTCCAGGAGCCTCGATCCTCCTGTTTCAGCTCATGAATGCTGGGATTACAAGCATGCACCACCATTCCTGGCTACTCCTCTACTTCTTAGTTCTACTTTCCTGTGTGTTCATCCTCAGGTGAGCTCTCCTCAGAAGATTTTGAACTGTATCCTTCCTGTTTGGCAACCTTACTGGAAAGAAAGTATCTTTTCTAAGACTTCCCATTTGTTTTTAGGTTCTTATTTGTGAATTCACTTTGATTCATGAGTCCTATGTGAACTAAACAGTGGCATCAGGGGAAGGATTGACCTTAATGAATGGGCAGAAGGGGTGTGTGTGTGTGTGTGTGTGTGTGTGTGTGTGTATCTATTACTGGAGATCCAACCCAGGTCATTCTACCTCTGAACTGCACCCCCAGCCCTATTTCAATTTTTATTTTGAAACAGGGTCTCACTAAGTTGTTGAAGCTGGCCATAAACCTGAAATCCTCCCATCTCAGCCTCCCGAGTACTGGGATTATAGTCACGCAGATAACTATTTTTTAGCATAAGACAGAGTTGGTCTCATCCTTCCTGACCACAGTGACTGAGGGACTGAGAATGGAGGTTCCTAAAGAGAAAACTGGGAAATGATAACAGAAAAAAATAGGCTATGGATAAGATAGACAAACAAAACAAAGCTGAAAAACAAATTAAGAGGTCCACTGCATCTGGTTACAAATAAAATCAGGATAGAGAATGATCCCTCAGGAAATGAGGGCTTCAGAGAAAATATAAAGCAGACATTGGCATCTTTATAGGAGAATATAATGAAAAGTTATTTAGGAAATTATAATGCTAATACTCAGTTGATGGTTATTAAGAGAATGAATAGCTAAATCAAAGAACATATTTCCATGCAGATGTCTCAAATAATTAGAAAAATATGTTGGAAGATTGAGCAAACTGAAGGATGATCAAAGTTTTTGAGGGGAAACTTAGGTCCAAATTATTCATTCTTAGCAAGAAGAGTGGATGTATTTGTGAAAACAGAAAACATTCTTGCAAAACAACAGTTGTTTTTCAGTCTCTGCTTCATTTATGTGCCAATCAGTAAATTTGTAATGCAGGCACAGTGGCTTCATTTTGCTAACAAAATACTACATATTTGTTCAGAATAACCTAATTTGTCATGGGGAGAAAAAATGTATTGTTACTAAATTCTTTTAACTGGAGCCATAGACATAGCCATCATTCTTAAAGAGACTGACTTGGTTAACATTCTGAAGTTCAATATTGTTTGTTAATTTATTCTCAATTTCTTTAATTATTTTCTAAATGATAAAAATATAATTTGGTATCAAGATATAGATAGACATATAATGCACAACTTTTGTATTTTTGTAGCATTAATTCAGTTTTAAGAAATAATTTTGCCTGAAATTTTCATATATAAATAAGAAAATACAATCAACAGAATGCAATTCAGAAATTATTTACTGAAAATAGGTGCTACCCAGGATAAAATAAGTAGAACCTTTCCTGGCTTCAAGCAATTTTTAATTCAGCATAAAAATATATTTCATAATCATAATCATAACATATCATAGAATATAAGCTTTATAAAGGGGTATATATAAAATTTAGAGGAAGAAGAAACCATTAGGTTTGGAAAAGGAAAGAAAGAATTCATGAAGAAAGTAAAACTTTAGTATATCTGTTACAAAAATGGAGATTTCTTTGCTTGGAGATCAAATTACTTGACAAATGAGTTTACAACTAGAGTTTAAACTAAATAATGTAGACAATAATCTACCCATAAAGACCATGAAGAGAAGATATGGAAAATAGTCTGGAAATTTAGTCTAAAGCCCACATAGAAACATACACAGTAATTCACAATCTAGATTCTACAGAATTTGGAACAGATTTTAATGTGGGGTTGTAGAATAGGGTAGTGAAAAATGCCTGAGGTGTTGGGCTTTGCCAAATTACAAATTACTGATATTATTAATAAAAATAGAAAAATCTAAAGTCAGACATAATGGTACATACCTGTAATACCAGTACGTGGAAGGCTGAGATAGGAGGATCATAGGTGTGAGGACAGTCTTGGCAATTTAATGAGATCCTCAACAACCTAACAAGACTCTGTTTCAAAAGAAAAAATAAAAATGCTTTAAAAAAAAAAAGGCCTAGGGGTTTATCTCAGAGGTAGAATGTCCCTGGGTTTAAATCTATAGGACCACAAGGAAAAAAAAGAAAAAAGAAAAATCAAGAATTACCACTTTGGTACAGTATGGAGGATCCTCAGAAGAATGGGAATGAACCTACCATATGATCCAGCAATACCACTTCAGGATATCTATCCAAAAGAATGGAAACCAAACTAATGCGTGCATATGCAACCGCACAATTCATAATTGCCAAACTATGGAACCAGCTAAGATCATCAATAAAAACACAGCCAAGATGTCCATTACAAAACTATGGGATATGTATACAAAGGAATTTTACTCAGACATGAAGAGGAACAAAAGTATGTCATTTACAGGGAAATGAATGGAACTGGAGAACATCATGCTAAGTGAGGTTAGTTAGTAACAAAAAGTAAAAAATCAGAAGTTCTCCCTAATATGCAGAAGCTAGGGATAAAAAGAGTCATATGAGGAACACTAGACGAAGAAGGAGAAACCATAAATGAGCAAATTAGGAGGCCTAATTGGGGATGATGAGGGGGAAGAGGGAAATTTCCTAATGTATATGATGTACAAACATATCAAAGTCAATCACTATGCCAAACATGAAAATGAGCAAGGGGGGAGGGAATGGGGTGGAAGTTGGGGAAGGACTAAATGAATGATATGTGCATTTATGCTTCTACCATCTTGTACTCCATTAAAATATATGACTACAATTCACCAATACTTTTTTTTTAAAAAAGAAGAGTTGCCAGTTAATGTGAGAGGATGAAAATATGATGTGTGAAATAAATTAATTTTAAGTGGTTGGGTAATATCCAAGTCATTGAGTCTGTAACTAATATGAGTGTTTAGGGTAGAATAATTATTCTGCCTGCAGGTGATGGCTGAAGACTTGAGAAGAATGGGTGAAAATTTGAAATGATGGAGAGGTTGAGGTTAGAGATTCAGAGATCTGAAGGAAAGACAAAGGAAATAGTACACCCATAGATTACTGGAGTTCAGTTTTCTTATACTTTGTATGCCAATCCCTCTTTCATATCTTTTCCATTAGACTTTACTAATCTGTCCCATCCCTCTGTTTTTTTCAGTTTTCTTAGAAATGTAGAAAGGCTTCCGTTTTTATTCAGATCTTGTCAAAATCAAGTTCTTAACTTGGCATCCAGATTGTAAGTAACTTAATTTATATTTTGGCTTATATTTCAGAATTTATACCCACTCTGATCACAGTGTTGGTAGAGTAAAGGGGACCAATCAAAAATGGTGTAACTGGAAGCCTTTGCTACTCTTAGACCTGAAGGAGTAATGGGAGGTGCTACTTTTGAGAAAGTGGGGAGAATTGTGGCCATGGTAGAAATTCTTGGGGAAAAAGTTGGGGGAAAAATACAGTGTCACTTCTCCTCAGCAGTGAGAGATGTGGGAGGTAAATTTCCTTCCCTTTACCTTTTCCCATCTTTGACCTCTTGTCAATACCAACCATTTTCAAACCAAAGTAGAAGCCAGAGTGCAAGAGGGCTCATTAGTAAAGGCCAGATTGCTGAAGAAAAAAACAGAATACTGATAGGTGGAGAATGTGTCTGGAGGGCACCATATTTGACTTCTAGGATTCCTCTTCTCCTTTCTACTCCTGACTTCTAGTAAGTCCTTTCTGCTTTACTCTTATCTGTGCTACTTAGATCCTAGCTTCTTTTTGCTTTTTATGATATCTAAAAATAAGAATGGATATTTCAAAGGCACTAAGAACTTGTCGGAATCTTTTTTTTTTAATTTTCTTTTTCCTTCTCCTCCTACATCTTAAGCGGTGGAGTGTTAAAAGAATTCGAAGGGAGGAAATAAGGAAGGCAAAAAGATAGGCAACAACACAGAAAATGGAAGACCTCAAAATGGCCACTTCAGCAGGAGCAGTGGCACATGCTTGTAATCCCAGTACTGAGACAGGAGGATCTCAAGTTCAAAACCAGCCACAGCAATTTAGCAAGGCCTTGTCTCTAAATGAAAAAACAAAAATGAAACAGATTAGTGGTAGAGTACCCTTGGGTTCAATCCTCAGTACCACAAATAAAATAAGATGGGAGACTTCATTTTATGTTTGCTTAAAACACCTAATACCACATATACTTACGAATTTAACTCACAAGTTCTGCATTCTACAATCTGACCAGAGAAACTTCTTTTAAAGCCACCAATAAACACCTGAACCATGACACATAAAATTATTCCCATACTTCTTCCTTGTAAATGGATTTTCATTTCATTATATGCTAAATGCCTGTGTGTGTGTGCATGTGTGCGTGTGTGCGTGTGTGCATGTGTGTGTGTGCATGTGTGCGTGTGTGCGTGTGTTTGTGTGCGTGTGTTGAATTCAGGTGCTTTCTACTCTGCGCTACACTCCCAGCCCTATTTTTTATTTTTTGTCTTGAAATAGGGTCTCACTAAATTTTGGAGGGCCTTATTAAGTAGCTGAGGCTGACCCTGCGAACCTGTGATCCTCCTGTCTCAACTTCCCTAGTACTGAGATTACAAGCCTGTGCCACCACATCTGGCTTAGATACCTTTTTTTTTAATGAGTTTTGTCATTGTAATTCAGTTTCTAAAGCTGAGAACAGAGTGTTCATTCACTATATATGCTAAGAGATAAAGATTCTTTGTAAAAAATTTCAAATGTTTGGTACTAAACAAATCCAGTGACTTTTAGTCTATCACTCACATCAAGAGTACATAACAATAAAGATTCAGACAGTAAGGATTTTCTGCAAAAAGTTACTGGAATTCTGTCCTGTTCACCTCCAGCCAAGTGAGGAGCCAACTTGAATAAAACACTCATGGAGTGTGGGTGCAGGAGGTGAGATGAAGTTATTTAAGTCCCATGGCCCTGAAATAGCCACGCATCAACAGAGGGTACAGAGAGGAACGTCCTGGGAAAAGTTAATATTGTCGCCTTGATTTGGAAAACCAGGGACTTCTTAGGGTAAGGGTGTCAGTGAAGCTACCAGTCAAGAGAACAGAAAGAGTTTCACTGACTATAAGCTGTTTTCTATTGAGAGAGAGAGAGAGAGAGAGAGAGAGAGAGAGAGAGAGAGAGAGAGAGAGAGAGAGGTGTTATATCTTGGGGTAACACCATTTATTAATGGTAGTGGAAGACTGTTTCTCAGACATGTCTGTAGAGATAGACTCTAATGTAAAAACATAAAGGAAAATGCTGATAGCCTTGTATAAACAAATACTTGAAATCTGCAAGTCAGTATCAAAGATAAACCTGAAAAAAATGCAACATAAAGAGCTGATATCTAATACGTCTCCCTCAAAATGTTCAAGATAGACAAAGTTGACTTATAAAAGAAGAAATACAAAAAGTAAATAAATAGGCACAAATATGTTTAAACTTTGATCTTAGCACTTTGTTACACTGCTGCTGATAAAGCAATTAGTAATTGGTACAAACTGGTAAAGACAATTTAGTAAGAGTCAGCCAAATAGGTTCTCTTTTATATAATACACTCAACAATTACATTTTATCTAAAGCAAATGATCACATATATATGCTGAGATATCTGTGAAAAAATATTCCTAACTATTACTTATATTGGTGAAAAATTTTAAAAAATATTTATATCACCACAAAAGAGTAAACAATTCAGTAAGTCAATATATTTATATAATGAAATACTACCAGACATGAACAATCATATTTTAATGGCCAGGGAATATTCTCATGACTTGGGGTTGTTAAAAAATTGGACATATGCAAGATACAAAAGTACTAACCATAATATAAAAAGTTACAATCTGGACTTTATTAAAGTTAAAACATTATGATCATTATTAATAAAATAAAAATCCTGGCAAAATAAAAAGCAAGTCATAAACTCAGAGAAAATATCCACAATCTATGTCATCAAAGATATATACCTGACAATTGTTACAACTAATTACTGCAAAGAAAACCAACCCAAGAAAAGATTACCAGAAGGCTTCAATGTTTCTATGTAAGCTCATAAAATTGGCAAAACTCAGAGTTGTACACTTAAGACAAATGTAGTTTATTGTTTGTAAATTATTAACCTGATTTTTTAAAAGTACATGAAACAACAATAAAGTGATCAATGAGCAGGAAATATTCAAATTTTCTGAGCTAAGAATTCAGGAGAAATGTGAGATCCAATAAAAAGAGCACTGTAGTCCACTTGGCCGGTGCCTCTCTACAGAGGAAGTGGAAGTTCTAATTGATGATTCCTGCGTCCCAGTGATCATCCAGTCTACCTAGTTTCAGTTGCTGTGACTTGTATGCTCAGCCAGCATGTTCCTACTATAGTAACTGTTTCCCTACATAGATGGTCTTGCTGGAGAGTGAAGATACTGACCAACAGACATATACTAGGCCATTGGGTTTCTAGCTACAGACTGATAAATAGACATTCTGCTTAATATATTGATCAGCATCAATGGATTCCAAAGACTTTTCAAGATCCAGATTCTATGGCACAGGTGGCCACCTGATGAGACCCTATCTGGATACCCACAGGCCTTTTCAAAAACTAATAGTTCTATCCCTGTTCAGCAACATTATGAAATAGTGGTTTAACTATGGTGTCCACGTGTCTTCTTATATCTTCAATTTTTTTGAGAAGGCTTAGCTTATCATATGTTGCACCTATCCGAGTTGTGGTGCTGATTTTGAATTTAAGCAGGATCCATAGGAGAGAAGGGGGTGTACGAGTGGACAGCCTTAACTGCAAGGGACTGCCTTGCATTTAAGCTTTATCATATTCTGATACCTTGGTCCTTTCCATTATGATGGGCTAAGGGTGCATATTTTCTGTTGTTCGCTAACATTTTCACTATAACTGGTTCTCACTGCATTCATTCATAGAAATAAAGGATATGATATTAAAGAGAGAATGGTTAGTGGAAAGATGAAGACATTGTTTTGGTTGGGGAAATGAGGAGAGAGGAAGTAATAACATTAAAATTACTGCCGAGTGGCAGAGCAGCACTTTTGTATTTATTTTCAAAATTATGATTTTTTCAAAAAATGCCTGAAAAAGAATCAAACAAGAACTTAGTTTATTATTGCTTTTAAATAACCTGGTAATTTCCCATTAAGTTACAATAAGAACAGTATGAACATCAGTAACCGTTCAGTTTGAAAAAATTGCTTTGTGCAGAAATAAAATTCTGTAATTTATACCAAACTGCACACACCAGATTCACAGCACAATGTACTTCTTGTATATTACATATCATTCTGGGCTACTAAATTTATGTGACCTTTTCCTCTCCCTTTGAGATGAATCATAAAACTCAGACACTACTTTATTCTTAGAATCAAGAATTATATATAAAACATGAAGTATTTACATATATATGTAATTTTACTTGTAGTTACAGGAAAGAAGAATATTTTAATATCATTTTAAAGATGTTCTATGCTAAACAAAGACAGAAGATATCCTGAGTTTAAAAGATATTTTATAATTATATAAATTATATTTCTAAATAAAAATAACTTATTTACATATTTATAATAAATATTATAATAAGTGTTATATATAAAGATTATAAAAATATATGTAGACTTTATGAAAAGTTTGTAAAACATCGAATGACTAAAAAAAATAACACCCTAAACTCAATATTCAATGATGAGCACTGTTTAGTCAATTTCCCCTATTTATTATGTATGAAATATCATTAATCATTGAAAATCATGTCTTATATATAATTTTATTTTTTTATTTTATTTTTTTATTTTAAATTTTTTAATTGGTGCATTATATTCAAACATCATATTGGGGTAAAAAACTTGTGTGTACAAAC